>NC_141151.1:134937665-135258110 GCF_053477565.2 Lygodium microphyllum | reverse complement strand
GGCTAGCAAACACATAAGGGAAGGATCACTTGTGCTACGTTATGATAATTGCTTTGATAACAGAAAGGATGCTAAACTTGTGTTCAAGTGGGAAGGGCCATTCATGGTCATAAGGAGATATCCAAATGGCAGCTATAAGCTAGGTGACATGGATGGGAAGGTTCACAAGACAAGGGTAAATGGATAGCGACTGAAGCCTTATTTTCAAAGAAATATGAACACTTTGAAGCAGTCATTCAATGAAGAGCCACCAATGAGGGGGTGCAGTCCTCCTTGCTCTATTGGACCATCATTCTCAAGCTAGAGGCATGAATACCTCTAGCCTAAGGGGAGGGCTAATAATCCGGGTTTTTTACAACCCGGATTATTACCACAAAATTTTGGCCAAAGCCCCTATCAAGAGCTTACCATATCACTTTGGGTTTACTCTTCAAGCACTAGGTATGCTACATTGTTTCTCGATTATGATAACTCTAGCAAATGGGGGGGAACAAGTTCTTAGAAGGCATGTCAATGTAAAGGGTAAAAGGGATGGTTATCTTAGTGAAGATGAAAATGGATTACACCTAGGAGTTGAGTGAATGCATAGATTTTTCAAAGGACTAGCCTCCAACTACACATGGGCTCCGTCTGCATCACTAAGATTTGGAATCTATCACCATCATTAGAGGATATCTCACCCTAGCACACAAGTCAATATCCACATCATGGTGTCATTTGGATCTTGCACAAAAGCTTACAAGCATGGACCCCTTTTGTCACATGCTTATATGTATTTATATACATATGGGATACTAAAGTCAAAGCAGCTTTTGGAAGCCCTTTTTTATAATCTCAATAACTCCCAAGAAAAAGCGAATTTCAAGAAAATTCTCGCGGGGCCGATCGATTTCGACCTGGTCTACAAAGTTGCAGGAGAAACTTTTTTCAAATTCCTCACGGATTTGAAGTTATGAAGGCGCAAACTGCTGGCTACATGCAATTTTCTTCTCTCTTTCACCACACCAACTTTCCACTCTATCCTTCTTGTAAATATATTATAATAATGTGCTTTGGGCACCCACCTCTTGTAATCTAGCTCCATTTCTCTATGTTTTCTACCACCACCCTTGGCTTCTTGCATGATGACCAAGGTGGGGACTTGTCCCATTCACTATGCTCCATATTTTCAAAGATGCCATACATCATCTAGGATTATGTTAATCAAGAAGATTAGCTTAATCTAATCCCTCATGGAGGCTATATAAAGAGCCCATGGAGAATGAAAAAGGAGGGGGAGAAGAAGAAGGACAATGACAAGTCCATGAGAGCATTCTAGAATACCCTCATCTCTTTGAGGGAAGCTATGAGTGAGTTCTTTTATTATGTAGCATAATGGCAAGCTTCCTCTATCTCTTCTCCTATTATCTCCCTCTCTTCTCATCTTCTCATTCCATGTAGCATAATGGCAAGCTTCTTCTACCTCTTCTCCTATTATCTCCCTCTCTTCTCATCTTCTCATTCCATGTAGCATGATGGCAAGCTTCTTCTACCTCTTCTCCTCTTGTCTCCCTCTCCTCTCATCTCTCTCTCTCTTATATTTCAATATGGTGTCTAGTACATATATTCTCTCTTGTAAATTTGTGTCTTTGTTCTCTTGATTCTCTTTGAGAAGATGGATGTCCTAGCCCATCCTTCCTTTGGCTAGGTGGTGCCCCTCTTTAGTTCTCTTAGTGAGGATTGGAGGTTGGATGGGTAAGAGGCAACCCGTTCATCATTTCAGCCCTCAATAGGTTAGTGCACTAAGATGTATGAATGAGTGACAAAATGTGGATTTGCACTAGATAGGTTGGTATGTGGTGTATATATGCCGATGTGCACTATGCACCGTGCACTATACACTATGAACTATATGCACTAGGTAGGTTGGTATGTGGTGTATATATGCCGATGTGCACTATGCACCGTGCACTATACACTATGAACTATATATTGTTCCTTGCATTAGTGTACTATGTATTGTATTGTGACAATGTAGGTATAGGATGTTCTAATGATGGTGTGCATTAACCTATATACAAGGAAATAGAATATCTAGGATGTGCTAATGATGGTGTGCATTAACCTATATGTAATGAAATTGAATTAATATAGCTGCTAGATGGATAGATGCCTCTACACTATGTGCCATGCGATGTGCATTGTGTGCCATACATTGTGCACTATGTGTCATGCGCTATGCGCTATGCGCTATGCATTGTGCACTGTGCACTTAGTGGTGTGCAAGGTGCTAGAATGTTGAGATATTGACGTCCAGATGAGCTAGCATATGCACTACATGTCTTAATGATGTGGCAAGTCTTCACTCACTAATGTGTTATATGACCAATATGGAGGATATGCTAATGATTCTAAAAATGGACTACACCCATGTATTCCTATAACGTGTAGCCTAACGGCTGTCCAAGCACATTTTTAACGGTCCGTCGAGAGACGAGTCTAAGCGACGTCGCTCGGCATTCTCATGGAATGTCATGGGGTTTGTCACCTAGGGTTTCTCGAGTCCGCCTTGCAATGGAATGTTTACGGCCAAACCCACTAGGATCGACCTAAACTTAAGTCCCTAGTGGTCAAGGTCTCCTGACAGCTTTCTAGCGTCAGTTTTGGACGTCCTACTTGTTGAGATATCGAGCTCCACTCGTGATACGCCAGGGTGACCGTTGTGTATTTATGTCACCGACTTGTCTGTTGCAGACGCGGTTGGTACACCACCCATGAATAATAGCTACATGATAGCTATCCTTATCTACTCTAGTTCGTGGCTCAGTTAGTATGCCACCTTAGTTAGTTGAGTTTGGTTTGAGACCCATATATAGGGTTCTTCTATTTCTTTGTATGAGAGTTCTTTTGGCTTCCACAATTAAGAAGAGGAAAACTGTTTTCAGCCTCCACCCTTGTGTGTATTCCCCCATTGTGTAAGCAAGAAAGCTACAAGTGAGACTCCTAACCAACTACCTCCCTGGGTGCTGCTGCGTGCTTCCTGCCATAAAGGATGTTGGCTAAGTGCTGTGAAGATACCTTGTTACCTCCTGCAGTCGACACAATGACATCAGACGCAACCTCGATAGTCAACATTTCTCCTCGGCAATATGGGCCAAGTTCTTCTAACCCTACACATTCTGTTTTTCGTGATGGTTATGTCTTAAGTATGGGGACATTGTGGTTGGTCTGATGTGTGGTACTCAGTCCTTGATGTTCGATTTACCCTTCCTACTAAGGTCTTAAGTGTGGAAACGCGTCCCTGCGCGTCTATGTTGCATACCCCCATGCATATACCCTGTTCTAATCATGCATCCATGCCCTGACTTCATTTTACCGTGATGGGGTCCCTTCCCCACCCTTCCTTTCTATTTCACCCTATCCTCGGGGTTGTTTCTTAACCATTTGTCCTTATTCTTGGTTTTACACTTCTTTCATACGAACAGACCTTACATTCACCAGAATCCCAATCCAACCTTACAGTCCTGTTTGTCCCTTAAAACTGCCTATTTTTCCTTTTTATCAACCCCTGTTTTGATAAATGATTCTCAAGTTATTAATTTTTGAAGCAATTCCCGTAAATTGGACAATTTTCCATGTGAATGCGTCTTTATTGCTTCAATACCCTGATCTGATGTGTTAGACCTATCCTACCCCTTTTTCTTGACATTTTTCCTTCTTACTCCGTGTCATTCCGACGCACGGTTTTTTCGTTATTCATTTTTGCGGGTTTTCGGGCATTTTTTGTGCTTATTTTTCACATTTTTCCATGTGAACGTGCCCTATTTTCACAGGAATTCCAGCTTGATTTAACAGCCGTGTTCTGTCAGCCTTTCCCCCACTTTTTCCTTTTTTTCTCCCCCCTCTTTCGACAACTGGATTTTCAGTTATTAATTTTTTCGAGTGTTTTCGGATGCATTTTTCGTATTTTTTCCATGTGAACCCCTTCTAATTTCCCCCAAACTGAGTTTTGATGCACCAACCCTGTGAATCCATTTCTTTTGGACATTTTTTCTTATTACTTCCCGCGATTCCGATGCACGGTTCTTCTCGTATTAATTTTCGAGTCCATTTTCAGACTCATTTTTGGGGTTTTTCCCATGTGAATGCATCCTATCTCAATCGGAAATGTGTTTTGTCGTGATAGTGTTGTTGGCGACCTTATTCTGCACAATTTTCCTTCTTTCCGCACTTCGTTCCGATGCGTGGATTTTCTGATATTAATGCTCGTATGTGTTTTCGGGTTTTTTTTGTGTTTTTTCCATGTGAACACCGTGATTTTGCCTCGAAACCCATGTTGCATGTTTCCAACATTTTCCCCTCGTCTCTCGACACATTTTTCCTTTTTACGGATATTTGATCCGACGAACGGTTTGGATTTGATTAATTTTTCTTCCTTTTTCCCGTATGACCGTGTTTCTCGTGTCGCATATGAACGCGCATGTTTTTGGTTTTACGTGCCTCGGGACACCTCGTGGCGTCCGTGGCTTACGCGTCACCGTCCCTGCCCATTTGACCCCATCACTGCAAATTTTTTTTACCCCTGCCTACGCATGCGCACGAGCCGGGGGTGTGTTCTTGCCCCTCCATTTTCTATTTTTTATTTTATTTTTCCATTTTCCCTTAAAAAACAAAAACAAAAAACAAAAACAACCACAACCAAACAAAAAGTAATAAAAATAATAATAATAAAAGAGAGAAAATTAACCAAAAAAACAAGTAGAGAGAAAAAAAACCAATAACAACATAGCCTAATCCATAATCCTAATAATACTTAACTCCAAACACACACACACATATATATATATATATATATATATATATAAATATACCGCCCATGGCCAAGGAACCACCGTCATGGCCAGAGGGAGAACCTCCAGTGTTTCCAACAAGGAGCTGGGCGATGAAGAAGATCCATCCATGGATGCTGACATTGAGAGGGCAACGGTTCACGCCGCTCTGCACAAGAAGGGTCCGAATTGCCAATTCTCGGTGATTTAAACTCCATCAGATTATGAAGGTAAAAGCTTCAAAACCCTAATTGATTGTGGTAGTACACATTCCTTCATTTCACTGATCTGTGAAAGAAGGCTAGGGATAGCCACAATAGATGCACCTACTTTACTTGTGGAATTGGCAAATGGTCGTGAGGTCTCTTGTACTAGGCAAACTGCTAAGGTGAAATTCTGACTGGGTGGAAAGCCAACTTTGGTGAGATTCAGGGTAATGAACCTAGGTATCTGCGAATGTTTACTCGGAATGGATTGGCTAATACCCAATGATGCCCACATCCACTGTGGGAGGGGCCAAGTCTCCTTCTGTAATTCTAAAGGGGAACTAGTCACAACTCAAGGAGAGGCTGGCAAGACAAAAATACAGCTAACACGGATAATAAAAGGAGTTAGGAAAGGCCTACCTGTCTATCTGATTAAATTAAATAAGCTAGATCAGAATCATGAATCTAGGAAAGAACCTTCTTGGTTAAAGGAATACACAGATGTATTTCCTGAAGATCTAACAGAACTTCCTCCTCAAAGGGAAGTCGACCACAAAATCAAGCTGGTGCCAGGAGCTGCACCAGTCACAAAGAGGCTGTATAGGATGTCCATCCCGGAAGCTATTGAACTGAAAGAGAAACTCAAGCAACTATTAGACCAAGGCTACATCCGTCCTAGCAGTTCGCCATGGGGAGCTCCAGTGCTCTTCCAAAAGAAGAAGGATGGAACGCTTCGTCTATGCATTGACTACAGAGGGTTGAATCAATCAACCATAAAAAATAAATACCCCATTCCAAGAATAGATGAATTACTTGACCGTTTTCAAGGAGCGAAGATCTTCTCTAAGATAGATCTCAGATCTAGATATTATCAGATAAGGATCAAGGAAGAAGATATCCCGAAGACTGCATTCAGCACAAGGTATGGACACTTTGAATTCCTAGTGATGTCATTCGGGCTAACGAATACTCTCGCTACTTTCAATAGGTTAATGCAGGACATCTTTAGGCCCTATCTTGATGACTTTGTACTCGTCTTCTTTGATGATACCCTAGTCTACTCTAAACACGAAAAAGATCATGAACCCCAGCTTTGCATTGTTCTTGAAACAATGAGAGCACATAAGATTTATGCCAAGAAGAAGAAGTGTACCTTTTTTAAGCGACAGATAGAATATTTGGGATTCATTGTATCAACAGAAGGGATTTCAGTAGATCCAGCTAAGGTCAAAGACGTTCTAGAATGGCCAACACCAACGTCTGTCAAAGAAATACATAGCTTTCTTGGATTGACAGGATGGTACATGATCTTCATCAAAGATTATTCTTTGATTGCAACGCCTCTGACTGATCTTCTAAAGAAGCAAGTAGCAATTGTATGCTCACCTGCCGAACAGACCAGCTTTGACAAACTAGAGCAAAGCTTACTATCAGCACCCATCCTGAAACTTCTTGATCTTAGTAAGGAGTTTGAAGTGGTAACTGATGCTAGCGCACTTGCTTTAGGATGTGTGCTTATGCAAGAAGGTCATCCAATAGCATGTTCTTCAAGGAAATTGAAGAGCCATGAAAGGATTTATGCTACCCACGATCTGGAGCTGTTGGCTGTCATCCATGCTCTCAAACTTTGGAGACATTACTTGCTAGGTAACAAATTTTCCTTAGTGATGGACCATAAGAGTCTTAAATGGAACTTCACCCAGAATGAGATCAATATGAGGCAACGTCGATGGATCGAAGTGCTGGAAGAATATGATTTTGAAATCAAATATAGACCCGGAAAAGAGAATGTAGTTGCCGATGCACTCAGTCGCAAGGCATTTCTAAATTCTCTTATTTTGCAAAATCCATCAACAGCAAGATCTCTAGCCACAAAGGTATCAATGCCAAACAACCCAATTCTTGAGCTAGCTAAAGTAGAGGCATGTCATGACCCCGTCTATCAGAAATTGCTAAGGGAGATCCCCATCAAGGATCAAGACCCAAAGCTAAAGACGAAGTATCAAGAATTCTCTGCCAGTTGTGGAATTGTCTACTTTAGGACAAGAATATGTATCCCCACAAGCCAAACTCTCAAGCAGAAGATACTTTGGGAAGCCCATGACTCCCCTTTCTCAGGACATCCTGGCTATGCCTAGACCCTTAATGCAGTCAGGAAGAGCTATTATTGGGATAGGCTCAAGGGTGACATTCTCAAATATGTCACAGAATGTTTGTCTTGTCAATGCGTTAAGGCAGAACATGTCAAAATGCATGGGAAATTGCAACCACTTGACATTCCCCAAATGAAATGGGAAATCATTAGTATGGACTTCATTGTTGGCCTATCCCAAGTTCAGGGAGGATACAACTCTATTATGGTTGTAGTAGATATGCTCACCAAGGTTGCACATCTCATCCCTGTCAAGACAAACTATAAAGCCTCAGACATCGCAAGAATATTCATCAAGGAAATATTCAAACTACATGGGTTACCCAGGAGAATCATTAGTGATTGTGACTCTCTCTTCACATCACACTTCTGGAGGGCTATCTTCGAGGCTATTGGGACTCAACTCTATTTCAGTACAGCTTACCATCCCCAAACTAATGGTCAAACAGAATGAGTCAACCAAGTCATTGAAGATATGCTTAGGGCATACTGTTGTCGCGAACCCAAAAAGTGGATTCAATATTTGCCACTGGTTGAGTTTGCCTACAATGCTTCCTACCAACAGAGTATTCAGATGACCCCTTTTCAAGCATTGTATGGGCACGATTGTCATACCCTGTTGAGCTTCTCGGATCCAACTTCGAGGATAGAAGCTTCAAGGTAGATGCTGGAAGACATGGATGACCAAATCAAGTCAATAAGACAAGACATCCAAGCTGCCAAGGATAGAAAGAAGGCTTATGCGGACTTGAAATGGCAAGACAGATCCTTCGTTGAAGATGATATGGTCTTCATCCACGTACGCCCTAAAAAGAGTTCACTGTCCTTGGGAGAGTACAAGAAGCTAAGTTCGAGGTATTATAGACCTTATAAGATCATTAAGTGCCTAGGGCCTAATGCTTACAGACTACAGCTGCCCGCAACCCTAAAGATTCATAATGTATTCCACGTTAGCCTATTGAAAAAGTATCTACCTAATCTGAATCATGTACTAGATGATCAACAAATTGTAATGCCTAGCCAAGGAGTCCTTGAGCTATGGCATGATAGAGTCCTAGATGCCAGGGAGAGGCATTTGAGGTCAAGGAACTTGAGAGAATAACTCATCCAGTGTAAAGATTATCCCGAAGAGGATGCCACTTGGATGGATGAAGATACTCTCAACCAATAATATCCCCAGGTCCTCTTGAGATGAGGACATCTCGATTTCTCTAAGGGGGAGAGCATATAACATGCTGTGCTTATCCCCCCATAGGAAATCCCCTTAATTAATTAAAAAAAATGGTTAGTTCAAAAAATTTTATCCCTCTCCCTCTCCCTGCCAATAGCACGTCGGGGAGAGAGAGTGAGGGAGTGATGTGGTGGTGTTGGGGGGCATGTCGCCCCCAGGTGGGAGGGGTGGCCATGCCACCCACCTCCTCCCTCCCCTATATAAGGGGAGGCTTCTCCCCTCCCTCGGCTATAGGCGGAGACTGCGCCCCCCCTTTTTCCTGCGTCATCACCTCCTTCAGCAGCAGCAGCAGCAGCAGCCCTGACATTCGACTCTTCCCCCCTCCTCGATTGTGCGGCAGCTGCACCCCCCCCTTAGGCCTTCCGATTGAAGTTCTCCCCCCTCCGACCTACTGAAACGGGGCCCTTGGACCTACGACTCAAGCCACCCCCCCGTTTTCCAACTAGCTATGGGCTCGTGAGGAGAGAGAAGAAGAAGGAGTGGGAGAGAGAAGAGAAGAAGAGGGAGAGAAGGAGAAGGAGAGAAGAAGGAGTGAGGAGAGAGAAGAAGAAGGAGTGGGAGAGAGAAGGGAAGAAGAGGGAGAGAAGAAGAAGGAGAGGGAGAGAGAAGAGAAGAAGAGGGAGAGAAGGAGGAGAGAAGAAGAAGGAGAGGGAGAGAGAAGGGAAGAAGAGGGAGAGAAGGAGAAGGAGAGAAGAGAAGGAGAGAGAGAAGAGAGGAAAAAGGAGAGGGAGAGAGAAGAGAAGAAGAGGGAGAGAAGGAGAAGGAGAGAAGAAGAAGAAGAGGGAGAGAGAAGAGAAGAAGAGGGAGAGAAGGAGAAGGAGAGAAGAAGAAGGAGTGGGAGAGAGAAGAGAATAAGAGGGAGAGAAGGAGAAGGAGAGAAGAGAAGGAGAGAGAGAAGTAGAAGAAGAAGAAGAAGAGGAGAAGAAGAGAAGGAGGGAGAGAGAGAGTAGGAGGATAAGAGAAAAGAAGAACAAGAGGGAGAGAAAGAGGAGAGAGAAAGAAGGAGAAGAGGAAGTGAAGGAGAAGTAGAAGAGGTAGAAGGAGGGAAGAGAAAAGTAGAAAAAGAAGAAGAAGAGGAAGGAGAGAGAGAGAAAGAAGGAGAAGAGAAGAGGAAGAAGAGAGGGAGAGAGAGAGAAGGAGAAAGAGAAAGGAAGAGAGTTGGAAGTTACCCCCTCATCAACAAAGAATCCCCTTTTCCGCAACCTTTCCCTCCGAACTGATCATCCTGAAGGCCGCTAAGGGACTTCGCAAACCTCGAGTAGAAATGTCACCCAAGAAGAAAATCACGGGAAGCGTAGGTGCCAAAGCTACCATTGGTACCAGTAATGCGAGAGAGGCGAGTAGAGAGACCAATGCAATAAACGCCCCTACGAACACGAATCAAACCCAGGTTCTTTAAGTGTTATAACTAATTATGCATTATTTCTCGTGGGAGAGATGAAAGGGTTGGCTACGTGCATGGAAAAATAATGAGTCTTAGGGTTTTTGTTACTCTAAGCGCTAGGTTGCATGCGTGAAATGGTAGAGAATGGAATTCGCATAAGTTTATATGCATGATAGCTTTTGCACACATAAAATGATGAGGTTATCGCCTTACTTCACATAAAATGATAGCTTTTTAACCAGTTCAGTGCATGAATAGTCATTTAGAATTCATGTTTCGCAATCATGATTAAAAGAAACACATGAAATGTTAGTTTCTGTTCATGAGATACACTTGCACTGTTGGACAAAAACCTAGACTTTCATATACGCAAGTCACATGCGATCTGGTGCATTCGGAATAAGTACTCGTTGCCAGGAATGAAGTGAGATAAAGGTCATTTAGGACGTTCAACTTTACTAAGTGCACCATGTGCATGATGGATAAGGTTGATTGGAAAAATCTGCATAGAACCACACTAAGAGAAATGGAAGAAACACATGCATCTAGACTATAACTTGAAGGCCTAAATGAAGAGTCTTGTGTTGCCAAGTGTATTAACCGAACCTGGTTAGAACTAGAAGAATAAAAGACCTTTGGTGGGGTTGCGAATGAAGGCATGTCCGTTGCCTTGATTGACCAGTTAATGCTTGGGTTAGGTTATGATACCATAAGGAAGAACCCAAGGGAAGAGCAAGTCAAAATAAGTTAACTTACATTTGCTTGCGTAGTCTTTTTTGAGATTATTGGGATCTCACCAAGTTGCGAACGACGCAGGATCGGATGCTGGGAGCATCCGAAATAAAAGGAGTCACACCTTAGCAGTTGGTCTTACAAACGACCTCCGAAGTGATTTGTGATTGTACGCTTAGGTACATTATTTGATCTCTTTGTTCAAGGAACTAATTCAAGGAAAACACTTAATGCTTCAGGTTGAAAGCCTAGAGGGAGAGGCAGGAACTGTTACCTTCGACTGTCTGCCTCGCCCTATCCAAGGGGGTTGTTAGCTGCGCCAGGTATATGGACCGAACCTGCCTCGAGAGGTCTCTCTGTGGGTGCTGCTTGGAGCAGGAGGACGCTTGGGTGCCAGGGGAGGCTCTGGCTGTAAATCCCTTGCCTCCGGATCCAGCACAAGAGGCCAACGTGACTCGAGATGGGATCTCAAGGCTCGTGTACTAGTCAACGGGCGAATCTTGGGGCAGCAATCATGTAGATTACTGGGATAGCCTTCGGGCATGATATTGGATGTACTCCAGGATTATGATAAATAAAGAACAGATATTGAAGAAAAAGGAACTTGCTTGACATTGCTTTTGTGTCAATGTCTAAGTTACGTGAAAGAACCCGTGATTAATTTGATTAATTAAGAAAGCTGAATTTGCATGTCAAAACATTATGTATTAGGTAATTAGATAATTAAAGCAAACTGAGGAAATTACGGTGGATGTGACTTAGGTCCGTCCTACGAAAGGGTGGTCCCGATTAGCTGGGAACTTTTCTCAAATGATGAGATAATAAGACTATGAAGACCTAGTGTCAGTAGATGTAGAATCCCAATTTATTCTATTTTAGGGGAAAGGAATGGGACTATGCCATATGGCAGAGAGGTTGAGCTTCGCATCCCTCTCGTTTCCCATTCTCCATGAACCAAGTGCAGCATGAGTCCGCTTCAATTCTGTTATTCCTACGCAAAGTGGTACATCTGGAGCTCGATGTTAGCTTCTTCTTAGAGATTTTGCTGATAGGAAAGGAACCTTGACCTCAGGTCGATCCCAAGTGGGAACGGTCGGACACTTCCGCTCGGGGCAAACTCAGGAAGACCTAGATCGCAGACCCTGTGTCATTCCTTGCGAGTGCCAGCGTGGAGCCTTCTAGACCCTCCTCTCGATGGGCTGCTAAGACGTGTCCCACAATTGGACAAGCGGACACGTTACATATCTAGAGTTGGCTCCGTTTGACACATTGTACATATATCTGAGTGTCTTTAAGTCACCAGCTATAGGCCACTCAATCTTATAGTTCCCAAATCCTTCAACAAATAGCTCTTCTTCTGCATGTTGTCTCGTAATAACATCAGGTATTGGTGTTTGATGAAAAACCCAATACAATATATCAAAATCCTCTATATCTACTTTAAATGCTCCTAGCCACCAAGTTGTGTTCAGATTAAACACTAAATGACATTGAGTGATTGCAATGACTTGATGAGAGTGCTCTATTCATCAAGGTAATAGAAACCCTCTCTAGTTTTATGCATTTCAGAATCTTACTTTCATCAAGTTTAACCACAAATCTAGCCACTCCTTGTGCCTCTTCTAGTGACAAGTCATAAAATCTAATAATTAAACATTGTAGGGTGGGCAAGTCAAGGAAAATATTGTTAAATTCATTGAATACAACTTCCTTTTTCTTGCCCTTGAAGCTAGCCTTGATATAGAAAGGCTCACCCAGAATCTCCATCACTTTGTTATGCACTCTCTGTCGTCTGATAGTTCAAACTATAGATGGCCTTGGAAATATGCAATTGCATACCTGTCCTTGCTTCATATTTGATTGTAAAAGCTAGAAAAGTTGCATATTAGCATCTCGATTGATACTATTTAGTGTCTTTTGCACTAACTTAGTATCCAAAGAATGATCCTTTATAAATGATTCCAAGCATTGTTTCTTTGCCTTTTTAAATATATTCTTCTCCAAAATGTCTTTTGAAACTACTGAAGGAAGAAGATGATAATGAAATTGAGATGCTTTTGAAGAATCTCTTTCACTTGCATTTGGTTGAAGAAGAAACCTAAGCAAATGTAATAAAGCAATTTTCATGCTACTTTAATTAGGCCAATTTAGTCTATTTTAGGCTAGAGTATAAAAGGCAAGAGAGTGCCAATGTTACATATCTTTTTCAATTCATTTCTTGAAACTCCACTTCTTGGAGCTAGAAGGTTTCTTCCTTCCCACCATTGCAAAGGGTGTGTACCTTGCAGCAGCTATCATCATAGTATTCCCAACAAGCAGCCATGGCTTCAACATTTGTATTTCTCCTTCTCATTGAATACGAATGGCAAGCTATGGTTTGTTTCTAGCATTTCTTGGAAGCATTTCTTGTTAGTTTTCTTGTATTTTCTTGAATGTGGCAAAGTATCATTTTAGCAAAATTAATATCACAAATCAATATAATTAATTTTAAACAAATCCATATTTAATATTTTCAAAGTGAAAAAAAAGTACATTGTTGTTTGGATTTTTTCACATTGTTTGAGACTCTCAATATTTTTAAGAGCCCTTTATCGATTTCAAAGGCATAAAATAGTTTGCTTTTGTTGACAAGGTTTGATGTGTTTCCCCAATGAATGGATACTCTGTTGATAGCCCTCTAGCTTATGCAATAACTCGTTGTTATGTTTTGATAAAAGATGGTTGTCTAATATGAGGACATCCCTTTCTACAACCAAGTTAAGTGTATAACCTAGAAATCCATTATAACCATCACCAATGAACCTCATCAATGAAGAGCTACTATAGAAAGGCAAAGTGCTATTTTGCTAGGATCTTTGGGATATAGCCTACCATGTAACCAAAGATCAAGGTTCTTCTTTCCTTCAAACCTGAATATATTGTAATATTAATGGGTTTATTCTCTTTTCCTTATTGGTTTATACTACACACTATCCAATTCAATATGAAGATGATAGAGAAGTCTTTTAGTAGAGCTACAAAGATCATTGGATGGTTGATCCATAGCTAAGGATGTAATTAGAAGATTGTATTGAAAAACTATTTGAATTAGAAACAAGAAGGAAAATGAAGAAAAAATTAGTAAGGAGGGGAAAGAAAGAAGAGAGTGAGAATGAAGGGAAGTAACCAAATGTTGAGCAAAATTCAAATTGAATATTAGTTTTCACTTTAATGAGGTTGAGTAAGATCTTCATTATGACAACCTTTGTCTTTATGGTGGCAGGCTAGATTTCTAGGTTTGATGTGACCACAAGAATATCACGACAATGACTTATTTTGATATATTTACTTTATCAAAATATAATTTTTTAAAAATATAAAAAATTATTTTATTTTCTAAAATATTTTTTCTCTCTAGGATTACTTATAGGTCATTTTCAAGACCTCGAAACTCCCCTAATGGTCCAATGGTCTTGAGGTAAAGCTTGTAGAGCGTGACATTTCGGTTCATTGTTGTAGGGACCATAGACACATCAACAACAAAACTACTCATGCATATCAAAACCATGAAATTGGATAGTGTACTTGCATGCACAATCCGAAATGTGGGTAGTAGGTTGTAATATTAGGGTTTGTGTTTAAAAGGTATTGCTCATGCCATTAGATAAATAATAAACGAGGTAGATGAGTGGTAAACATAATTACGGAAAATATTATATGCTTGAAGGAAGGACTATTCGACATAATTCAAAAAAAGGATAATAAATTTTGTAGAGAATTGCAATGGTATCTAGTGCTTTTTCCATGGAGCCTGAGCATTAGACCTTGAGAGATAAGAGGGAGATAGAGAGAGTGTGTGCTTCAGATTATTTTCCCTTTTGTCTCCTCTCTAAAGAGAGAAAATTTTTAAAAAGGAAGAAATAGATAAAGCATATGTATGCCTTTTAGAGTTACCTATTCTTATCATCATCACTTTCAACTAAAGGTACCGTGTTCCAAGCACATTGCCTAGGATTTTCATACATGATCATCATCATCATCATCTCCATCACATCAATCATCATCATATTCAACAACACCACAAGGAGGACCAGCAAAAGGTCATCATAAGAATCCTCATCATCATTAGAAATAGAGTGCGCTTGTTCTCTTATAGCCAAACATGGTTGTGCTCTTTGACTATCAATCAAATTTGGCTACCTTGCTCACACTATCTATCTAGGAATCATCACCATCATCAACTTTTGCATCAAAAGCAACAAAAAAAAATCCTCTACACCAACAAAGTCACCATCATGACCCTAGCATAATCAAGGAGTGATTGCACCCTATTTCTCCATGCTGCTACATGATCAGAACACACCAACAATGTGCATCTATTGTCCACAAATTCAACCTTGTTCATCTCCATGCTTTGTAAGGTAGCAATCATCATGTTCAAAGACAAAGGAATTAACAATCCAATCATCTCCACCATCAAAGGCATCATTGTGGTCTACAACATCAATAAGATTTGTTTGCACTTGTTGCCTTGAAATAGGACACCTACTATCCATGTGATCAACTTGGGGGCTCTTCAACTCAGGAAGACCTTATTAATCATCAACATAATCATCTTCTTAATATTCATCAATTGCTAGAGCTTGCTATGAACTACCTATACCTACTATTGGCATGACATACCATACTCTCATATTGCACTAATATACTACGTGCAAATCAATACCACAATCATCATCTCCTTCACCATAGTAATCATCATCATCACCAATAACAATAGAACAATTAATACAAGAATCATTAGAGGCATCATCATCATCATTAAGAACTCAGGTCCTTTGTAGGGCTTGAGAGATTACAACAGCACCCACCATAACATTATCTTCAATTTCTTCATCTCATGTTGAAGCAACAATAATGTTAACCTTGTCTTCATTAGGTTGTAGCATCTCCCTTACCATTTGCATCATTGTCTTTCGCATCTTCATCTCCCATGCTAATCCTGATATCTTCTGTGTAGCCATATGTGCTCTTTTCTTTCCCCCGCCTCTCTAACCTCTTCTATGTCTCATCCACCATACTTGTAGCATGACTCAATGGGAGGAGGAATGATTGAGAGAGAGGAAGAGCTGCTAGAAATAGAAAGCAAGAAGTGGAACCACCACAAGTAGAGATAGAGGGGAAAGGCCATTGGATAGCATGTAAGAATTTATAAAGGGTTATGTAGGGCATTTAATTTGAATCGATTGGGCTAGGCGTTTAATTGTGCATTGAAAAAAAAGAGAGTTGGGGGGAGGCTGTAACTTGAAAACTTTGCTTCTTTGAGACCCACCCTATTTGTAGGAGGTGGAGAGAGAAGATTTAATAAAAGGTAGGTAGCTTATTTGCATCCTTGATTGACTACCACTATAATTTTAAATTTGTGGATGAATTGATTAGGGTTGTTGAATAAGTATGATACATTAAATTCCTTGGCTATTTGTGAACCCACTTTCGTGTATAATGCAAAGTGCACATTGCATAGTGCACACATATACTAACATATGCATACATGCACATGTGCACACCACCCACTAAACATGCCATTGTATACAAGATCTTCTTTTCTCTTTTATTTTGATCACATGACGTTGCCTTGTTTGCAAGGGGGGAGCAATAGAAAGAAGGAGAAGGGGAAGAAACATGTAGAAGTGTTCAATACTATGCACCATACCATGCACAATGTGTAGTGCACATACACATGTGATTAGTGCATGGTGGACATGTAGATTGTACCCTTGCACACACCATACATGTAACACCTTGCACTTAGCGTAATGCAACCTTCGTGCATTTGTTGGGTATCTCTTTCTTTTTTCTATATTTAGCTTGATGCCACCTTGTTTGAAAGAAGGGAGAAACAAGGGAAAGAGGAGGAAGGAAGGAGATGCCTCATAGTGCACCCACATTAGTGCATAGTGCACAAGTACAAATGGACTAATGTACATTGCACAGTGCACACGTGCATAATACCTTGCACTAGGACACAACACCAAGCTCATTGCACACTAAGTCTTATCTTGCTATGTATTGATTTACTTAGGCATTGCACTCATGTACACATGTAATCCTACATACATACACTCGTGAGCTCATAGTGTCTCCTCTCCTCTTTTGTCTCTTGCATGATGCTCCTATTGTTTATAGAGGGGGTTGGGATGCATACGAGAAAGAGGGAATGAGGCACCTCGTAGTGCAATGCATACCACCTTAGAACCCTACACCTAGTCACTTACACAAGGATTCCATCCTAGTGCACAAATCTTGTGCACTGAACCTGCCATGGTGCATGCCATCTTAGTGCAGTGCATCGCCTCACACCCAATTATAGTAGTTTACTAGTGCATCCCCTATACCCATAACACAATCCCAATGTTGTAGCACCACCTCATTAACCACTAGTGCACTACATAGTGTACTAGTGCACCCATCAACATAGAGTGTAGAGATCATTGCACAATGCACATATATTGGTTCATACATACTAGTTCACACGTGCACTAGATCATGCACATACAAGCAATTGCTAAAACACTTGCCTATCTACATCAAGATTACCCATAGCACAATACAACCATTCTCTAGCTTGTTAGAACATTAACTTGTTTACACAGCACCCTTGTGCACAAGCCCCTGCTCAGTGCATAGTGCATAGTGCATAGTGCAGAGTGTGGAATACACACAATGCATGGTGCATAGTGTACATGTACACATGTACTAGTGCATATACCACCCTAAGGCGTAGAAAATTGATGCATTCTAATGCACATGCTAGTTGTCTCTTTTTTCTCTCTTGCTTGATTAATGCTCCCAACCTATTCGTAAGGGTGAGTCAAGGGTGACAAGGAAGGAAGAACGAGAACCTTGTAGTGTGCATTGGCGTATGCCCTCATAGTACATACATAACCCTTAATAGTAGTTTCTTGCATCTAGCTTAGATCACCACCCTTGATTAACCTACATCCATTATTACCCCACCATAGTCTCCCACTAGTGCACTTCACATTACACTAGTATATGGACAAGTGCACGACTTTCAATGTACAATGCATAGTGAATGGTGTACAATGCACATGTGCATGAAAGCGCATAATGCACATATTCATCACACACTTCCACTCACACATGTCACCCTTGCCTAATATACACATAGTGCACCACACCTCACACTACTAGACAAGAGGAGAGAGAGATGAAGCAACCAAGAACATACACACAAAATGGAGACTTGAGTACATGGAGAAGTATGATTGAAATCTTCTTCTTCTTCTTTCTTCTTCTTCCACATAAAAGACCTTAGTCTATAACATGATAAATGACTAATATGGAAGTATTATAATATATGTGCATGTGGTTACTAAGTGCGAACCCAGTAAGGATATATGAGATTACACAATAAATGTGAAATAACCAAGAATGGACTCTGGGGGTGTAGTTCAGTTATAGAATCACTAGCATATCCTCCATGTCAATCACCAAACATGCCAGTGACTAAAGTCCTGCCACATCAGTAAGGTGTGTAATGGATGCCAGCTCATGTGGAGATCGATATCTCACACTCCCCCTCGAGCTCAATATAAGCTCATATACTCCAAACATAGTTTTGAAGTAGCGAAGCTTGTTCGCTCCCAAGGCCTCATCAATGAAAATATTTGCAGCTTGATCCTAGGTACTAAAATATGCCAAGTCAATATTACCTACTAGAACCTACTCTCAAAGGAAATGGTAATGGACTTCTATGTGTTTGGTCCATGCATAATAAGTTGAATGCTATTAAAGTTATGTTAGTAGATGATAACCTTCTTGTCCACTTGCAACCCCGAATCACTAAGTAGCTTGCATATCCAAGCCACATCACATGTTGCAATTGCAACACCCCTATAGTCTACCTTAGTACTGGATAGTGCAACTATAGGCTACTTCTTGCTCCTCCGAGTAAGAGTCTATGCGTACACTTTGGCAATGAGCCATGCCTTATAATGCTCAACTAATCCATCATACTTACACTTCACCTTGTAAATCCATCTATAGTCCATTTCTTTCTTACCTTTTGGTAAATATATCAAATTTCATGTGTTATTTGCCTTAAGTGCAACCATTTCTCCATCCATAGCATTATTCTAATAATCATTATGCCACTGCATTCTCAAAATTGGTGGGCTCTATATCTTGCACGACCTTAGCCATGTATACATAGTAATGAGCTACATAGCTATCATATGTCAATAGCTGCATGGGTTTCCTTACACTTGTTGACCTACATGGTGGATCACTATCAGGTGAGCATCCTCTTATGCCTTTCTCACACTAGGTGTCTTAATAGATGGAATCCTAAACTCTTCATCCAAGCTTTGCTTAGAATCCTCTAAATCCACATCAACATGAGAGAAACTTGACAATACATCATTCATAATAAGTGAGTCCCCAAACTTCTCCTTGCATTTCCTTTACATGTGATGTACTTCGTGGAGTGACTTATGATTGTAATCTACCACTCCAAGGTCTATCAATAGAACCATGACTAGGAGACTCCTATGGCCCACTCAATGTCTATGATGAGAGTTGACTTGTTTTTTGCATAGCTACACTCTCATGCATATCAACCCTAATTATATCCTGCACATTGCTATACTAGCTACTCATTTCATCAAAGACAATATTTTTGCTAACTTTTAACTCACATTCAATAGGTTTATACCATTTGTATCCCTTCTACTTAAGAGAATATCCCACAAACACACATTTTTTTTGCTTTGAGATCCAATTTACTATGTAACTCATTAGGAATATGCACATAACCAATATAGATTTGGACTTTTACTTGTATACTTCTCATCAGGTACAATTGTAGTTATGGGTATCCTGTTCATAATGATACAATATTAGTGACTAATTCAACCCAATAGTAGTGAGACAAGTCTCTTTGAGACATCAATGTTGGAGCCACATCTGCAATATGCATGTCTTTCCATGCAACAACTCCATTTTTCTATAGAGTATACTTAGATATAACTTCCTCTGATATCATTTTTCTAAAAAAAACAAAGAACTAATTGTAAAATTATTCTTTCCATCCATTCAATATTAGAAATTTAAAATGTAACCTTGGCTTTTTCTCAATCAAATCTTGAAAGCTTTTAAAGTGAGTGAATATCTCACTTTTCTAATGCATAAAGTAAACCCATAATTTTTTAGTATGAACATCAATGAAAGAGACATAATACTTGCAACAACTCATAGTTGCAATCTTTGTAGAATCCCAAATATCAAAATCTATAAACTCAAGTGGCTTCTTTTATACATTATTTTCATGTGGAAGGGCATGCCTTGCCTTTTTACCCAATTAACAAGCTACACATACTTTATGCATCCCATGAAATACAAACTTTGATAAGCCATCCACAATCTTCTTTCACTACATATTTTTCAAACTTTGCACATTTACATGACCAATCCACTTATGCCAAATTTCAGTGTTAGCCAAAACACTTGAACCTTGTGCAAATATAGTAGTATCCATGTCAAGAAGACCTACATCAAGAGTAAACAATTTTCCAGAACACTTATCTTTTGCAATCAATTTGCAACCATCTCTTAGGTCCTCTAAATAATAGCAATCACATGTGAACTCAAACATGCAATCCTTGTTCTACCGTTAGACAAATATAAACTAGGTTCTTAGTTATGTTTGGTACATGCATCACATCAACCAAGTACTTTGTTTCACCATCCTGTATACTCAAGGGGTGATTTCTAATATGAGTGATGGGATGGGCTGCCTCACATAGCTTGGAGACTCTAGAATACACACTTCTCTAAACCACTCTCTAGGAGAGTTATAGATACCATATATCACTCTTACATTAACCATAATTAGTCATAATATTCATAAAATGTTGCATGACAGAGAGTTGCTCACTTTTTTCATCATTATTTTGTTAGTAGAAGCATAATTACCTTGTTGCTTTTTTCCATGTCTTATTTATGGCCTTTCTCACCACAATGTGAGCATTCTCTATTATCACTAGAAGATTTCTTGCTATCAATTAAAAATTGCAACTTGCTCTCTTTGGCTTCCCCTTTCTCAGGAATGTCCTCCCTTATTTTGCTATGTGATATAACTTTGACCATGACCATTAGCTTTGGCCTCGGCCATGACCTCTACCTCTATTAGTAGAGTAGAGCACATGTTCAAAATTGCTTTTATTTTGAGAAGTAGAGGTATCCAAGCCAAGGTTCTTCTCCCCAAGAATTAGTATGAAAATTAGATCTACAAAGTAAGAGATATCATCCCTAGCATTCATAGATAGTGTGGAGCTCTTGTACTCATCTCCAAGACATCTAAACATGCTCACATAATATCATTATCATCAATTGCTACATTGATAGATATAAGAGCTTTACAATACTCTTGATATGTGATCAATAAATTTCCTCTTTTAACTTGATTCAACTATGACTTGAGTTACAACTTTTTGGCCTTTGTATTTACCCCAAGAAACCTTGCCAAATTCTTCCATGCAATAGCGAGGGTTTTAGGTTCTTACAAATAGCATATCATACTATGAATGACACTATAGATAGCCAATATATCACTTTATGTATGCTCCTAATCCTTCTTAGCCTTTATCTATTTTGCAGTAGTATTTTGTTGAGGGACTTTGGGTGCTACTACCATGTCTACTTCAATGTAGTTCCAAATGCCCTTTTCCTTCAAAAAATTCGTCATCCTGAACTTTCATGCAATATAATTAATATTATCAAGCTTCTCATTAATAATCTAGTTAGAATTCTAAGGCAATTTTGACAAGATAAGAAACCTTGTAAGGCTTGCAATTTGCAACCAAGCTAATACTAGGCGCATTACAATCAAAACATGTAACCTTTTTAACTGATTGCATAATAATCATTGCGATTTGGAATCTATATATAGGTGCCCTCTGTGTTTACAAAGTGGCAAATATCTCAAATATTACCAATTCAAAATCTATAACAACCTTTGCACTTGTAAATGACAAACATAGCCCCCCCCCCCCCCCCCCCCCAAAATACCTATATAAACCCCCAGGGGATGGGAAGGCTGGGAAGGTCACGACTTGCTGTTGCTTGAGTAGAGAAGAAGAGAGGAATCAGAGGGAGAGGGAGAGAGAGAATAGAGAAGAATAAGAAGAAGAGGGAGAGAGTGAGTAGAGAAGAAGAGAGGAATAAAAAGAAGAGGGAGAGAGAGAGTAGAGAAGAAGAGAAGAATAAGAAGAAAGGGGGAGAGAGAGGAGAAGAAGAAGAGAAGAAGAAGAAGGAGGAGGGTAAGAGAAGAGAGAGACAATGATTTTTTTTTTCTTCCCTTGTTGCAGAACTCGGAGCTTGTCGTCTCTCTTTCCTTCCCCCCCCTCTTGGAGAAAATCCTCGCAGACTAGTCCCTTTTGCGAGGAGCCATCTCTCCCACAATCTGGGTGCGTAGCCACGAAGCAAAAGCTAAATCATACGATGCCTCCCAAATATATCTAGGCCTTCACAATCTGGGTCCTTCACATATATCTAGGCCACAGCTCATGAGAGGAGATGGGTAGGTGCCACGACTATGGGGAGGTGGCAGGGGGGCTGCCATTACTAATCCCCCCCCTCCCAAATTACCTATATAAACCCCCAGGGGATGGGAAGGCTGGGAAGGTCACGATCTGCTACTGCTTGAGTAGAGAAGAAGAGAGGAATAAGAGGAAGAGGGGGAGAGAGAATAGAGAAGAAGAGAAGAATAAGATAAAGAGGGAGAGAGTGAGTAGAGAAGAAGAGAGAAATAAGAAGAAGAGGGAGAGAGGGAGAGAGTGAGTAGAGAAGAGGAGAGGAATAAGAAGAAGAGGGAGAGAGAGAATAAGAAGAAGAGAAGAATAAGAAGAAGAGGGAGAGAGTGAGTAGAGAAGAAGAGAGGAATAAGAAGAAGAGGGAGAGAGTGAGTAGAGAAGAAGAGAGGAATAAGAAGGAGAGGGAGAGAGAGAATAGAGAAAAAGAGAAGAATAAGAAGAATAAGAAGAAAGAGGGAGAGAGAGGAGAAGAAGAAGAGAAGAAGAAGAAGGAGGGTAAGAGAAGAGAGAGAGAGAGATAGAGGGGGAGAAAGAAATTGTTTTTTCTTCCCTTGTTGAAGAACTTGGAGCTCGTTGTCTCTCCATCCTTCCCCCCCCCTCTTGGAGAAAATTTTTGCAGACTAGACCCTCCCGTGAGGAGCCGTCTCTCTCGCAATCTGGGTGTGTAGCCACGAAGCAAAAGTGAAATCATACGATGCCTCCCAAACGAAGTAAGGTCCAACCAAACACGAATCGTGCCTCAACCGATGGAGCCATGGGGCAAGGAACCACATCACTGGGTAATCAGGTGCGTTCCATTCACCCTACCCTAATGGGGAGTCTTAAGGACATAGACTGACTTCATTGGGAATGGAAAACTATTTGGCAAAAGTCTATCATAACTAACCATCGTTTATTTACATCATTTTATCATATTGGAAATCGTGTATTCATACACGCAAAAGAAGAAGCTAGGGCCTTATTGATTATGCTCGTAATACTAATGTTAGCATGCTTAAAAATGGGTTGTTGAAACACTTATGCATATTCGTCAATTAAGCAGAAATCATACTTTTTTTCTTTGCATCACAAATCTTGTGAAATGGGAAAGGTAGAAGTGAGTGTTTGAATCAAGTACATGAAATTCTTGAATTGCTACGATGACGTTTAAGTATATCTAGGCCATTGGAAGGCTAAAACATGTATTCGACTCCTATAAACTTTTAGAGGGAGTGTTCGTTTTTGCCTTAGGGCTAATAGCTTCACGTCCTCCACCCCAAGAATATATATATATATATATATATACAAGTCTCTATTTGTATTTGGCATAAGCGCATCAAAATGAATTCCCAAAAGCAAAGGCTTGCTTTGTAGCATTTTATTGTCTAGGAAAGTTACGCCTCCAAATTGCGTGGCATCATGATCAATTTAGTTGCATTGCTAGGGATTCATCTTGAAGATAACTATCAACCGCACTTATGAAATACAAAAATTTGTTCAAGAGCCGTTCAATATAAATGAACCCTATACACACAAGGATAGGGTTCAACTCAACTTATTTAGGGTTTCGAAGAAACTAAGCCAATTTGGGGTTACTTCATAGGGGGATGGAACGAAGAGATTCCCTATCCTTCGGAGGATATCGGAAATTACCGCTAAGGCATGAAGGACAACGCTTGGGTCAAGAGAGGGACCCCACCTTAGCAGATGTCTCGAGCACTCACCTGCACCTTTGTTTGTGCTTGTAAATTTAGGAACACTATTTCTAAATTTTTTTTAAAAAAGAGATTGTGTAACCCCAAACTCATAAATGAGTATAAAGAATCAGGTTGAACTGTTGGAGGGCACGCCAAACCACCCCCAGTTGGCCGCCAACCCTAGCCAAGGGGGTGCTAAATAGCCATGACGAGAACATGGACCAAACCCACCACGAGAGGTTTCTCCGCCGATTGGTTTGAATGTAGGAGGATGCTTGGATGCCGAGGAGGCTCTGGCTGTAAATTCCCTGCCTCCGAGCCCTACTCAAACAATGAGCGTGACTCGCTTAGAAATCGTTAGGGTAGAACCCTGACTCATGTCGTTTTAGGGGACCGAAATGGGGCTATGCCCTATGGGCAGGTGGAGCACCACATCCCTCTCGTTTCCCATTCTCTTTGAACCAAGTGCGGTATGGGTCTGCTTTGGCTTGGTTATCTCTGCGTAAAGTAGGACATCCAAAACCGATGCTAGAAAGCTGTCAGGAGACCTTGACCACTAGGGACTCAAGTTCAGGTTGATCCTAGTGGATTTGGCTGTAAACATTCCGTTGCAAGGTAGACTCGAGAAACCCTAGGCGAAAAACCCTGTGACATTCCATGAGAATGCGAGGCGGCATCGCTTAACATGCCACTAAAAACGTGCTTGGACAGCTGTTAGGCTGCATGTTATAGTTTGTATCAGAGCTGACCTACCACTAAAACAATTAGGGAGAGAAATCAGGAAGAGTGAGGTGATGTGTCCATTAGTAAATGTTTTTCCTTTATACTCAATTGTGGATTGATGCCGCTTCTAGACTTACGAGGCATGGGATAGGTTTGTCGTATTTTAGATCATGTTCATGAAAGCTATGAAATCTTCAAGCTATCACAGACGATCCGACATGATGGGGATCCTCGATCGGCTCTACAACCCCTCACCGTTGTATGTGGAAAGGCGTTGGACTTGGAGCACGGGATACTACTACATAGACGCCAACCGATTTGCCTATCTTCAAAACATTCTGAAGAGGTTAAAGTGGCTTGAAGACTTGAAGATTATCAAGTTATTCATCTTCCATGAGGCTTGTGTAAATTCGACCCTACACATCGGACGACGGCAAGTAGATCAAAACCGCTACATCTACGAAGTGGTGGTTAAAATTTTACCAGTGGACAGAATTAAAATAATGGGGCGACACAAATGTAATGGCTATCAGAAATAGGGATTTCCCAAACTTCCCATGACTTATCGCTTCCTAAGAATCCATTCCCCAAATCCATACTACTATTCTGTCTCTGTAGGTGAATCCAATAGAGAGAATTATTAACTTGGCATTAATGTAACTCCTAAAAAGGAAAAAATCGTCTCATCCAAACCCTATCCCTTCGCAAATAATTGTACTTGAGGCTTACGTTTCCCTATGGTTAAATAAGAATTTTATGTTCATTTGAATGGTTGCAATGGAAAAATATGTGCACTTTGATTTAAGTTGTATAGGGGTGTGTAAATGCAAACCTAACACGGGAAAGTTTAAATGGTAATCACCAAGTGCAGATCCAGAACTCTGTTATCACACTGAGCCCAGCAGAAGTACAAGAGAAGAAGTTTATTCTCAAACAAATTAAGCCACCAGAATTTGATGGATAGGGGAAGACTGTTGAAGCCGATGCTGAAATATGGATTGAATCTATGGAAGACTATTTTAGTGCAACGGGAACAGCACATGTGAACCGAGCCATGATTGCTAAGCTCAAGCTCACCAGCGAGGCTAGGCTGTGGTGGAAGCAATGGTGTAAAGACCAAGCAGTCAGTGAAAGCACAATAACTTGGGAAAAACTAAAGGAAGCAGTGTAGGGGAGGTATATGCCACCTGCGTATAAAACTCAGAAAATGAATGAGTTTTTTAAGTTGAGGCAGTTGGGCTTGTCTCTGGAAGCATACTACTTGAAATTTGTTTCTTTGCTAAAATATGCCCCATCAATGAGCATCCCCCAACAAGTCTCAAAGTTTTGTGATGGATTGAATCTGCCAATAAACACTCGGTTGGAATCAATGCATCCCTTGGACTTGCAAGATGCATTGATAAGAGCAGGACCTATTGCCCAAGAAGTCTAGCCAAAGTCCAGACCTTGGGCTTACAGAGACCAAAATCCAGGGATGTCGAGAGCTCAAATTAAAAGGGCGCAAGGACAGGGTCAAAGGTCAACAGAAGAAGCTAAGAGAAAATGCAATCAATGACTTTGTCCCCACTCAAAGAAGTGAACCAAGCCTGTGCTGTTTTCACTGCAATGAACTCGGGCATTTCAAAAGGGAATGTCCCAAACTTGGCGGGGACCACCGTCAAGGGAAATTTGGAGGCCAAGCCAAGGCTACCCATGGCCGCGGTCGTGCAACATTTGGAAGGGAAAAAACTTCCAATATTACTATTAAAGGATTAAATGAAGAAGAAGATCCGTGCATGGAAGCCGAGATCAATAGGGCAACCGTTCATGTCGCCCTCCATAAGAAGGGGCCAAACCGCCAATTCTCGATGATTCAAACACCATCGAACTACCATGGTAAGGATTTCAAAACCCTGATTGATTGTGGGAGCACTCATTCTTTCATCTCACCGACATGTGCAAGAAGGTTAGGGATAGCCACTATAGCTGCACCCACTTTGCTTGTCGAATTAGCAAATGGGCGAGAAGTCATTTGCTTTAGACAAACTGCTAAGGTGGAATTCCTACTCGAAAATGAGCCCAGAACTATTAGGTTCAGAGTAATGAATCTAGGTGCCCATGAATGTCTACTCGGGACGGATTGGCTAATCCCCAATGATGCTCACATTCATTGTGGAAAGGGCCAGGTCTCCTTTCGGAATCCTAAGGGTGAGCTAGTTACAACACAAGGTGAAGCAGGTAAACCAAAGATCCAGCTAGCTAAGGCAACGTGAATAGTTCAAGGAATAAGGAAGGGGTTACCTGTCTACCTGATCAAGCTAAACAAACCCGATCAGGCAGAAGACACTAATGAATAACCATCATGGCTAAAAGAATATGTGGATGTGTTCCCAGAGGAACTGACTGAATTACCACCACCTAGGGAAGTGGATCATGAGATTAAACTACTCCCAGGAATTGCTCTAGTTGTGAAAAGGCCCTACAAGATGTCCATTCCTGAGGGCATTGAGTTAAAGGAACAACTCAAATAACTATTGGACCAAGGGTACATACGCCCTACCAGTTCTCCTTAGAGAGCTCCAGTCTTGTTCCAAAAGAAGAAGGATGGTACACTTCGTCTTTGCATTGATTATAGAGGCCTGAACCAAGTAACCATAAAAAATAAATACCCCCTTCCAAGCGAGCAAAAATCTTCTGCAAGATTGGTTTAAGGTTAAGGTATTATAAGATTCGCGTCAAAGATGAGGATTTCCAAAGACGGCATTCAATACCATATATGGTCATTTCGAATTCATAGTAATGTCTTTTGGATTGACTAATTCCCCCACCACCTTTAACAGGCTAATGCATGTCATTTTTAGACCACACCTTGATGATTTCGTACGCGTCTTCTTTGATGACACCTTGGTTTATTCCAAGAAGGAGGTAGATCATGAGTCCCAAGTTTGCATCATCCCTGAGACCACGAGGACTCACAAGCTCTATGCTAAGAAGAAAAAGTGTGCCTTCTTAAAAAGGCAGATTGAATATCTCGGATTTATTGTGTCAAATGAAGGGATCTTTGTAGACCCTACCATTGTTAAGGATGTCCAAGAGTGGTCTCCACCAACTACTATTAAAGAAGTGCATAGCTTTCTTGGAGTAATAGGTTGGTACAAGATCTTCATTAAGGACTATGCTTTAATTGTAGCACCCCTCACAAATTTACTGAAAAAACAAGGAATTTGAAGTTGTCATGGATGCTAGCACATTTGCATTGGGATGTGTACTAATGCAAGAAGGCCATTCCATATCTTATTCCTCACGAAAGCTAAAATCCCATGAGAGGAATTATGCCACCCATGACCTGGAACTGCTAGCAGTGATCCATGCCCTCAAACTTTGGCGACATGAGGCAACGTCGTTAGATAGAAGTTCTACATGAGTATGATTTTGAGATTAGGTATCGACCTGGCAAAGAGAATGTGGTCGCTGACGCTCTAAGTCGCAAGGCATTCCTCAACTCTCTTATCATGGAGGAACCCTCACTGGCCGAATCTTTGGCAACTATGGTGTCAATGGCTAGCAACCCTATTCTTGAACTAGCCAAGGAGGAAGCTAGCCATGATCTGGAATATTTGGTGATGATAGAGGAAATTTTGGGGAAGGAACAAAACCCAAAACTTAAGGTCAAATATCAAGAATTCTCCGTCAATGAGGGACTTTTATATTTTAGGAAAAGATTGTGCATACCCTCCGGTAGGAAACTCAAACAGAGAATACTTTGGGAAGCACATGACTCCCCCTTTTCAGGCCATTTCGGATATGCCCTTAATACGGTCAGAAAAAGCTACCATTAGGGAAGGCTTAAGGGAGACATGCTTAAATACATCATGGAATGTTTGTCTTGCTAGCGCATCAACGCGGAGCATGTCAAGATGCTTGGGAAGCTGAACCTCTCGACATCCCCCAAATGAAGTGAGAATTTATCATCATGGATTTTGTTGTTGGGTTACCCTCAGTGCAAGGGGGGGCTACAACTCAATTATGGTTATAGTATATATGCTCACCAAGGTTGCACACCTCATTCCAGTCAAGACAAATTATAAAGCTTCAGATATTGCTAGACTGTTCATCAAGGAGATATTCAGATATTGCCAGATTGTTCATCAAGGAGATATTCAGGCTCCATGGGTTGCCCAGAAGGATCGTTAGTGACCGCAACTCCCTCTTCATGTCTCACTTCTGGAGAGGGATATTTGGGGCCATTGGGACTCAACTTTGTTTCAGCATAGCCTATCACCCTCAAACTGACGGCCAAACAGAGAGGATCAATCAAGTCATTGAAGATATCCTTGGAGCTTATTACTATCGTGAACCCAAGAAATGGATTCAATATCTACCATTAGTAGAGTTCGCCTATAATGCTTTCTACCAACAAAGCATCCAAATGACACATTTTCAAGCATTTTATGGGCATGATTGCCGCACCCCATTCAACTTCTCAGATCCTACCTTAAAATTGGAAGCTTCTAAGGAAATACTCGAGGTAGATCAAGACCATCAAACAAGACATTAGAGCCACCAAGGATAGGCAGAAAGCCTATGCATATCTAAATAGACAAGAGCAACTCTTCAATGAGGGAGACATGGTTTTTATTCGTGTACGGCCCAAGAGGAGTTCCCTGTCATTGAGGGAATTTAAAAAATTGAGTCCAATGTATTGTGGACCCTATAGGATCCTCAAATGCCTAGGGCACAATGCATACAAAGTCCAACTCCCTGAGAACATAAAAGTTCACAATGTATTTCATGTTAGCCTACTAAAAAAATATGTACCAAATCCTAACCATATACTCGATGATCAACAAGTTGTAATGCCAAGCCAAGGGGTCCTTGAGCTCTGGCCATCTAGAATCTTGGACATTCGAGAAAAGAGATTGAGGAGTAGAATCCTCAATGAGTACCTCATCTAGTGGAAGGACTTTCTAGAAGAAGATGCCACATGGATTGACGAGAATACTCTCAACCAACAATACCCCCAATTCATTTCGAGATGAGGACATCTCGATCCCCTATAAGGGGGGAAGAATGTAACAATCCCGTCAAAATTACCACCCTAATAATAATTATGTTTTAAAAAAATAGGATAAATCCCCTCCCACCCCGCCAACTAGCGGACGGCGGGGGAAGGGGGGGAACTATCGTGATAAGGGAGGGGGGGCCACCATGTGCCGTAGAAAGGCCAGGGGGAGGCTATTGTGACGTCTTCATGAGGGGAGGCACTGCCATGGCTCACGAGAGGAGACGGGTAGGTGCCATGACTATGGGGAGGTGGCAGGGGGGACTGCCATTACTAATCCCCCCCCCCCAATTACCTATATAAGCCCCAAGGGGATGGGAAGGCTGGGAAGGTCACGACTTGCTACTGCTCAAGTAGAGAAGAAGAGAGGAATAAGAGAGAGAGAGAGAGAGAGAGAGAGAGAGAGAGAGAGAGAGAGAGAATAGATTTTACTAACGAGCGACGCTTAGAAATTGTTAGGCTAGAACCCTGACTCATGCCGTTTTAGGGGACATGAATGGGACTATGCCCTATGGGCAGAGAGGTGGAGCATCTCATCCCTCTCGTTTCCCATTCTGTTTGAACCAAGTGCGGCATGGGTCTTCTTCGGGTTGGTTATCTCTGCGTAAAGTAGTGTCAAGATTGTGGGAGAGAAGGAAGGAGTCTCACTTGTAGCTTTCTTGCTTGCACAATGGGGGAATACACACAAGGGTGGAGGCTGAAAACAGTTTTTCTCTTCTTAATTGTGGAAGCCAAAAGAACTCTCATACAAAGAAATAGAAGAACCCTATATATGGGTCTCAAACCAAACTCAACTAACTAAGGTGGCATACTAACTGAGCCACAAACTAGAGTAGATAAGGATAACTATCATGTAGCTATTATTCATGGGCAGTGTACCAACCACGTCTGCAACTGACAAGTCGGTGACATAAATACACAACGGTCACCCTGGCGTATCATGAGTGGAGCTCGATATCTCAACACTCCCCCTCGAGCTCAATCCCAATTCTTCAACACCAAGCAGGTCTCTGAACTTGCGCAGCTTCTCTGCGCCCAATGCCTTCGTAAATATGTCAGCTGCCTGATCCTCTGTGCTGACATAAACTAGATCAATAAGACCTAGTAAAACCCTCTCCCGCACATAGTGATAATGCACCTCAATGTGCTTTGTTCTAGCATGATAGACTGGGTTATTTGCCAAGTGTATACTACTCATGTTGTCACAATAAATGACAACTGGCCCATCTGTAGACTGATGCATATCATAAAGTAGCTTATGCAACCAAGCTACCTCACATGCAGCCATTGCTGCACCCCTGTACTCAGCCTCTGTGCTCGACAAGGCAACTGTAGGCTGTTTCTTGCTGCTCCAAGTGACTGCAGCACTCCCAAAAGAGAACACATATCCACTGGTAGATCGTCTATCAGAAATACTACCAGCCCAATCAGCATCAGTGTATCCATGCAGCTATATCTGAACCCCAGTCTCATAAAATAGTCCATACTGCAATGTGGACTTCACATACCTGAGTATGCGTCTAGCCGCATCCAAATGCGATTTCCTTGGAGCCTGCATAAACTGACTTACCAATCCAACAGCATAGCTCAAATCTGGCCTGGTAATAGTCATATAAATCAAGCTTCCTACTATGCGTCTGTACATAGTAGGGTCTTCCAGAAGCTCACCTGCATCTGCGCTCAGCTTCACATTCTACTCCAAAGGAACTGAAATAGGCTTACAGCCTGTCATCCCATATTTGGACAGCATGTCCAATCCATACTGCCTCTGCAAGAGCTGTATCCCACTTGGTGATCTAATCACCTCAATGCCCAAGAAATAACGCAGCTCTCCCAAATCCTTCATCTCAAACTTCTGCTTCAATAGCATTTTCACATGAAAGATATCTTCATCACTGTCACCTGTCATAATCAAATCATCAACATAAATGACAAGTAGCATAATACCTTTCTCTGTTTTTCTCACATAAAGTGAGAAATCTGCCTTGGAAATCTGAAAGCCAATAGTGACAAGATACTGTCCTATCTTGTCAGACCATGCTCTAGGTGCTTGCTTCAAGCCATACAAAGCTTTCTTCAACCTGCAAACAAACTCAGGATGAACAGCATGCACATAACCTGGTGGCTGCTCCATATAGACCTCTTCTTGCAAATCACCATGCAAGAAGGCATTCTTTACATCCATTTGATGTAAAGACCATCCCTTTGATGCAGCCATAGCAATGACTGCTCTTACGGTTGTCATCCTTGCAACCGGACTGAATGTTTCTTCATAGTCAATGCCATATGTTTGTGCATACCCCTTGACTACTAATCTTGCCTTATATCTGTTCACAGAACCATCTGCATTGTGCTTCACCTTATAAACCCACTTACAGCCAATTGCATTCTTACCTTTAGGCAAAGGTACCAATTCCCATGTAGCATTTGCTTCCAAGGCATCCATTTCTTCATCCATGGCTTTCTCCCATTTTTCTTTTCCCATGGCTTGCTCAAAAGAAGTGGGTTCTGGTTCCTGTATCACCTTGACCATATATGCATAGTGAATGGCTGTAAATCCATCATATTTCAGCCTATCCACAGGATACCTAACTCTGGTAGACCTGTGCAAAGTGGGTTCACTCCCAGGTGCTCTCAAAACATCCCTGGTCTTCCTTACTCCAGGTGTAACAATAGAAGGAATACCCAACTCATCATCAATGCTCTGTTCTGAGCCACTGGATTCACCATCCACATAAGAGTGACCTGCATTCACATCAAACATGGGCTAATCAACCTTCTCTTTTCCTTTTCGTGATACCTACATACCACTATCAGCATTGCTTTGAGAAGATTCTCCTGATCTCAATCTGCCTGTCCATGGCGAAGAATGTGAACCACTGCTAGAAGACGCTCCAGGTCCACTAATATTTTGTGACTGCTGATGTGAATTCTGTGCAGCATTACCATTTTGTGCATCTACATCATCAATCACATTTACTGGTTTATACCAGCTACTCATCTCATCAAAAACAACATCTCTGCTCACTGTAAACTTACGAGTAGAAGGGTTATAGCATCTATACCCTTTTTGCTGCAGAGAGTAACCAATAAAGATGCACTTCTCAGCTTTTGGATCCAACTTGGATCTCAACTCATCTGGCACATGTACATAGGCAATGCAACAAAAAATTTTCAAATGAGAAATATCTGGTTTCCTACCAGTATACCTCTCCTCTGGAGTCATTCTATGTATTGCTGCAGTGGGAGTCCTGTTCATTATGTAGACTGCTGTAGCAACTGCTTCAGCCCAATAAAAATATGGCAAGTCTTTTTCATTAAGCATGGCACGAGACACCTCTCCAATATGTCTGTTTTTTCTTTCTGCAATTCCATTTTGCTGTGGGGTATGACTGCATGAATATTGCTGCTTTATTCCATGCTCCTGCAAGAACCTTGCAAACTCATTTGAGAGGTACTCTCCCCCTCCATCTGACCTTAGGCATTTTATTTGCAGGCCTGTTTCTTTTTCAACCATAGCTTTAAGAGTTTTGAAATGCCCAAAAACTTCACTTTTCTTTTTCATAAAATACACCCAAACTTTTCTGCTATAATCATGAATAAAAGTCACAAAATAATGACAGCCTCCAAGAGATGCACCTTTTGTAGTCCACACATCAGAGTGGATTAATTCCAATGGCTTCTTACTCTCTTGAACATGTCTAGGAAATGGTTTCCTTGCCTGTTTTCCAAACTGACAGGCTTCACATACCTTATGCATTTCTGCAACCTTGAATTTGGGCAATCCTGCAACAATATTTTGGGCCTGCATTGATTTAAGTCGTTGTATATTAACATGACCAATGCGTTTATACCAGATATCAATATCTGCAACTGCACCGGTCCCATGTGCAAACATTGCTGCACTCAATTCAGACATGTCTGCATCCAATGTAAACATTCTGCCCTTCTTCTTTCCTTTTGCTATCAAGTGACCTTTATTTTTCATATCCTCAACAAAGCATCCATGAGGATTAAAACTGACCTGCAAGCCCTGCTCAACCATTTGACCAACAGAAACCAGATTCTTGGTGATATTCGGGACATGAAATACATCGGACAGGTATTTCTTTTTCCCATCCTGCATAGACAAAGGAATTTTTCCAATCTGCATAATAGGATGTGCAGTATCATCACCAGTCTCCACAAATCCTGGTTTTTCCATTTTCCTTGCATCCTCCATCCATTCTGCATGACCTGTCATGTGGTTTGATGCACCTGAGTCAACATACCATACATCATTGCTTTCTTCTGCACTTGTCACAGAATTGTTCATGTGCTGCACCATAAACAAATGCTCATTTCTGTCATCACCCTGTCTACTAGAAGATGCATAATTTCCTTGTTGCAGTTTTCCATTCATGATGTCATTCTGCTTTTTATAGCTGTCTTTAGCCATATGACCCATTTTACCACAGTAGTAGCATTCAACATTACTGTTTGCATTTTGGCCTCTTTGCCATCCACCACGACCTCTTTGGCTCCCCCTGCCTCTAGAGTTACCACGTCCTCCTCCATAGGACTGGTTTTCTTGAGTTTGCTGCATATTCTGATTTCTATCACGGCCTCCAAATCGGTCTCCTCTACCTCTGCCTCTACCTCTTCCAGCATTTAAGTAGAAGACAGCTTCTTTTGAAGTTCCTCCTGAAGAAGATGCACCACCATTTCTCTGCTCCTCAGAAATTAGAAGAGCAATCAACTCCTCAAAATCGGGAAATCTTTCACGAACTGAAATGGATGTCCGAAACTGTGCATAATCCTTTCCTAGACCATTCAAGGTCATAGAAACTAAATCATCATCTTCCACTAGCGACCCAATGGAAGCAAGTGCATCTGCAATCTTCTTCACCTTCATGTGGTAGTCATTGATGCTCATACTTTCTCTTTGCACATTATGAAACTCTTGCTTGAGCTGCATTTTCCTGGCTTGCGTATTTGTGCTATACATTTTTGACAAAGTATCCCATGCCTCCTTTGGCGTACTTGCATCCTGAATATGCACAATCATAGAGTCTGAAATACTGATAGACAGCCAGTACATAACTTTCCTGGCTCTCTCATGCCATGCTTTGAATGCCTGCATTTGCTATTGATTGGGAACATCAGGAAGAACTGGTTCTTCTTCATTTCCTACAACAAATTCCCAATATCCTTTTCCCATAAGGAAATTCATCATTCTAAACTTCCATGCCTGGAAGTTGTTCTTGTCAAGCTTTTCAGTGACAATCTGTGAAAGAGAATCAGATGCCATTACAGAATACTGCAAAAAATTCTGTCACTGCAAAAAACACAGCTTCACCCTCACAAGGGCAAATCTGCAAAACTGGCGAAAGTGGTATTTGACCACACAGTCACTTCCTAGTGACGATTTTGCATAAACAGGAACCAAGGATGATTCTGAAACTCCCAATGTCTCTGCGCACAAGCATATGATGCAATTTCTACAGTAACTTTTCACCGACCTGTAGAACAGTGGTCGCACAGCATAAAATAGGGTCTTTTCCAGAGTGCGTGCAGAAAACTTCCGCCTTCAAAACAGGCCCCGAAATGGCCTCAAATAAAAAAAACAAGGTCGCCAAGGGCTAAAGCCCTATCCCGCAGCATATATTGCCCTCTTGCTTCACCGCGAAGGGCGTCTCAACCTGAGACAATGCACTCCTGCACTTTCCGGCTGTGCTACCTGCAGAGATCTGCTCCCAAAACAGAAAATGAAAGCAACACTGCTCCTCTTACCAGAACACCGCGAGCTTGGCTTGCTTTCTTGAGCTCCTTACCACGAACAAGGCTCTGATACCATGTCAAGATTGTGGGAGAGAAGGAAAAGGAATCACAGGAAATTTATCGATGGCGAGGGATATTGCACTCAACTCACGATCACTCAAATGGACTGAAAGAGCAATCACTCACCCCATTACTAACATCACTCGAGGAAATAATGATGAAAACCCAGAGCTCACACCCAGTTTAGGAATCGACAAGGGGATGGTGCAGAGAGAGTATGCCAGGGTGCACAATTGATGGTGCCGCAATGTGTCCAACCCGTCTGGCATAGGTGCAAGAAGGAAGGCCAGGGAGCCTTGTAGTGCAATGTACAGAACGGAATGACGTGTCCTATGCTAATGGTAGAAACCCATCCCGTGGGTGCATAGGGAAATGGAAACGTACCTGAATCCAATGGTCACAACATCCCTCAATCCTCACCTCTCGATAATTAATTGAAGAAACATCAGTCACACTTAGCTCACCCTCTCTCTCGCGCTCTGTTGAAAGATACAGAGGGCAACCCTTTCCTAAAACCCATTGATGTAATCCTCACGGTCACTTGTGCAAAGGTTGTATGCCTTGTGCACAATTGATGGTGCAACTGTCCATCCCACCCTAAGCCGGCATACAGTGCAAGAAGGAAGGCTAGGGAGCCTTATAGTGCAATGCACATAAACAAATCGTGCATTGTGCATTGAGAGGCCCATCCCGTGCATGCAACACTCCATTCACACATCTCACCTCTCATTTAATTTAAAGGGAAAGACTGGTCACTCCCCCCACCCTCTGTCTCACGCTCTGATAGATACAGAGGGTAGCCCAGACTCACGTCCCCATCCTGTTAGGATGAAAACTCACATCACTCAAGGGGTTGGTGATGAAGATCATGTTGGTTGTTGTTGTCGTCGGGATCTTGAGGAGAAGGCATACCCAGCGAGGCAGCCAACAAGTCTCATACTTCAATGATTTGTAAAAAAAGTCGTCTGTTAAGAAGGGTAGACGGCGGATTGATATTGCAAAGATAGCGTACCAAGGGAGGTGGCTTTAAATTACTTGCTAAAGAGGTTCTACTGGTGAGTCAGTTATCTTGAACTGCGGGATGTTACCACCTTTTCCATAGTCAGCTTCCCACCCAAGGGTGTTTCCACCTTTTCTTGGAACGAGGCATGTTATGACAGGGAATTTCTTCCTTTTCTCCCATAACAGTTTGTTTGTTTTTTTATTTTTCTTTTTGTTTTTCTATTTTTTTTCTTTTTCTCTTCTTTTTTTTCATTAAGAAAGAGAATGGTAGAAATACCATGGTCAGGACCAACCTCACCACCGTTGTTGGATCAGACGAGAAGATAACAATGTCGGATTGAGATGTTTCTGCGAGGGGTTAGCAGAATGAGACTGCCTCATGAGGAGAATCATAAGGGCTATCAAAAGCACAACAAGAAGGACAGTGCGATGCCCAAAAGGGAAAGGGTAGGTCGACTGTGATTGTCAAGATCCCCAGGGAGGGAAGTACATCTTCAGGCGATAGCCATTGATCAGGAAAGGATCATCAGAGGCATCAACGGTCTGCACCTCAAGTACCTTATACGGGCCCATCCACCATTGTTGAAGCTTGCCAGGAAACTTGCCAAATCTCGAATCATAGACTAGAACAAGATCACCTTTTTTGAACTCCTTATGCTTGATGAAACTATCATGATAAGCTTTGTGTCGTGCTTGAGTGGTTTCCATGCATTGTAGGGCCATCCGCCGTATCTCATCCAAGCATTCCAAGTGCAGGAGATAGTGTTGCAGTGACTCGTCATCTCCCAAGCATTCTTTAACATACACTAGCTGGAAAGGGGTCTATCCTGTAGCTGCCTTATGAGAGGTTCTGTACGCCCAGAGGGCCTCTGTAAGTCAATCGTCCCAGTCGCGACGATGTGCGGCAATCGTTCTTATCAGAATTGAGCAAAGGATGCGATTGGTTACTTCAACTTGGCCGTTGGCTCTAGGGTAATAGGGAGTGGACTTGCGATGGCGGATCTTATACAACTCAGTCAGCTCCTCCATGATTTTGTTAAGGAAATGAGTACCTCTATCACTTACCAGCTCGAGGGGACTTCCAAAACGGGTGATAATATTCTCATACATGAATAGGGCTACGTTGTTACCATCATCCCGCTTCAGAGCTTTAGCTTCACACCTCTTTGTGATATAATCCGTATATACTAGGATGTATCTATTCTACTTCCGTCTAGTAGGTGGATCAATGGGACCCACAAAATCAATCCCCCACTTCTCGAATAGCTTTAGGGGAAAAATGGGTTGCAGTGGCATGGCACTTGTTTTGGTGGGTTTTCCCATTCGCTGACAAGCATCACATCTCTCGCAATAATCATAAGCATCCTTGTGGAGGGTCGGCCACCAGTATCCTACTAACAAAGCCTTCCTGGCTGTCGCTTCTCCTGCGAAGTGTCCACCACATGGTTCGTCATGGCATGCTTTCAATACTATATCGATTTTATCCCCTGCAACACATCTTCGCAGCACTTCATCTTTGCCTCTCTTGTACAGTGCACCGCCTAACAAAGTGTAGGGGGTTGATTCTAACAGAAGCTTCTTCTTCTCACGGCTTGAGATGCCAGGGGGATACTGTTGAGTTGCTAGGAGATTAGCTATGTCTGCATACCAAGAAGTAACTGTTTCAACTAGAAACAAGGAAGCATCAAGAAGGTCTGGGTCATCACATTCCTCTTCTTTTGTTTGAGGAATCCGTGATAGATGATCGGCTAGGACATGGGAACGGCCAGGCTTAGTGACCACTTCAAAATCGAACTCCTGGAATAGTAGTAACTATCTCATCAGTCGTCCTTTAACATCTGCTTTGTTCATTAGGAAGGACAGGGCTTCATGATCCACGTAGAACTTGAAATGCGTTGACAGTAGATAGTTCTGTTCCCTATCAGTGACCTTTTGGCTTGCATAATAAATGGGTTGATCTAATTTAGAGGGGCCCTTTTGACATAGGACAGCACCTAGCCCTTCAACTGATGCATCTGTGTGCACATGAAACTCCTTCGTCCAATCAGGAGGCTGTAAAATAGGTGCTTGGATCAGGCATTGTTTTAGGGTATTAAAGGCTTCTTTACAGTCATCAGTTCGGCTTCTTTCCTTAGAAGCTTATGAGGAGGGGCTACCTTGGTTGCAAAATGTGCGATAAATCTTCTGTAATAGCCCACATGTCCAAGAAATCCTCTTAATTGCTTGAGGTTTGTTGGTGCTGTTAAGGCAATAATCTTTTCAATCTTTGCCGAGTCCGTTGCACGGGTCTGTTGCAATCCCTTGTGCCGAGACAATATGGCCTAGAAGAACTCCTAAGGAGATGCCAAAGACACATTTGTCAGGGTTGAGAGAAATCCCATACTCTCGGCATCTGTCAAAACATTGCTCTAGGTGTCCCCAGTGCTCACGGACCAAGCTATAGACGCAAAAATCGTCAAGATACACCTCAATGAAATCATGCAGATGATTCTGGAAGGTAGCCATCATTACTCGTTGGAAGGTGGCAGGAGCATTACAGAGCCCAAATGGCATCACTCTATAGGCATAAGTCCCCCATTCTGTGGTGAAGGTTGTTTTAGATCGATCCTCTTCTGCAATTTGGACTTGGTTATATCCGTTGAATCCATCCAAGAGGAAATAAATCTCATGGCCTGCCACTATGTCCAACAGTTGGTCTGTAAAAGGGATAGGGAAATGATCCTTCTTCGTCTTCGAATTGAGCTTTCGAAAGTCGACACATATTCGAAGTTTTCCGTTCTTCTTAGGTACTACCACAATGGGCGAAACCCATTCACTGTTAGCCACGGGATAAATGAACTCTGCTTTAAGAAGTTTCAATAATTCAACCTTCACCAGAGCAGAGTAATTAGGATTCATACGCCTTCGTCTTTGCCTTACAGGTTTGGCATCAGGCTCTAGGTCAATATGTCCCCTTTAGGTCTTTGTATGTCCAAGCAAACATGTCTAAGTTCTCTTTGAGTAGGTCTCGCAGGACCACTAGCTCCTCTTCTAGAAGATTGAGACCCACTTTCAGGTGACATTCAGTACCGTCAGTATCCAAGAATGTTACTTGTCTTTCACCTTCCACTTCATGGATAAATGTCCCATGGATTGCTTCTGGATAGAGGTCTGACTCTGTCAAGAGAGTAGTATCCTCGTCTGATGTCCTACTAGAACCAGTGTCCTCCTTCTGAACAGATGACTCCTTTGTCTGTTTAGGTTGCTGGAAGAGTATCAAAGCTTTGTTTGCTTCTGTTCGAGTGGTGACCTCTTCAGGACTCAAGGATTCATCTTCAGAGGATGCGTCTAGGAATGTCACATACCACGGACCTTCTAGAGGCCATGGCTCTAAGGTCTTTGGCTTCTGTTGACAAGGGGCATCATCATCGTCTTTTCTCTAGACTGAATGGTCAAGGCGAAAAGAGCCACTGGTGAACTTAATTTTTGTGCTTCTAATCCATTGCTTATACAAATTCTGCATACTTTGTGGTCCATTGATCAATGCAAATGGAACCACGATTATTCCATCCAACACCGTGAGATCTTCGGCCTCTGAGGTCTCTGTAGGGGCATCAACAAGATCATCCTCTATCAGAGAGAATTCTTCATCTGCACTTTCATAACCTGCTTCATTTTCATCCTCATCATTTTCATCCTCTTCCTCTGAAAGCTCTATCTCTGCTTCTGTAGAAGCTCTGTAGGAGAAGAACACATCTTCTGCCTCTGCATCTACTTCTGCTTCTGTTACAACTTCTGACTCTGCTTCTGCCTCTGGCTCTAGCTCTGGCTCTATATATGTTACTATCTCTGTGACTGTCTCTGTATCCGCTCTATCTCTGTTCTGTATCCGCTCTGTATCTGCTCTGCCTCTATACTATCTCTACTCTATAACTGTATTGTCTCTGTGTGACTGTCATTTAACAGGGAGAACAGTACATCCATGCTTCTATTTCACTGTCAGAGGTGATTTCAGAAGCTAATTCTAGTTGAGGCATGAGGTATTCACCCATGGACAAGGATTTTACTTCCCTTGGCAGTTGGCTTACACTACCCACTATTAGGGACTGTGCCTCTGTTTTCTTAGGAAAGATCTGCTTAACAGCCTCTTCATCTCCTGATGTACCATCTGTCACCTCGTTGGAGGAGTCAGTTATGACTTCGATGGATGTGGATCCATTTCCTTTTTGCGATCCATACAGCTTCAACACCGCTTTGTTGGGTCCTCTGCCTAGGGTTAGGGTTTCTTTGAACCAGTCCATACTAGCTCTTGCTTCAAAAAGCCAAGGTCTTCCCAACAGCATAGGGTATGAGGTCCCACAAGATTTTGGTTTGACCACCAGATATGTCAGCCAATAGTCTCTTCCTGCTAGGGTTGTTTTTACATATGGGAGGATGCCTAACGGTTTGACTCTCCTTTGGTCCGCCAATCTGATAAGCCACTGTGTAGGTTGAATTCCTTGCAATCCTAAGTCCTTCGTTGTCACATCCGTCATTATGTTTACTAATAATCCTCCATCAATCAATGCATCTAAAATGAAGCATCCTTCTATCCATACACTAATCTCTAGGGTTCTAGGATCTAGAAAGGCATTAGCCATATCTACTTCCTTTACAGGCTCTGGGGCCTTATTGGTCTTGGTCGCTGTTGAAGGAGCGATCCTTAGTCCACGTCTTCTTATCAAGATGCTTTTGAATTTCTTTCGATAGCTGGGAGATAACATCAGTAACTATCGGAATGTTAAGTTTGGTTTAAAAGTGTATAGGTCTTTGACCAAGTCATAATCTTTGATAGGCTCCACAGGCTTCTCTAGCCTGCTGGGGAATGGCGCTATACCCATTTTCATTTTTTCTTTTTCTTCTAATAATTGCAACATCGGCACCTCTTCTGTTTCTGGAGGTGCTTCTGTATCATCTATCTCCTGGGCCTCTGGTCCTGTCTCTGGGACTGTCTCTGTAGCTCTCTGTGGCGCTACAGTGCTCTGTACTACATTGTTATGTTCTGTACTGCTCTTCCCTCTGTTGGCAGGTGGAACTTCACAGTCTTGGCAGGAGAATCATTTTTGTTCTGAACAACTGGTTCCTTCTTCTTGGTGCGCGTAACAGCGGCAACTTCCAACTCTACCAAATTGGAGGCATGCTCTTGTACCTTCTGTTGGCTATCAGTGGCATTGGCCTTTACAGGGGCTGGACTCGAACAGTCCTTTGCAGTGTGGCCTTCTCCTTTGCATCGGCTACATAAGGGCTTGTAATCCATAGATCGTCTAGGGTTTGGACAATTCGGGGAGATATGTCCCCTTTCTCCACATCTATAACATTCCACCTCTGATCTTTGACCATCACCAGACTGTCGTCCTCTGTAACTTTGAGAGGGAAACCTCCTTGGAACAAAATTAGGACCAAACTCCCTAGGCTTTGGTCCAATATCCTGTGTTGTCATTTTGGATTCTAGCAAGTTAAATCTTGCATTTTCATCCTTCTGCCTTCGTTCATGCATCTCTTTCAGAGAGCAAATATCCTCTATATGGTTCTTCCGCAAATAGTAGGAACAGAAGGCTCCAGGAATGGTTGGTTTTCAGATACATTCAGTAGCTAAATGTCCCGCTTGATGACACTTTCCACACCATGTATTAGAGCGCATCACATCTCTTCCAGCTCCCACATGAGTGGATATATTGGCGGCATTCACCTTCAGCATCTGTAACTGCTCTGTAATCACATCCAGAAGCTCTTTCTTGATACTTGCAACTGAATTGGATAAGTAGTCCTTCAGATTTTCACCTCTTGAAGTGCTTGTAGTAGGGTTTTGGGAAGCTTCTATAGTTACTGCATACATTGGTTGGGTCAATCCAGAAGGTCCTCTGTTCTGGCTTTGATTCAAAGCTCCTGTTGAGACTTGGGGTTGTTGATTCCAATTGGTAGGGTTCCACTGTTGTTGAGTCGCCATTGCAGGAACTGTTTGAGTCCACTGTTGTTGTGGTTGAACTCTCATTTGAGGCACTATCGTCTGCAGTGACCACAGTGGATTAGGTGCATTATACTGCGGCACTGTTTGCATCTGGGGATAGGGGTAGGGAACTGTCCCTGGGACTGCATTTGGTGGGTATACCATTCTAGGCATGGGAGGAGGTAAGACTCCTCTTCCTGGAGTCATTGACAGCCTTGCTTCAACTTCGTCATACAATCTTGCACCTTCCACTGCACCTTGCAGATTGAATGGTCTTCTCAATTCCACGAACTTGCGACCTTCTAGTTGTAGGCCCCTAAGAAACACTCCTTTCTGGATGCCTTTGTCTAGATGATGGTTATTCCATCTCTTTAGGATGGATTCCATTCGCGAGACATAAGCTTCTACTCTTTCTCCAGAGGACTGACTTAGGTTCATGAACTCCTCTTGCATCCGTTCTTCAAAACCTTCACGCCTGAATTTAGTGAGAAATGCCAACTTCAGGTCATCCCATGTGCCAAAAGTTCTTGTTGCTTGTCTCTCATACCACTGAAACGCCGTGCCCTTGAAAGTGGTGGGGAATATTGCTAGCCAATGCTCAGGGGTTCTGGCATTGTTAGCCACACATGCTACCATGAACTCTACTGCATGACGATCAGGGTCTTCATTATACTCTCCCTTAAAAACTGGCAATGGGACTACATTTGCTGGCCTGTCATCAATATTTCTAGGATGAATCTGACTAGGAAGGGGACCTTGAGTTGCCATGGGGACTTCTGTAAAGAGTGCTTTTAGGGCGTCAAAGGAGGCTTCTGCTGTGAGCTCGTTCTCAGCTTTGATTTTTACCTTCTCTCTTGTCACGTACCTCTGGACTCGTTTTAACGCTTGCCTCTTTATTGCGTCATTCATCAGGGGGTTGGCTCCAACCAATTGGTCTGTACTCAACAGAATAGTATCAGAGAGGGCTTCAATCTCTCTGATGGATTCTCTGGCCAACATCTCTTCTACTTCCTTCTTTTCAACATCTCTGAATTCAGCTTTCAAACCACTATAGAGGGGAAGATATTCTGTTCTAAAAGTATCAAAACTCATTCTTCTTAGGATTGTTGTTGTGTCATTATAATAATGCCAGGTTCTGAGGGTTTCAACAGTGTATGTTGTGAAAAACACTCTGTCTACCAACTTCCAGTGGGTTGCTAATTGGACAAACAAAAGATTGTCAGTGCACCAAGCATCCCACATATCTTGCTGTTGAGCATCCACGAACAAATTCCAACTCTTTTCCTTCTTGTTTTCGTGAACCTCTACAAACCACGACTCCTGAAGCTTCTTCACAATCTCCCACTTGATGATGTCTGGAAACTTCTCAATGAATGCCAAATCTTCCATAGATGGTCATTCTCTTTGTTTCTACTCTTCAGTTTGTTCCCAAACAATTTACCACCAAGATGCAAGTTTATGCTGCTTCAATAGGAAGAGGAAATAGTCGACCACATAGAGTATGCATCACGATGGTGATATGTTTCCGCAATTGTGGGATGAACTTCTTGTGAAAAGTGGCTTTGATGATAAGAATATCCAACTCTTCAGTGGAAGAAGGAACTTCCTCTTCTTGGCAATGCCATTTCCTTCATTTTCAGCCTTTTCTGGTGCTTGTTGATGGCAAGTTTCCCCCGGCTGTGCACCAAAAACATGGAGCCCCAAAAGGAACACCAAGGAGAATGGAATTCTCTTGCAAGAAAATCTATCTTGTAATATCAACAAGCTTTTATTTCATTCTTTTGATCATCAAAACAAAGAAAACATCAATTCTTCACACAACATCATAGTAGACATCTCCCACAGATTTGATAGAATCAACCATAATCTTCAACATCTTCATAGAATCCATCAATAGAATAAAGAACAAAAAAGAATACACCATCTTTGAATGGAAATCAATCACATATTATTCATATTCAATGTCTTCATAGTTCTCTCTCTCAATCTCTCATATACAGTTACACTGTTTTGATAGAAATTGGCTCTCTCTGGCTCTCTCTCTCTCTCTCTCTCTCTCTCTCTCTCTCTCTCTCTCTCTCTCTCTCTCTCTCTCTCTCTCTCTCTCTCTCTCTCTCTCTCTCTCTCTCTCTCTCTCTCTCTCTCTCTCTCTCTCTCTCTCTCTCTCTCTCTCTATAGTACATCATCTCCTCACTACAATACTCTCATAATAACTCTCAATAATCATTCTTAGGTCGTGGATGCACCTCCCAAGATGTATGTCTGATATGAAGAGTCACCAGAGCCACTACAGTGTCTTTTCACAGCTCCCTACTGTCATTGTCACTGTCACTTAGTCTTCTCTTCAGTCTTTAGCAGCTGCTTCTTCCACTTGTTTTAGCTCTTTTGAACTTATATTCATCCTTTCCAAAGGTTAGAAAACTTTTCCAAAGTCACACATACATTCTACAGAACACTTACAGAAGGTCTACAAAACAGTTACAATATAGCACCAGAGCAGCTACAGTACAGTTACAGAGGAGAGACAAAGCAAAGACAAAGGCTCTACAGAAGGTCTACATAGGGTTACAGAAGGTCATCAGAACCTCATAACTCATACTCAAACCATTCCAAACTATCAAAAACTATTCAATAAGCTTCCAAAAGATCCCAATCTTCATCAATCATCAATCATGCTTCATACATAAGAAAATCAGAACAAAACAGAAGTTATACAGAAGGTATACAGAACTAATTAGAACCTATCAGAACATCATAGAGCTTCATATCTCCACTGAGAATCATCATGAACTTCCAAAACATAATCGATATCATCCAAAACACTCTCAAATACTTCCATTAACAACCATATACCACTCTAAATCCATCAAAAATCAATCATTCAGACCTCAAAAACAACAAAAATCAGTCAAAAATTCAGTCTTTTTCCACTCTTAACACGAGTAGAGCCAAAGGGGTTCCCCTTCCAAAGAAAGGCTACCTAACTCCCCGATAGTGTAGCTGTGCATAGGGTTGCTAGTATGGCAACCGTCTTGGCAATCGACAATGCAAAGCATCATGCCTGAATCTCCTGCAGTTGTTGGCACAAGGCCGGGATCTAGGATCGGGACATTCATATGGCAAATGGTTCCCTCCACAATGCACACACTACATGTGAGGTCGTACTATTGGCCTTTATATTGACTCCTGTAGTTTGGCCATCTTAGACTTGAGCTTTGCTATCGCTTGGGTCTAGTCGACACTCTTTCATTTATCTTGCTCACTAGGGGGCTACTCATTTGCTAAGTGTTATAGTTCTCTTAACATTTCTAAACATGTTTCTCCCTTGTTGTGTAGCCCTAGAGCTTCTCTCTCTGAACAAGTCATCCACTCGTATGGCCTCCTCAAAGACTCTTGCCAGCATGTCCCTTTGTAGGTTCGAGTTGCTTGCTAAGGCCTTATATAGTTCTTCATTGCAGATCTCGTTAATGAATATGGTGGAAACCACTCTCTCATTGGGTTGCTTAGCTACTGCAGGTATCCCCTTGTAGAGACTCCTCACATGTGTGACGTAGTCTTGTATGTCCTCTTTATCTCTTCAGCTGACATTCATCAGCTTAACAATGAGGTTATCGAAGTCCCTTGCCTCCTCTGAGAACCTCTTGATGAAGAGATCCTTTAGATGGATGAGGTTATTACGTTCAGCATTATCTAGATTGGTAAAGCAAGTCTGCTGCCCCTTGTCTCCCAAGCAAAGACTGAATGCTTATGCTCATCGATCAATATCCATGAGGTTGTTAGCCTCACACACCTACTCAAATTGCTTGACGAAGCTGTAGAGGTCATTGCCTGCTTGATATTTATCCAATTGCTTGGTCATTATGGGTATCTTCATTTGGCTCCTCGTATTTGGAGTGACTCCTGATCCCCCAACTAGCAATGATGCTACCAAGGCTGTCCCACTTTGCTTAGTGGTGGTGTTGTCCAATAATCACTCCCTAAATAGCTCGCTCATTATAAGGTCTACTTCTAAGGCTCTCTCCCTATCGACATTTGCCTCCCATTTTGTTTCTCCATGAGATGGCTAGGATCCTGTGAACCTTATTGAGCTCTCTCTCCTAGCACAACCTCTGAGTCCTTTGCTCTTGGCTGTTATAGCTTTTTATGCACTACAATGCTATCCTTTCCAGTCTCTCTTCTCCTCAAGGTTGACTATGATATCAATCGCTGGTCTTTCATGATGTATTATCCTTGTCTGTTGATCATATTGTGTGATAAGTCGTTGGATGTTATAGATACCCTACCACATTAAGGTTAAGGTCAAGGTCAAGGTCAAGGTCATTCTCATTTGAGCTAGCACTTGCCATGGTGGTTGTCTCTTGATCCACTAGTATTTCTATGAGGTCAACTAGCCTGGCTAAAGATGTGTCTCTAATCATGGCTAGTCCTTTCTTCCCTCAATCGTTAGATGGTTTTGTCTTCCCTAGACATTTGTTCCTGGTGTCTTGGGTCACTCATTTAGTTCCTGGGGTTGCACTTCTACTAGTGGGTTCATTTTAGCTTAATCCCCTTTAGCGTGTTCCTTGTTAATCTAGTCATCTACAAATGTACACACGCTTATATGCTTGAGTAGTATAACTTGATGTGAACTATGCAAAATCAGACTTTTCAATTTTCACATGAGCTTAAGTGTCTATAATACAAAGTGTAACCCTCAATGAATTCAATCACATCCAATCAGTTTCATGTCTTCGTAACTTTTTCATGCAGATTGTGATCACTCCTAACACTCGATTTTGGGTCCCTAAAGGATTGTGATAGGTGGTCTAATGGGTGTTCAATCTAGACGATCAACATAGGTCTTTACTACGGGTAAGCAGCCAATGGTCATTCATTTCAGTCACTCTTAGACTGTTAGGTCAAAGTTTTGAGTACAAACAACTCCATGGTCTCATCTGTTAGTCTGGATTCCAACTTGGGCTACTGGACAGCTAGTTGTAGGTCCTAATAGGTCTAGAGTGGCCAAAAATGGTCAAATTTAGAGTTTTGGACCATTAAGGCCAAAAACGCTTCAAAAATGCACTTTTCTTAATCACATGATTAAGGAAAGGGCCAAAGAGAGTTTTCCATGTGTACAAGAATATGGTATTCTTGTCTCCTCCTTTTTGGGGATAGTAGAGTCCACTTCATGATTCTCTCCTCCCTTTTAACCAAAATCTCCAAAGTCTGACATGTTTTGGTAGTCCTGAAGTCTTTATTTACTTATAAAATCTAACAAAGGACATGATAAAGATGTTGTGAAGTTAATAATGACTTTTTTGAAAGTTGGAAGCTTTTGGCACCCAATATATTTTCATTACTCTTCTTAATATTCCTTTTTAGTTCATTCGCGTTTCTGAGTGAGCTTCTTTCTCTGCGAATTCAATCTAAGCGTGTCATCCAAAAGGTGTCCTTCTCGTTTAATAAACTCTTGCACCGCTTGTACTCAAGGAGCTTACGGAAATTGGGAGCTCAAAACCTTTTTCCTAAATGATTGGGTTACCATACTACCCTCTTGCAAGAGCTCTCACAAGGTGAAAAGAAGAAAAAGAGAGGATACAAAACATCACTAGAAGAGATGCATCATTGCTTTCAAAATTATGCATGAAGGGTGGTTTGTTAAAGTGCAACATGTTTACATGGCCAAGGATATGCACTTGCCTCCAAACAAACGTGTTTGCCAGCATACACATTGTAAGTCTTAAGTTGATAACGTATATGATATTGTTTTCATTTAAGCAAGTACTAATATCGAATTCTTGGTTGTAGATATATTTTCATCAACAAGTACTGAATGGCAACCTATGGAGAGCTTGAGTGGAACTTTCAATGCAATTCATAAGGCATTTTTAGATATTATATATGATGATGAGAGCATTGGTTCTTGTAGTGAGAGAAGAATTTGTATATATTATGCACAGTATGTTGTTCCCTCTAGAGAGGGTACATATGAACATATCGAGGATTTGCCATTGCCAAGTCTCTCATCTCTAATTTGGGAGATTCTCAAGATAAGGTAATGATGCATAGTTCTAAATTCAAAATATGTCAAGATATTCAAAAGTCCATGATAACTAGAAGGATCTCAAGAAGAATATGCATGTCATGGTTTATATACCCTTACATATATTTGTGGATTTCTTCAAAATAGCAAATCTACAAAGGAAAAAGGTATCTTGGCTAAGTAGAAATTTTGCAAAAGCGAAACTAAACAACATTATAGGAAGGCTTTGGAAATCTAGAGAGTATGACCATAAGGGCGATACCATGCTTAAAAATCCCATTTTTTCTCATATCTCGGGCATCTAGAACCCGATTTAGGCAAGATAAGAGTCTAACTTGGGGTTTTGGTGCGCTCCAAACGCAATGGCAATGTCAAATCTACCAAATTCTGATCATAGAATGTTTTGCAATAGATTTGAGTTGATTTACAGTAAGAAAATGTCATGCTCTTAGCTTATGTGATGCTCCTGAGGCTTGGTGTTTGATGCCCAAATGCTTTGGGGATGTTTGTCCAATGTTTTGAGATGATTTGGGACTTGGTTTGAGCTTCCATAGCTTGATTTATGCAGGGATTTATTGTTGTACATTGTTTGGGCAACAAGTTTTTATTAGGGACAACTTATGCATAATGCTCTTTGTTGACATTCGGGTGTCCTGTTGGATGTATTGATGCTTGGTCCTCATGGTTTATTCCCGAATATGCTATTTGAGAGATATTGAGCCTTGATTTGGATGCAGACACTTCATTGTTGGTTGGGATTTATGCTACCTTGGTTGACAAGTTATTTTACCTCCAATTTGATTATACCTATGGTCTACAGGTGCTCCTGGATGCTTCTTGAGCAAAGAGTAGAGCTCAATTCTTGGTTCATTGTCATTTTCTTTGTAGTTGGCATTTCACTTGACAAGGTTTATGCCCCGTGCTACCCATTATGGGACTAATGTCTAATGTGGATGCTTTTGGGTTCAACTGCAGTATGGAAAATGTTTGGGCTTGAATCGACTTGCATTTGAGAATTTTGTGGAGCAGTTTGCATTTGGTCGGCTTATCACTTATACAGCTTGGATGCTATTTGGCCCTTAATGCCCCAATTATGGATCTTGGATTTACTTGGATATAAATACATGTTTGAGCAGTGCTTGCTCCATTGTCTTGGCAGTTGGTTATTAAGCTTTCATTGTTCATTGATGCTTGGTTCTTTGCGGGTTACTCCTTGATCAGTGGACTTCTTGACAGTGCTTGGGTTTAGCAGTTATGGCTTTGTTGCTTCTGTATTGCCTAGCTTCTATGCTAGTTGGGTTGCTTTTGCCCATACAGGTCAGAGAGCAGTTGCTCTTGATGCTTACCCAGCTATGCACTTTGTCTACTGTCATGTACTTTACAGAGCCACTTATTTGGATGTTGTTGTACAGATACTTGGGCTTTTCTTGAAGGTTTACTCTTGTAGGATTTTTTGCCTCTTGCTAGTCTTGGCTTGACTTGGCTTTTTCCAGATGGCATTATGTATTGCAGAGCTATGCTTGTGCATATGGTTATGGGCTGATTTCATGGCTAAATACCGTATGCTCTTATGACTGATGTCTTATGCTTTACCGTATTGTGGTTGGTTATGTCATGCAGATGGCTACGACTCTTCTTCATGTGGGAGCTTTTGCATCTTTGGTTGATGCCTTTATGTCCTCTCGTCCATTGAGGTTTCATGAGCCTTTGCAGCATGCTTCTACCACTGATGTACTTGCAAATGATTGTCTTTATGAGCAAGTTCCCTTTGTTGGGACAGTCCACGACTCAAGCTCCGTGGATGCTATGGATAGCCCTATTCATAATGAGTTGGATTTCTTGTCATCTTCTACAGGTTCTTCAGTTACAGATGTTGTATGCTTCCATTGTGGAAATCTTGGGCATGTTAAAAGAAAATGTTTTAGACGGATTAGAGAGCAGCAGAGACAGAGACGGACTCAACATGAGCAGAGAGTCAGCGATGCAGCAAGTGTTACCACTCTTTCTAGTGGTGAGGTACATGTGGTTACCCATGATGATGCAGTAGAGCATGTACTCTTGTCATCTTGTTTTCCTACAACTTACTTACTTAGTGATCAAGCCTATACCTTTGATTGGCTTTTGGACTCTATGGCATCTTGTCATGTTACCCCTCATAGAGCATGGTTCTTTTCTTATAGGGAGGTTGATGGATGTATTGATTTGGGCCTTGAGCAGACTTATACTATTGTTGGTGCAAGGGACATACACCTAGCTTTGCCTAATGGGACTTCTCTTATGCTCAGGGATGTTTTACATGTCCCCATGCTCACGAAGAGCTTGATTTCTATCAGCCAGTTACATGATGCATTAGGGCCAAAAATGTTTCAAAAATGGCACTTGTAAGAAAATGATTAAGTTACTAATTAGTTGAGGTAACCCTCCAAATTTGGCCATTCATATGTGATTAATGAGAGAATTTATTATTCATTTAAGAGGTCAGTCATTAAATGCCTAAGGACGTTAACTCATGTCAGAGGTCACTTTTCAGCCATTATTCTTTCTTTTTGAATATTCTACTATCACGTTTCCCACAAAATCACGCTTCTTTTTTCGTTTGCATTCATTTGAATCATCGTTCTCTCCTCTTCACTTTGTTTCTTAGTTCTTAAAGCAGATTTTACTCTGTCGTAAAATTTCTCACCAAAATCACGTCCGATTCTTACCAGCAATCTGCATTGGTCTCCCTTCGTCTCCTTTCACAAAATCTTGAGAAGGTGATCAACAATCAAAAGAGTCTCTTCACAGAGGATCAATACCACTTACTTGCCGATTGAGCTATAGAGATATGGTCCTCCCATGGACCTGAGATGAGATCATCTCGTTAGTTTTCAGTAGACCCAACTAGGTTGGGACATCCAAGCCGCATCTTTACTTCGACCCCTAAGACATCCATTCTATAAGATTTTGTTTCAACTAAATCCAAGTTTTTTCTTCAATCTCTTCAATTTGATTCATAAGAAAATGGGTAAAATAGTCCCACGGTGTTAATACAAATTGATAGGGATAGATATACTAAGGATAATCCTTAAGCTAATAGAATAGAAAGTGAAAATTTTCACCTTAATCTTGGCACTTGAAAATAGAATTTCTTCATTATACAGTGTTGTAATATCAACTTTTTAACAAGCACTAATGGATAAGACAAGGATAATATATTAGAATTAGAAGAAATGAAGTACTTTGATTTCTGGGAGACAAAAATATTTACCTAGTAATAGATTAAAAACGTTTATTATTCAAATTTTAGTCTCTTAAACTATAAAAAACATTAAACAAGTAATAGATAGAAGTATCAGTGATATTGTGTATCATATCAACTTTAGGACTAAGACGATTTTCTTGTGTACAGGATGCTTCGAAGAATATGAAGGATACAACTTCTTACTTGATATTAGCTCTTGGGAGTCTTTTTCTCATCATACCCTCAACTATGATTAGCACTATGGGGTTTCAAGTTTCAATATCCTCAATTGTGATTCTTATTAGCACTATCAGATTTCAATACCTAAATGGTGGCTTGATGTCATGTGATGATACTACTCATGCTATCATATTCTAGCAAATCTCTTAAGATCTCTTCCCTTGATTTATAAGAAGAAATAAAAAGGACTTTACTCTATTTCTTTCTCTCAGAACTCTGATTCTAATGCAGACTGATTTTATAATTAAAAGCATCACTACATTATTGATGCTTTATCCTTTTATATCTTTTTTCAAATGTAATATATCTCAATTCTACAAAAAAATGACCATCAAAATAATCTTTGTGATTATAGATCTCCTTTACTCTATAGCATTCATAATCTTATTTATTTTTTAAAAATAGTTTAAAGAGTATTATATGATGTTATACAAAGTTTTCTACATGAAATAACATGAACTTTTGACAAGTCAATGACGTTAGATAAATAAATTATTAATGGAGTCATTTATATAATAATATAAATTGTTGATAAATCAATGGAGTTGAATAAATAAGTCATTAATAGTCAAATTCTTATATGAAACCCATGATAATAGATATAATTATTCAATATCTCTTCAATCTTTTTCTATAGCTCAAAAGAATAGAATATACTATTTAGTAAAGATAAACTATATTTCATAACTCTTCAAGAAGATGCCCTCTCTAAAATAAAAATATTTTAGTAAATTGATAGAATGATTAGCAAATAATTTATTAAAAGTATATATTATCTCAAAAATATATAACTATTCACCTCAAGATGGCCTTCCCCTTTCCCTTCCCCTCAAGACCATTCGTGGAAGTGAGCCTTCCAAGCCAAGGAGAAAGAATATATATTGCATTTTATTATAGCTTGATTTATAAAGGCATCTTTTTGTGGATTAAGGGGGAGCATATTATCATGCTTTGTAATCCAATATGGCATTGAGGGGGGGGGGGGGAAGGGGACAAGGTATTGAGAGTATATACATGTGAATCTTCCTAATGCTAGAGAGGATAAGAGGAGCTGAGTGGGAATGGTCTTGAGGGAAAGGGAAAACCCTAACCCAAAAAAATCACAAAGAAATCACAAAAAAAGGCCATCATGATATGGCGTGAATTGGGGGGGGGGGGGGGGGGTGCGTGATGACCCAACCCCCCTATTCGCGCCATATCATGATGGCCTATTTTTTGTGATTTTTTAATACTTTTTTCGGGTTAGGGTTTTCCCTTTCCCTCAAGGCCACAAAAAAATAGGGGAGTTAAGTGTAAATGGTCATGATGGCCTTTCCCTTCCCCTTCCCCTCGAGATTTAGTGAATAAGGAGAGTTGAGTGTGAATGGTCATGATGGCCTATTTTTTTGTGGCCTTGAGGGAAAGGGAAAACCCTAACTCCAAAAAAGTATTAAAAAATCACAAAAAATAGGCCATCATGATATAGCGCGAATAGAGGGGTTGGGTCATCCCCCCCCCCCCTTCACGCCATATCATGATGGCCTTTTTTTGTGATTTCTTTGTGCTTTTTTTGGGTTAGGGTTTTCCCTTTCCCTCAAGACCATTCCCACTCAGATCCTCTTATCCTCTGGAGCATTAAAAAGATTCACATGTATATACTCTCAATACCTCTCCCCTCCCCCCCCCCCCCCCCCCCAATGCCATATTGGATTACACAGCATGATAATATGCTCCCCCTTAATCCACAAAAAGATGCCTTTATAAATCAAGATATAATAAAATGCAATATATCAAGCTATAATAAAATGAAATATATATTCTTTCTCCTTGGCTTGGAAGGCTCACTTCCTTAAGCAGAAGAGGATCTAGATTGATTTGTTGGTTAATCAAGTACTCTAAGGGAGATTGGAACCTTGCTTTGTCCTTGTCATCATTGTTGCGCCTGAGAAAATGACAGGAAGAGTAATTTAAAAAACTATTCACTGGTATGGTCGATACGACATGGAGAGGATAAGTTGATATGACGCGAGAGCAGCAAAGCCAAATTTTCCCAAAGTCCTATTCGTGATGTATCGTGGAGCAGCTCATACGGCACGAGCATAGCAAAGCATAATGTTTGGTACTATACTTCTCACTCCATATCGTGGATGACTTGATATGGCATGAGAGTGGCACAACAAAATCTCCGTAGAGGTCCTCCTCGCTCCGTATCGTGAAGGAGTAAACATGCGCATGCAAAGTACACCCCTCCCCCCTGTAATGACTTATTTTTTGTGAGACCTTCAAACCATTAAAAAATTCAAAAAAAATCATAAGGTTATAAGGCTTTGAAAAAAAATTAAAAAAATTTTAAGAATTTTTTTAGCTCGTTTCCTATTTTAAAACTATTTTTTAGCAAAAAAGACCAAAAAATCACCCAAAAATAGCATATCATGATACAGCACAAAAAAGGGGTGTCTCTTTTTTGCACCATATCATACAAGGAACACTCCTTTTTCGTGCCATATCATGATATGCTATTTTTGGGTGATTTTTTTGTGATTTTTTAGGCTCTTTTTGCTAAAAAATAGTTTTAAAATAGCAAACGAGCTGAAAAAAATCTAAAAATTTTTCAGAGACTAATAGCCTTATGCAAAAATTTTTGGAATTTTTTTTATGAGTTTAAGGTCTCACAAAAAATAAGTCATTACAGGGGGGGGTTGTACTTTGCACGCGCATGTTTACTGCTCCACGATACGGAGCGAGGACTCCTACGGAGATTTCGTTGTGCCACTCTCGCGCCATATCAAGTCATTCACAATATGGAGCGAGAAATATAATACCAAACATTATGCTTTGCCACGCTCGTGTCGTATCAGCTGCTCCACGATACGGCGCGAATAGGACCCTGTGAAGATTTGGCTTTACTGCTCTCGCATCGTATCAACTTATCCTCTCCATGTCGTATCAACCATACCAGCGAATAGTTTTTTATTACTCTTCCTATCATTTTCTCAGGCAGTAGTAATAACAAGAACAAAGCAAACAACTGCCAAGGTTCCAATCTTCCCTAGAGTACTTGATTAGCCAACAAATCAAGGATATTTCTGATAGATTTTCAAGAATGTTGACTAAAACTGACCTGCAAAAGAAATGCTAGCTTGCAGCAATTCTTTCTCTTTAGAAGGCAGTTGAAGACTTTGTTATTGACTTTATGAATTATCCTTACATTGTTGCTGCTCATGCTCATATGATCACCCTAATGAACAAAGATTTTAATATGATTAGTAGAATAAGGTACCAAGGATGATGTTTGCAAGAGAAAAATCAATATACTTAGACCTGTTAATTATAAGAGAATGGGTGAGGTGTATGGACAAATGGTTATCAATGTTTCTTACACTTCTGAGGAAGAGGACTATCTTAGCATATCTCATGAGGACAAGTCCATGCTAGTTGTAAAAAGGATATTTAATTGTTAGATTCTGTAGTTTATTGTTGCATAAGGTAAGGCATTTTGACTCTCAAAAATTTTAGTATAGCTATTGATTGCAAATAACACGCCTTTATTTTTGCTATTAGCTTTAGGACATTGATTGCATCTCTTAGCCAATAAATCTCTAAAATTATGTGTATTGTTGATCCACTATTATCAATGGAATTTTTTTCAAGATTTGGTTCAAATATAGCAATGTCTTTCAAAGCTTTTGATTCCATCACAACTACCATATTTTTTTTCATTACATCGGATACACTCACCAAAGAAATCATCCTCATGAACTCTCTAAGTGGTATACATGGCCAAGGAAGAATATAGGTTGAATGGAATACTGCTTGCTTTTTGGTTAATTATTTATTTTATTTGATTGTCTATTTTAGCTACATGTTTCCATTTGCAGTGCTAGCAAGCTCGTGACTACCTTCTTGGATACCACATATGAGGATATTGTTGATCCTAAAAAACCATATAACTCTCTCTAACAAGAAGTACCATCACAAAGTTACAAAGTCATATACATATACTTGTGGAAAGAGAGTGCTTTTCAAATGTCTGCAGGACAATAGATTCAAAGATACTCAAGATAGATAGAGTGAATGTAAGTCTCTCTCATATTGTTGGTTTTTTTAGGGACCCTTTTTTAGTTTACCAACTTGTTACATTTTTCTCGTAGTGCTAAGATTACCCTAACTCATATATACAGTGGATAAGGGAGCAATGTATTGAGTTGATTTTGGATAGGGTAATCACACTAATTAATTCTGATTCCCCTCCACAAAGCCACAAAACATGCATAATAAAAGAACCTCCACAATCTTATCAGCATAGATAATGTCTGCGAACACCTTATGAATCGCATGAAAGGTCCCACTTAAGCTTTCCATAGGTTGCCATTCCGTACTTTTTGACAGAAATATATCTACAACCAAGAATTCATTATTAGTACTTGCTTAAATGAAAAGAAAAAAACAACGTTATCAACTGAAGTCTTACAATGTGTTTGCTGCGAAACACGCTCATTTGGAGGCAAGTGCATATCCTTTGCCATGTAAACATGAAGTAAAGAAGATCAATCATTTAATATAAAATTAAGGTTGAAAATATCCCAAAATGTGGACAACGCCAATTAATTTTCAATTTGTTGAACTACATATGGCTGAAAAGTTAGAAGGCTATGAAGGCTAGTTTGAAGACTAGACAACAATTATGCACTTTTCTCAATAGTTGGAAGACAAATAAACCATAATCAACCACAAGTGACCTAAGTTGGATACTCATCTGCAACTAGCAACAACATCTAGGACACCATCTAGAGTAAGCAACCTAATCAAGGGCCTAAAATTGAGCAAGCAACACCCAGTTCTCACCAAATCAAGGCATGCAACTATTGTTTGGGCAATTTAAGGGCAAGAAAACCAAAATATCTATCCTGATTCTCTCTTATCCATGTATGATGCATGAGCATTCTACTGAAGAAAATGGTTGTCTCAAGCCTCAATTTTAAGGCAAGTGTTGCCATCAGAATTTAAATTATCCCAAATCTTAAAAACAAGAATGAAGATATGCATGGCTGCCTTGGGATGCATGCATGCATGGCTGCCTTGGGATGCATGCATGCATGTCACATCAATGCATGGAAACTATTGCTATAAATTCAATCGGTGACAACAAATTGAAAGGTCTATGGTAGTGCTGAATTTCATCCAACAGCATAAGACTCAATTTGGCTCCGCGAGCACCCAAATGAAGGGGCAAATTGAGAATTAGGCAAATAGCTGCAAGTTGTTCCAAATTTGCAAGGGATTGAGCCTTGATTTGCTGAGATCGAGGGAGATTTCAATTGACAAAACTTGGAGGAATTTCAAGTTCTCAACCTGCTCTTCCCAAATTCAAAGCTTCAATCCTTCGTTGTTGAAGCACCCAACAATCAGCAGGCTGGCCATAAATGCAGCCACCCGGTTGATTCACTAAAATGGCCACTGAAAACGCACATCAAACAGTACCTAAGCATGATATGCACAACACTGGCAGTAACTTCATTTTCAAAGACTACAAGGAAGCCATCTTCTGGTGCAAATGCATTGGAGACATTACTTAAGGTTGAAAGAAAGAAAACTACATTCTAGTGCTTTATCCTTAGGATTTACAACTACTGAAAAATCCCTTTCTTTCTCAGCTCACTTGACAGGCTTTCTTTCTCAGTTCACTTGACAGGCTTCCAGCCCTGCACTATGAAACAATCCTACTCTGCTCCTGTGTCTGTTCAACAAGCACTCGTATTGGTCATCAGTGTCTACTGATACTGATATTGATCATCAGGGCTAGGTGAAGTGAACTCTCCAATTGTACAGTTGATTTGTTGGTTTTTTTGGGTAAAGACCTGCATGATTTCCTCAACCCCAGGCATTTAATTCATGTAATTTACACATATACAAGGGGCCTCATATTCAGAGTGTACTTCTGTATGTAATTCTTGTGTATGGGAGCAAAAGAGATCAGTTCGAAAGCAAAAACTCTTGCAACTGCAGTGAACAAGAACACAAGTTGATATTAGTATACAGCCTTGCCCATCACTGCAATTAATCTAACAATCTTATGATGCTACTATTTAACTATATAATAACAAATAAGAAGGCTTGACCAACAATCTGTTGGGACCAGCACAGAAATAAACTACACTAGCTTAGTTGTAGAATATATTCATTTTGGTGGTAGATTGAAAGGTGAGGACTGGATATGACATGTGGTATCTATTGCAATTACTGCACAACAAAATGGGGCTGTGATTCATGGATAATGTCATTATGAAGAAAATCCTCTGCATGGTTGCTAGCAGATTCAACAAGCAACAGTTTGAATTCACATAGAACGTTGCATTAGAATAGCAGCATTATAATAGCAGCAAAAGAGGGGTGTTAGCTCACAAAAGAGCTACAAAAGAAAAGTATTATGAAAAAAATAAAATTGTGTCAAAATTGCCTACATTTCCTGAGAAAAGAAATTGTACCAAAGCCGAGATCTGTATCCTTGCCTAGCTGCTCTTGTGGAACTTAGTTGCCAGTCAAGAGTCCTTGCAGGGCCTCTGAAACTTCATTCTCAGTTAAAAATATTGGCACTGGATTTCCTGGCTCAGGAGGAGACTGCTGCAAGATTGATATGCGAGGCCCAACCAAGGAAGATGCATCCACATCCGAATGCAGCACAATCACCATTTTTTCCAGATTCAGCTGTCTCTTTATCAAATCCTGATTTTGTTGAAGGACTTCCATCTCCTGGAAGGGCAAGTTCAAATCAAGTGCATGAGACCCAACGACAATGGCTTCATCTTTCTTGAACTTGATAAAAGAGGAGCACAACTTCTTTATCTTTTTTATGTCCCCCTCTTGACCAACAACCGGATTGCTTTGCAATTCATTGAAAATGTCTGCATCTGAGGCAAAGCTTTGTGTCTCACTATCGAAATGTCCCTTCAGAACATTCAAGCACTCCTCTTTCCAACCATCATACCTCTCAGCCACAAAGATCACCCCGATGGTAGGTTTAGGACCAACAGTAGCAGGTGCCTTGCCTTTCTTTACAGTTGTCTGCTTTTGCAGCAGTTTCCTGAAACTTGTAATGGAATCCTGCAAATATCTATTAGCCCGCTCCAATGTAAAATCAGGAGGATCTGCCGTGGGCCACCCACCTTTCACTGCAAATCCCATTTTGTTCAATATTGTTGACCACACGTGCTCTGCATAGTGTGGGCAGATTGGAGTTAATAGGCGTGTCTGTACATCCATAAACCTCAAAATTAGATCCTTGTTCATTCCATCCATCCCACAAGCAAGGCGATACTCATCTCGGGCTGTTTGCAAATCATAGAACCCTGTTTTCAGTGCTTCCCGAAACATCATGGACTCATAATTCTTCTCTGTTACTTGTAAAGCAATATTGATTTGATTCTCAAATACTTTATCTGCAAAGCTGGTTGCAGGTCCTGCTCTTAAATCAGCAGCTACAACTTCTTTCATCCAAGCCAACTCTTTGGTCAACCGCAGGATTGCAGCATTTGCTGTATCAAAAACAAAATTAGCATCATCCATGAGGTCTCCTGCATCTGCCAAAGCAAACCTGGTGGCATCAGCTGAAAACTCTTCAGTGGCCTGTCTCAAAGTTCTGAAGTTCCCAGTAGACTTAGACATCTTCTCCCCGTTAAGCATTAGAAAGCCATTACACCTGAAGGCTCTGGGCCACTTCTCCTTGGGGAACATTGCTGTGTGGTTGTAAATGGAAAAAGTCAGATGGTTCTGTATGAGGTCTTTCCCAGACACACGAATGTCAAAAGGATACCAGTACTCAAACTCCTGCTTCATCTGGTCCAGGTAGTCCTTGGGGATTTCTGTGACAGGGTATGGACCGCGTCCAAAAATGTAATCCCAAACTTCATCAGACAACTGTTCAGGCTTGATGGGATCGTTCTTCTTTCCATAAATATCCCCACCTTGCAGCAAATGAGCTACAGTGTAGTAGGCCATGTAGATTGTGGAATCAGAAAGTGACTCTATCAAGAACTGTTCGTCCCAAGGCATGCGTGTCCCCAAACCAAAGGATCTTGAGCATGCCCACTGATTAAGCCAGCCAACTGTATGCTCAAAACCATGCTGCGCCTCTTCACTGTAAAGCTGCATGCGCAACAGGCATTCCTCAACCTTCAATCTCCACTCAGTTTCACCATAGGTCATGTACCATTGATCTGTTAATGCAACAACACATTCATCCCCAGATCTGGACATTACTTTGCTCTCGGGCTCACTGTATTTCACTGCCTCTCCACTTTCTAGCAGCATCTCCCTGATAAGCGGTTTTGCATCCTGTACTTTGGCACCCTTGAACGGACCAATCAGCATTGTACCCTCTGTGAATCCCTTCAAGTATGTCAGTTTCTTTGCCTCCGCTAATAATTCTTTGTCATTATGGCTTTTGATTTTCATGTCTTTGCACACCTTCTCTGCAGATATGTCCCCAAATCCAGGTATGTTAATGATGGGAATCACCTCAAACGGAAGCACCCATTCATCTCTAATGCTGAACTTTGCACGGTAAGCAGGCTTATTTTTCAGATCAGAGAGAGCCATGTAATCATCCGGTGAGTCACTTGGCACACTTGTAACTATACCTGTTCCCTTGTCAAGCAATATAGAGGACATGGGAAGAGCATACACAGTTTCATTCAAGGAAAGTGGTGCCTTCAGGGGAAGACCAATCAGGTCGCGGCCCAGTAAATGCAACAAGCATGTGGGCTTCTCAGGCACCCGAGACAGAGTTTGAAATGCTAGGTTACGAGCAGCTCGGCTGGTCACTATAAAAACATCACTCTCATTGATTTCAAAGGCACCATACTCTCCATCAGGGAGCACCCAACAATTAGTTTGTCCATACATCGTTTCTGGCCGCAGAGTGGCAGCTGCCAAAAACACATTCTTGCCTTCCAGTGCTTGCAGTTTCCCATGGAAAGGAGGCCTGACCTGTAGCTTGATGAGAGTATACTCTTGGGGCTGAACACCTTCACCAGATGACCGATCATGGTCAGCGCAAGGCTGTCCATCAAGAGGAGAATAGATGGCATACCGAAGATCCTTGACCACCTTCCCTTGCTTCTTCAGGGTCCGAAACTGCCATCTCACAAATGAATCATAGTAGGGGTTCATTTCTGTTGTTATGAAGGAGCGGCGCCAGTCCACACTGACACCCAAGGCCTTCAGATCTTCCACGGCAACAGCTGGAAAGTACATCAACCAGTGCGCTGGATCCTGAAACCGTGGAATTTCTTCTGGCGGTATACCCAGAGACTGCATGATCTCCCATTGATAGACCTGAGTTCCGGTTTTGGCTGCAGCTTTGGACTTCTTGCTCTTGAACTTCTCCTTGACGGCACCATCTGCTGCCGCATCCTCGGCCTTTTTCTCCTCTGTCTTCTTCTTCTCCTCCTCGGCGGGTGCAGCATCGCCATTCTCGACCCGAGTAGGAAAGACAGGAGGTTCTCCGAACTCGGCGATCTCACGGACAAGCTTGTCAGCGCAGGCCTTGATCGGCATGCCGGTGCAGTGGAAGCCGAAGGGAAGCAGGACATTACGGCCCTTGAGGCGGTAGAAGGCGGAGGCGAACTCGAGCTTGGAAAAGGAGAAGGCGTGGCCGAGGTGAAGGGCCCCGTTCATGTAAGGGTAAGGGAAGTTGCCGAAGAACTTGTCGCCGGGGGCAGGGGGCTGGGGCGGCGCATCGATCTCGAAAACGCGAGCTTCCTCCCATCGCCGCTGCACATCTTCCTGAATGCGCAGGAGCTCGTCCCTACGGGCGTGGCTCTCCTTCTTCTGCGTAGCCATGGCGGCTGCTGCAGAGCGGCTGAATGTGGTGCTAGGGTTTAACCTGATGCTGCTGTCCTTCACACTAGAACAGAGTCGGCCGAAACAGTGTGTGTGCGCGCTTCTTCTCATGCATCTCATGTCCCGTGTGAACACGCGCGCTGTTTCGCCATTTACAAAATCTGATATGTATTGACAAAATCTCTCTCTCTCTCTCTCTCTCTCTCCGATGTAAAGAGAGTCTGCACTAACCGTTCCGCACCCTCTAGGGCCTCAACCTGTCAGATCTACCTTCTTCACACAAATATGGTGAGGAAGGCCACAAGAGCATCTACAACATGGGCGATCGATGGGTCTTACAAGTATACAAGGTGAACATACTTTTTATCTATTAAGTGTACATTTTGACCCCTCTCCTCGCATTTATGTTTAATAAGGCACTAGTGGAGGGCTTCCCATTATAAGAGGACCATGCATACCATTGTTCCTATCCATAATCTTGGAGATTCTCTAGATCCATGCAATTACATTATTATTATGATGGGCCACACATTCTCGGAGCATAATGTAGGCAAGGTTGAGTGACTATGATGAGAGAGGGAGATTGAGAGCTACATGACATGCTAGATTCAAATAGAGGTTTTCGACACTACAACAAAATCTTCACCTCGAGAGGTATGATCAAGCAAACAAAAGCCAGGAAGAAGAGACTCTAATGCTTCTTTTGGGCTTTTGCAAGGGTCTTGATCTCTATTGTGCTTTATGTTTGAAGTGCGCGGATCAAAGAGAGAACGAAGCTTCAATGGTGGATGCTATGCGAGAGAGAGAGAGAGAGAGAGAGAGAGAGAGAGAGAGAGAGAGAGAGAGAGAGAATGACACAATGTGTGGGTACAATAGTATACCTCTTTTGGTTTTTTGGATAGGTATATAATACATAGAGTACAATGTCAAGTAAGCAGGCTCAGTGGTCAAGTACATTGCCCTTTATTCCCAACAACCTCCCCCCTAAAGGCAATGTGCCCAAAGGTAAAGGAAAAAGAATCAGCTAAGTCTAAGTATGTACAAAGCTGAAGAGACTATACCTATCCAATCCCCATCATCTGTCACCGCTCTACTGGAAGACCCTTCGTGAGAAGGTCTGCAAGGTTATCAATCAGTGTGTACCTTGACCAGCTCAATGCTCTTGCTGTCAAGTACCTCCCTGATGAAATGATACTTCACATGTATGTGCTTTGTCTTTGCATGAAAGATAGGGTTCCGTGCTAACATGATAGCACTCCAGCTATCACAGTGGAGGTTAGGAACCTTGGTAATACCAAGCTCAACAACAATCAAACATGACAGCCATAAGGCCTCTTTGCATGCCTTAGTGACAGCCACATAGTCTGCCTCTGTAGTAGACAATGCAACACACTTCTGCAACCTAGATATCCAAGAGACCGATCCCTCCATGAAGGTTAATACATACCCTAAGGTGGACTTCCTACAGTCTGCATGTCCAGCATAGTTTGCATCCGTAAAGCCATTAGCACATGCCTTCTACTTACCAAAGTAGATGCACAAATCCTTTGTGCCTTTGAGGTATCTCGTAATACTTTTCATTGCTTCCTAGTGCTTCTTGCCAGGGTTTGCCGTGTACCTGCTAACCACTCCCACTACAAAGGCAATGTCGGAATGTGTAGCAACCATTGCATACATCTAACTACCAACAACTGAAGCATATGAAATCTTGGCCATTTCAGCCTTCTCATCATCAAATGTAGGGCTGTCCTCTGCATTGAGTTTCACATATAGAGGTAATGGAACCCCAATTGCTTTCCCCCCCTCCATACTGAAACACTGCAAAACCTTGGATACATACTCCTACTGGGACAGATAGAGAAGCCCCTTTGGTCTATCCCTAAGTATCTGCATCCCAAGAATATGATTTGCATCACCAAGATCCTTCATGTCAAAGCTACCAAATAGACTTTGCTTCAGAGAGTCCAAGGCATGAACATCCCTACTTGCAATCAGCATGTCATCCACATACAAGACCAAGATAATCACATGTATCAAACTTGTGATACCATTCTCAAGGTGCCTGTTTCAGCCCATACAAACTCCTCTTGAGTTTGCATACCATCTTCTCTTTGCCCTTTGCTAGAAAACCCTCAGGTTGTTGCATATATATGTTCTCATGCAGATCACCACGTAAGAATGCAATCTTTACACCCATATGCATGAGTTCCATATCCTTGGATACAACCAAGCCCAAGATGGTTCTCAAAGCAATCATCTTGACTATAGGAGAGAAGATCTCATCAAAGTCAATCCCATGTTCCTGCTTGTACCCCTTTGCAACCAACCTGCTTTGTACTTTGGCGAGGAACCAAAAGTGACTTTCATCTTATAAACCCACTTGCATAGAAGAATCTTCTACCCTTTAGGCAGATGCACCAAATCCCAAGTACCATTCTTTTCAAGAGATTCCATCTTTGACAGCATAGCTTTGAACCACTTATTGATCATTGCTTCCTTGAAGTATGATAGCTCACCACAGTCAATTACCATGACATAATCAACAGCATATTGAGTACCAGGAACAAACCTATTAAGTGGTCTTGAAGGTTGGATTGACCTGCGAAGTGAAGGTTCAGCATTTGCGGGCTGTGGGGCATGCAAATCTGCATCTATAGCTTGATGTCCTGAAATTTTAGCATGATGTCCTGCCACATCTAGTTGTCCAAATTGCATGTTTTCATGCTGAGACTGTGGGGCATCATGGACAATACCTTGCTGACCATTTTCAGCATCATTCCCTGCCTTTTTGGGGTCATTTACAACAAGTATTTGCTGTTGTCTACTAGGCACAAAGGCCTTGTAGCCAAACACTCTCAGATGAGAATATGAAGGTGGCTTGCCCAACCACTCTTCCTGAGGGACTCTCCTCCCCAAAGACCTATTCAATGACCAATTAATCAAGTGAATGGCTTTCATAACAACCTCCACCAAAAACCAGGGGGTAATGCAACATGAGACAGCATAGTACAGACCTTATCCTCAATGGTCTGATTCATATGCTCTCTGCAACTCCATTCTAGGGTGGATTATGTGGGGCAGTGAACTCCCTCTTTAGCCCTTTGATGTCACAAAATTCCAAAAAGTCTTTGGACATGTATTCCCAACCATTGTCAGAGCAAAGACACTTAAGTGTCTTGCCAATCATGTTCTCAACCAATGCCAAGAATTTCTTAAATTTGTCAAAAACCTCAGTCTTACTACCAATAGGGTACACCCAAACTTTCCATGTAGCATCATGACAAAGGTGACAAAGTATTTCTTTCCCCCTAGAGATAACCCTGGCATTTGACATACATCTAAATGTACTAACTCTAAATGCAAAGATTTCAATGAAATAGACTTTTTATGTGAAGTTTGTGCATCTTTACCATAAACACAATGATCACAATGCTTAAAATCAGCATGTTGAAGGCAAGGCAAATAACCCAAACAAGTAAGTACTTTCATTCCAGTCTGACTCTTGTATCCCAACCGGCCATTCCACAAGGAAACATTTGGTTGCTCGATCATGGCAACAACATGGGCACACACACTAGATACATGTAGCGAATACAAAGTATCACTCTTTGAGCCTCTGGCAATAACCCTAGATCCCTTACAGATCTTCCATTTCCCATCACCAAAGGTGGTATGAAAACCATCATCATCTAGTTGCCCAATACTGATCAAACTCTTCTTGAGCTAGGGTAGATGCCATACATTTTGAAGAGTAAAGATAGATCCATGCTGAAACTACAAGTGCACACTGCCAATGCCTACAATGGCACATGCATAGTTGTCCCCCAAGTGGACAACACCATGTCTACCTCAAGTGTAGTCTGAGAACCACTCACGATGAGGAGTGACATGAAATGAGGCACCTGAATCCAGATCCAGTATTCATGTCATCATCTGTATTGCTACCAAGTCATGTGCACTGAAGTAAGAAGAGACAAGGAGTACATCATTACCACTGTTGCTCTCATGGCTGACTACATTTCCTTCTTCAATCTTGGCACTGCTCTTCTTAGCTGGGTGACTTTCCTTCTTCTCATCCTTGCTATCATTGGTCTTCTTACTCTTTCATTTCTCTTTCTTCCACTTAAAGCATTCCCACTTAAAGTGTCCTTTCTTGCCACAATGGTGGCACTCCACATCTTTATCACAAGATTTACTGTGTCCTTTGCTTTTAGATTTCCCCCTCTACTGAGACGTGCCTCTAGTATGCAAAGCACTCGATGACTTATTAGATGCATTGTTCTGCCGATTCATCTATTCCATAAGCAGAGAACTTTCTACATCAAAGCACAAAGCATAGCATTCGAGTTGCTCATGATTGTCATGAAAGTATCCCTACTTTCAAGTAGAGTACATAACAGAAAAGTAGCCTTGAACTCATCATTGATATTGAACTTCAAGGCAACCAGCTGACTGAAAATGGAATTAAACTCGGTGAGGTATATAGACATGGTTGTCCCCTCCTTCATGCATAAATCCATCAATTTCTTCAACCAATATACTTTACTTGCATCATTCTTTTGAGCATACAATTCCTCCAGTCGCTTCCAAATGGCATAGGCAGAATTGAGCCCTTCTATGTTGAATAACAAAGCATTGGAAAGTGAAAGCTCAATGGTCAAATGAGCTAGCTCATTTAGCTCATCCCAATCCTCTTGTTCTATGTCACCGCTAGTCATACTCCTTTCAACTTGATAGGCTTCATGTGTTTCTTTTGCACCAAGACATTGTAGCACTGCTTTTGCCAAATTGCAAACTTATGTGCCCCTTCAAGCTTCTTAATGTGCATAAGATGTCTACTATCACTGCTACCAGCCATAATTGCAGCTCAAATGACAAGAAGACAAGCCAAATCTATCAAAAAACAAGTGACCAAGAAAAGATGCAAATTGACTAGCAAGATCTGTTGTTCATTGTAAGCAACACAAAAAAGCATGCATAGATTAATCTGTTTCAACCTAAAAATGAGCCATAAAGCATGTGCACCCAATGTCCAAACATATGTCAACAATATCAGTACCAAATCAATACATAAGTACCTCAATGTGAACCATCCAAGTGTCCAAAATACCCTCTTTGTTATGGTACTTGCAAATCTTAATTTTCTTGCCAAGACAAAATGTCCCAAGCTCAAAGCATCCCCAAGTTTATTCCCAAGTATATGACATCCAAGATAAGCATCTAGACATCACTTTGAGTACCCAATGTAGTGCTTGCAACCAATAGGCATGTCATTCATTAACAAAATTGCATTCATCCCTTGCTATTACAGTAGTGAATTCATTGTCAAAATGAGCAATGATAGTGCCAAAGTCAGCTCCAAATCAAAATGGTAGGCATAACATCCCATGACAAGTAGGCATCCATTTGGGCATGTATACGTATCAAACAAGTAATGCTATTCAAGCATATGCATGAACTATCAATGTTGCCTTGTAAACTGTTATGAACAATCCAAGAAACTGGGTAAAATACTCCCAATGTCAATGCCAAGCTCACGATGAGTGAGCTCTCAAGTATCCAATGATGGTCCTGGAGTTGCCAATGGTGAAGGAAATGATCAAGATAGTGGGCTGATTTGCATGTAGCCAAGATCTGTATACAATGTCCTCAAAAAATAGCCTCTATGTTTTCAATTTTAAACATACCTGCACTCCAAATCAGCTAAAGCTCTTCTACAAAGTCGTAGAGCTTGAAGCGAGCTTCGTTTTCATTAAAAAAGTTTTTGAATTTGAGTTTTGTAGCTCAAGTTATGAGTAAAATAGTGACATGTGGTCAATCTGTCCAAAACTGAGACAAACTCATGGCTGTTGACATAATTGTGCATGGTTGGTTGGGAGGCATGGAAGGCTATAATGACTCAATGCTAATGTGGGGGGGTCTCAAATGACCCTCCCAAGCTCCCTCTTGAAGCTCAGAGGCAATGGCAATACTTATGATTCACAAGAAGCAAAGAGACATGGTTGTCATGTTTCTAGCTTGAAGTGCTCTTCCAAAAGAGCTCAAAACACTTTCAATAATGCCCCAACTCTGCCCTATTGAGGTTCAAAGGTGCCCTAATGATAGATGCCAATGCAAATGAGATCAAGACAAACCTCTATGAAGAGTTTCCATGACTACCATAGCTACGAGCTTTCAAGCAGACTGTTACTCCCCTGTTGTGTAAGTTCCTGCTCTTGAATCATGAGCTCTCATACTAGTTTGACGTACGTGGATCGAAGAGAGAATGGAGCTTCAATGGTGGATGATATGCAGGAGAGAGAGAGAGAGAGAGAGAGAGAGAGAGAGAGAGAGAGAATGACACAGTGTGTGGGTACAATAGTGTACCTCTTTTGGGTTTTTTGGATAGGTATATAGTACATAGAGTACAATGTCGGGTGGGTAGGCCCAATGTTCAGGTACATTGCCCTTTATTCCCAACAATGTCGATGGTATTGTCTTGGTATATAAGTAGGAGGGTCTATGGCAACATACTTATGCTCTATATGACTTTTGCACGTGGTTGGGATGGGCTATTAATCTTGGGAAAAATATCATGATCTTTCCCAAATCAGCCCATTCATCTACTTGAAGAGAATGAGTGTGTTTGAGATATGGATAAGATAGTTGGACTATGTGCTCTTTCATTGTTTGCTTGTACTTTTTTTGGTATTGAGAGTATAGGCATATGAACTCTCCTTATGCATGAGTGGATAAGGGTAGGAAGGTGTGAATGGTCCTGACGGGAAGGGCAAACCCTAGCCCTAGCCAGTTGGGGCTATATAAATAGCCCATGGGTCTACATCAACTGATGGAGTGAGGTGACCCTAGTTGTACTCATAAGCAACTTTATAAGCAAGACATGTTCTTGTACTTTGTGCCTCCTCTCCCTCTTGTGCACACACTTCAATGTTGGCTTGCACTCTGATTTCTTCACATGGTATTATAGCCACCTTTGATCCTTAGCTTCCCTCAGCCTCATTATTCCACTAAGTGCACTTAAGTTGTTCATGTCATCTTATCGTCTTCTTCCACCATAGCTGCCTATCAAATTCTTGACCTTAGAGGGCTTGGGGAGGACAAACCAAGCTGCCTCTCTTCTTGCTTTCTTCTGGAGAAGTATCTAGCACCTCAAGGCATAGCTACACATCGCATTAGACCCCAACATTGGTGTGCACTCAGCCCGGCATTGTTCATTTTGCAGATCAGGCGCAACCTGTGGTAGCGAGAGGACTCATACAACAGTACACACTATAGGGGGCGCAATCCTGGTGGCCATCATAGGGCTTTTCTAGCTCCTATAGTAGGCCATCTCCCCCTAAGAGGCTTTGGCTTAACTCTCTTCCTACTGCTTGTTGGAGACAAAATCCTAATTGTGGGTCATAGTCTGCTATAGCCAAAAGCTTGCAAGCTTGGGCATTTGACTTATTTTTTAATTTGGGCATTATCAATAGTGATTCTAATTGCTAAAAAACCTTTGTCAGGATCAGTTACTTCCCTATGGAGCTCAACTATAGAGTTTTTCCTCATCTCATGGGCACTATTAAGCTTGTAAAGTTCGACCTTTATTATGAGTAGAAGAATGGAAGTTGGTACAAGTGCTTCTTAGCACTACTGATGTATTTAACTGGTGTTTCTTACTGTTTGATGCTGCTGGTAAATCAGAGAAATAAGTATTATTGTACTCTCCCCTAATTCATCCCATAGCATAGAGTTGATTGATCAGCCTTGTTCCACCAAGAACTCCTCTAATAAGCCACATCATTAGGAGGAGCTAGAAGTGCACTCTAAGTTCACTTCACTAAAGCTAAGGAAAACAATCAAACATAAAAAAAAGGGGTTGTTCAAAGGCAAGGACCACCTAAGTCCTATTTTGAAATACTCCATATGTATGACTTTCAACCATTCTCATCCTTGTAGTATTAATTGTAAAATCTACATTGTTTCCGTTCTTGCACTAGTGGCCCTTTGTAAAGGATTTGACATTGCTACTTGCATTAAGCAAGTAGTAAGATCTTCCTATGACCTCAGCCTATGCCGACCTTCGTCCTCACTCGTAAATTTGATGGCAAAGACTTTCACCCATGGTAAGTACTCAATTAAGTACAAAATGATGGAGAGAGGTTATTGGGCTCTTATTCACGAGATTAGAGCTATTGATTCTGCAAATCGTTCTGATGTGGAGGATGATCAACATGCTCAAGAAATAATCATGTTACACTTAGATGAATCCTTGATTCATCATGTTGATAAGCTCTCCATTGCCAAGGAGAAATGGGATGAGTTTGAAAAGCTCTATGGTGCTACAAGTAAAAACACTAAGATTTTCCTTAAGATTGAATTTTTCACCTTGGAATATAAAGAAGGAGAAAACTTGGGAAAATTTATTTCTCATATGAAGGGCCTCATGGCACAAGTTTCTTTAGTGCAAGCACCAATCCGTGATGAGGATGCTATTGCCATTCTTTTAAAAGCTATCAAAAAGGTCTTTCCCACACTTGTAACAACTCTTACTAATATTCCCAATCCTACCTTGGCAAGTACCATCCAATCCTGTTTGGATGAAGAAAAAAGGAATCACAAAGAAGGAAGCACTAGTCAAGCATTTACTCCAACACCCCGTGACCAAGTCTTGGTATATACAGTTGTCACTAAGTGTAATTTTTGTAAGAAGAAAGGGCATATTGTAAACAAATGTTGGAAAAAATACCCAGAAAAGATGAAATGTAATAAATGCAAGAAGAGAAGACATATTACCAGTAAATGTCCTAACCATCCTAAAGTACCTAAGGAATTAGAGGCCAATTTTACATCCCATCCACTGATGATCAACTCTTCTGAGTCATGTATCCTTTCTACCTATAACCATCCTTGTAGCCTGATCTACAAAGGCATCCTATTTTGGGTTGGGGGGGGGGGGGGGGGGGGGGCGGCATTCTCATATGCTTTGTATTCCAATGCCAGATGGCATTGAGGGGGGTGTTGAGAGTATAGGCATATGAACTCTCCTTATGCAGGAGTGGATAAGGGCAGGTAGGTGTGAATGGTCCTGAGGGGAAGGGGAAACCCTAACCCCAGCCAATTGGAGCTATATAAACAACCCATGGGTCTATATCAACTGATGGGGTGAGGCGACCATAGTTGTACTCATAAGCAACTTTATAAGCAAGACATGTTCTTGTACTTTGTGTCTCCTCTCCCTCTTGTGCACACACTTCAATGTTGGCTTGCACTCTGATTTCTTCACATTTGGCCTTGCCTACATGTACTTGGACTGCACATGATTGTAATAGATAGAGAGCACCCATCAAGGTTGCACACACTTGGACTAGCTTGCTTATACTTGGATTGGTTAAGCAAGCCTACCCATACCTACCCTAGGTTGAGTAGCATGTTTGAACTTGGACACTTGGATCAACTTAGAATTAGGCTTACTTGCTTAATCAACCTTACTAAACATAAGATCTACAAGCTTAGCCTACCCACAAGAATTAATATGCTTGCTTAGCTTACCCCATAAGAATCAATATGCTTGCTTTGCTTGCCACCATAGGATTGAGGAGAGAAGCTGTGGGGCTACACATGCCATACACCATTGAGAGAAAAGCCAAAGAAGGCTACCAACACCTAAGCTCCTCTATCAAGGCCAAGTTTTCCAATTGCACAATGCCCAAGCACAAAAGGTAAATTGCAAAAATTGTTTTGAAAGCAAGCTACTCACTACTAACTATAGCTTGCCTTAGCCTTAGCCAAGCTTGCCTCTAACTTTGATAAGCCTATTTGAGGAAAAATAAATCTACCTTCTATAAAGATGAGCATTAAGCCACTAAAAAGGACCTATCCAACTTTTACTAAGCTTGCCTTCGCCATGCATAAGCTTTCTTAAGCAAGAAGTAAGCTCCTTTTGCTGGCATACTAAGTAAGCTTCCAAATTGCTTTCCTTTCCACCAAATTGCCCTTAGCTTGAAAAATAACCCTTGACATAAACAAGCAAGCATCAATGCTTGAAAAGAGGTCCCATGAGCCTTAAAATAATGGCACCTCATGACAAAATCTCGCCCCATTCCATGACTACCTTAAGCTTCAACATATGACTCCATCAAGGTGCTTTAGCATTGCCATATAAAGTTATGCCTACTTGGGCTTCTACACCTATGACATTGTCATCATGATCCTTCTTGAGCAAGAACCCTTTGAGATCTCATTATTGCTTCATTTTTTGGCTTTATCCATAAATCGTTCAAGTGTTGTTTTACAATTTAAGTAGTCAAGATGTTCTTCATCGAGCCCTTGGCATAAGTGAACATGGTATGGAAAACCTATGTTATAGTGCGTAAGTCTTCCTTGAGTATGCTACTAAAAAGCAAGTCATCCTATATGATATCCACTTGTCCCACTCCTCGTTTAATAGATATGGCCGTCTTTGGTTTTGTCATACTTGTCCTCACCTTTCCTTGTTCCTAAGGCTTCTTCCACAACCCTAGGTGTGAGTGTGATGTAGTATGTTTTTCATTCATTATCAATTTTGAGTAGGATAGTTCTAGTCTTGGAGTCCAACTAGTAAGTTTTGATGAACTCTATGCATGCAACTTTATGGGTTGATCCACAAATCACTTTTATGTACTTCTTGAGACCACACTACTCTATCAAGATCCTCGTCAAGTTTTTGCTTTAGTAAACCTATCTAAGTTGCTCAATAGGTGGAATTTTAACTCCTCAACTCCATATCTTTGGCCTTAAATCAAACTCTTTTTACAGATCTATTGTGAAGACGGCCTTGTCTTTATTTCTCAGATATCTAGTAAGGGACAGCTTCTTGTTGTCCTATCATTTGCACATCAACCACAATGTTATACGAGAATTACCTAATATAAGGAAGTGAAATTGATGCATGAAGAATAGGTAAGAATTTAACAAATTAATCCTTTTTACACTTATCTTAGATACCTTTTACCTCCCCAAAACAAGAAGAGTTGCAATGCTTCCTAGTATTACAAAGTGAAGTAGTTGTTGATGGCGGTTTGTTCATGCTATGGGCATAGTGTTTTTAATGAAGAATTATTCATGCATAAAGAATTGGATTTTGTTTATTTGTGTACAAGTAGAAGGGTGTTCAAGACTTTGGCATCCACAAGTCATAGAAATTGGGGTTGTACTATAGTTTTGTTAAGGGACATAGGTTGAATGGTTAGCTTACTAAGATCCAAAGCTATGCAATGATATTGTGCAACAAGTTTAGTGTGCCAAAATGACTCGCAATATGGGGTTCTTCTTCTAACAAAACTTTGTCAAGTTGGGGGTGGTGTTAAACCTCAAGAAGGAAGTCTAGGTTTTTGGCCAAATTGATAGATATAAGAGAAGTGGTTGTATAATAGGTCAAGTGGTGTATAAAGTGTCTTGATAGTCCATTATTTCTCAATATTGGCACCACTCCCATAGGAAGGGACTCCTTGAGTTAAGTTCTTATTTGAGCTTCTTTATTTCAAACTCATCCTAAAGTTTTATGATGAATGCATATGATGGGATGATTCAAAGAGTTCCAGCCTCCTTCTCGATTAGCATTCTCAAAAGTTCTTCTTGAATGACCACACTTTTTAAGAAGATGTGCTCATAGTTGCCTTTGTACTAACCATGCTCTTTGACTAGGGCCTTGGTCACACAATATGACAAGGCACTTAGCCATTTGTGGTTCCTCTTGCGTGTAAGTGGAGTTTGGCACTAGTGTTTTCACAATCTTTGGGGGTTGAGATTAATTATGTGCTGCTATTGAGACAAGGCCTTTGGTTGCCACAAGTAATGACTAGCCTTCTTACTGTTTATAATGGGCTTGGACTTAAACACAAGATATACTTTATTTCTTATGCATCAATCAATCTTTGTAGTAAGTTCTTATCCCGTTTCTAGTTGGGATTGTGGGTGCTAAGGTTGGGATGATTTCTTTTGTGTTGCACGTTAGTAAGTTGCCTTGAATTGAAAGTAGAGATGACCCTTACTCTTAGAACTGTTAACAAATAAGTTTGTTGATGTAGTCAACATGGCAATGAACTTGATATTTGGATGTTCATCTCAAGAGGATTAAGTTGAATGCTTCATCTATTAAAGCATTAGCATTGACTTCTCTTTTTTTATGTGAACCTAACTCTAAGATGGCTACTAATGTGATGAATCATTCTTCCGAGTTGAGGTTAGAAGTTGTAACCTGACTCTAAGATTTTCCAAAAAAATGAGAAATTCTTCTTTCAAGCCAAGGTTAGAAGTTATAGCAAGTGTGGTGTGGAAGTTGGATTCTCTAGGTTGGGGCTTGTGTGTGTGACTTAGACAAGTAGGTCACTTGAGCTTAACATGTTATTCTATTTTCTCGTACCAAGTTTGTTCAATACTATAATAGCTTTGACTGGAATGTAGGTCCTCCATTGGGAATTCATGCTTATAATGCCTAGGGGATAATACTTCTCTATATATTGTTCTTCTATTAAAAGGCCCTATGCTCCTCCTCCTAAGGTTTCTAGTTCCGCATTTCTCGATGGGATGATGCCAATAACATCGAATGTCTTTGAATTTCATCTTTTTTATGGTACTTGAGAAGAATGGAAAGATTAGAGTATACATTAATTACAAGAAAGTAAATGCGGCCATTAAGAGAGACCACTACCCAGTGACTTATACTAAACATATGATCGGAGCATGCAACAAGCAAGTGAGCTTACAACTTTCTCAATGGATTATCAAGATATAATCAAGTGCAGGTCCACCATAATGATAGCAAAATATCATTTTCTTCTGAGGAGGGTATTTTGTGTATAGAATCATGCCCTTTGGATTGACTAATGCATTTGGCCACCTTCCAGTTCTTAGTATGCACCATATTCAAGACATGATAAGACAATGGCTCAAAGTATTTGTGGATAACCTATGTGTCAATTCCAATTAGGAAGAACACTTAGAATGACACATATATTTAGGATTTATTAGGTTGGGTCTCTTGCTTGATTGGCTTGACATTCATTAAAATCATATGAATCAATACATGAAGTGGAACTCCATATAGGTCACTATATCTCCAAGCAAAGATTCTTTGTATTGCTTCAATAAACCGACGAGTTTTTTCTCATTTCTGTAGTGAGATCCTTGGGCTATTAATGTATTTTGGATGCTTCTCTCTCTCCTACAGGGTTCACCTTCTTCACTTTGGCAGGTCCTTTGATCAATTCACTAGAGTTACTTTGTCTTTTCGCTCCAACCACAAATAATATGATCTCCCTTTTTTAACTTTGTGAAGAACTTTGGAAGATCCTTAGGTTTCTTTTGACTTTCTGCATCAAAGTTTGAGTTCCCCCAAGTGTTCTTCAAATCCTTTTGTCAAGTGGATGGGTAGATTACACATTTTTATTCCTACATTAGCGAATTGTAGAACCTTGAGGTTATTGTCTATGCTATATTCAAAATTTATGCTTGACTCCTCTAACTCTCTTAGGCGGTACAAGGTCTAAATATCCTCCTCTCTCGATCACAAGGACTTCAGGGCATGGTACAAGGTCTGTCAGGTTACCCTATGAGTTTGTGATCCAAGTCCTCTAGATGTTCCAACCATTCCTTTTGTGTGATTTTATCCTAACTACACCAATGTTGATAATTAATCCTTCAACCTTTGGGGGTTTAGGGCTGCATAGATTTGTTCATTAGGCACCCATCCTTCCACAAGAAGAATTGAATCCATATAGGGTTTGAGTGTAATGGTGAGATTGAATCCATATAGGGTTTGAATGTAATGCCCAGTGTAGATAAAACAAGAAGAAAGTTTTCTACACTCAAGTGAACGTGCATGAGTAGAACATTTATGTCTTCCTTGCAAGCCTCAATTGCAACGTAGTTAGCCTCGGTAGTAGACGAGGCCATACATTTTTGCACCTTGGACATCCAAGAAACAACACCTCCAACAAATGTAAATATATAGCAAGAGGTGGGCTTTCTACTGCCTGCATGTCTTACATGATCAAATCTTGTGTAGCCTAATAAATCCAATAGCAATGCCATTAAGGTATCTAATGATACCCTTCATGGTGTCCCAATGTCACTAGCTACATGTTGTTTCCATATAATGAGCCACAACTCCCACTACAAATGCTATGTTAGGTCTAGGTGTTATCATGGCATACATCAAGCTACCCACTATGGATGCAAATAGGATCTTGGCTATCTCAACCTTCTCACCATTTGACTATAGATGCTATTCCATGTCTAGTCGCTATCATGGCATACATCAAGCTACCCACCATTGCAGATGCATACAAGATCTTGGCCATCTTAGCCTTCTCATCATTTGACAAGGGATAGTATGTCGTCGGACTAACCTTCACATGAGAAGGTAACATGTAGCTAATAGACTTGTCACCCTGCATTTAGAATCGCTCGAGTACTCTGTGGATGTACTCCTTTTGGGACAAGTAGAGAAGTCCCTTAGAGCGATTTTGCATAATGTGCATACCAAGTATGTGAGAGGAATTGCCCCATGTCCTTTATCTCAAAGCTCTTCTGGAGCTAAGTCTTCCAAAGTATCCAGCTCAGTATGAGCACTCCCAACAATTAGCATATCATCAACATATAGTACCAAAATAATAAGGCTACCATCATTGGACTTATTTGTGTAAAGACAAGGATCAAGAATAACCTTGTGAATGCATAAAAGCATCAAACTTTAGTAGCACTCTATAGGTGCCTACTTGAGTCCATAAAGACTCTTCCCAACTTACACACTATGTGTTCCCTACTCTTTTCTGCATAGCCCTTAGGCTACTGCATATAAATATTTTTATGTAGATTTCCATGTAAAAATTCCATTTTCACACCCGTCTGATAAAGCTTCAAATCTAACTGTGCAACCAAGGTCAAAACCAAGCACAAGGTAGTCATCTTGACCACATGGGAGAATATCTCATCAAAGTCAACATCCTTTTCCTGTTTAAAACCCTTTGCAACCAAATTGGTCTTGTATGCTGGCTTAGGGTGACTAAGGGTGCTCTTCAACTTATACACTCACGCATGTGGCAATGCATGTTTACCATCTAGAAAGAAAACTAAGTCCTATGTATGACTTTTTTGTAGTGAATCAAACTCAAACTACATGGCCCTCTCCCAAGAGTGACTATCACTTTTGCACATGGTCTCCTCATAAGTAAAGGGCTCATCATAATCTATCACTAAGACATATTGCATATAGGACTCAAAATGATCACAAGATATGAGGCTATAGTAGAGCACTGATAACGGACCACGTACTGCATGTCCTATCTATCTAACATCATAATCTTACACACCAAGTAGATCCAAGGCCACTACATCATCATCAATACTTGCAAGCTCTCAAACTAGGGTATGATGTACTATAACAGAAGGCTCCTCCTAAAAGATCACCTTGCATAGCTATGTCTAACTAAGCATACTACAAACTCTTCCCTAAATAGTCCTATTCATGTGCTCTACAACACAACTTTGGGGTGGGATATAAGGGGCAATCAACTGACACTTAATACCCCCTTCATCACAAAATAGCTCAAATGTCTTAGAGACATATTCACCCCCATTGTCAAATCATAGGCATTTCAACCTATACCTAGAATGGTTCTTAGATTGGTTCTCAACCATAGCAAGAAAGTGTTGAAACACAAGCAAAACTTCTGATTTCTACTTTATGGGATAGGCTCAGACCTTATTTGAATAATCATGAATGAATGTAACAAAATGCTTTGCACCACCTTGATGGGGCATGGGACCATAAACATCTGAATGCACAAGAGCCAATGCCCACACACTTAGAACTAGTTCTTTTATGCGAGTTACAAGTTTTCCTACCATATAAAAAAAGACCACATGAATCAAAATATGAGTTGTCAAGAGGCGATAAATACTACAAACGAGTCAGGACTTTCATTCCTTTAAGGGACATATGCCCAAGATAGTGATGCCAAAAAGATACATGTGGAAGATTGGCCATGGTGACATGATCAATTGATCCAAATACAAGCAAGGGATACATGCTACCAACCTTGGCACATCTAGCAAAATGAGGTTGCCACATGTAATCTCCCATGTAGAATCACCAAAAGATATATGATACCTATCATTATCCAATTGTCAAATTGACATTAGGCTTTTAGTCAAAGCTGAGACATGACATATATCATGCAACACAAATGGAACACTAGTACCAAACTATAGTCTCACATCACCTATGCCAACAATATCACATACGTGATCATCAACCAGTCTAACTAAACCTGTAAGAGTATGCTAGATACAAAACCAATGACAATGCATGCATGAAAGGAAGTTCCCTAAATCAAGAAGCAAACATTGATAGTAAGCAGACTGAACATCTATAAGTAGCATCAAGTGAAGAAGAAATAAGTATATAATCATTTGGGCTATAGTCTCACTATACTCCAAGGCATTTATCTCCTCAATATTAATAGTGGATTTAGGAACAATGAAATCATTAGAGGACTCGGCATTATCCTGCACTTTCCCTTTGCCTTTTTTTGCTTATCATTGTGCATTTTATGGCACTGTGGCCACATATGAACCTACTACGCACAATAATGACAAGTAAGAGAGGACTTAGGACCACGAGGCTTACTACTTGACTACCCACACAAGACTTAGAATTGCCCTTATTGGGCTATGAGTCTCTACCATAGCAATCATTATTCCCTTTACCATCGTATCTGCCTCTAGTTGTAAGTGCATGCGAAGTATGGGTTGCATCGATGTTCTTCCTGTTCACTTCTTCTACAAGCAAGGCACTCTCTACATCAGAGCATTTAAAGCCATCTTCAGGAGGATTAGCATTCATAGCAATATAGAATGTATCCCATGATGAAGGTAGTATGACAAGTAAGGACAAAGACTTAATGTTATCCTCAATTAAATGCCATGTGAGATAAGCTAGCTAAAAATGGAGTGGAACACATTAAATGAGTGGACATAGGAGTGCCCTCCTTCATATGAAGATCCATAAGCTTCTTCAGCAAACACAACTGTGAAGCTAGACTTTTGTCAGTAAAATTACATATCCTTTTCCATAAATAATAAGAACCACCTCAAGTCACCATAACATTGAAGTAAACTTGCTTAGACAAAGACAAGATAATGGTGGACTTGCATAGCTCATCAAGCTCTTTCCAATCATCTCTATTCCAATCTTCCACCTTTATGCCCTTGGTTTTCAATGGCTTCGATGCTTGCTAAATCTAGGTCTTCCAATAATGAAAGTTATTGCCATCCAACTTCTCTATGTTAAAGATAACACTATCATTGGAAGCATTTGAAATACCTACCATTATGTCTGCCAACCAAAGAGAATATGTGCTATTGTAATAATAGTAAATTAGCCCCAAAACTAAGCCAAAAAATGTATAATGAGAGGAAGACTAAGCCAATACATTGTTGTCCACAAGTAGGAAACATTAGAGTGCACAATACAAGTATTTGCTCTCAAAGAAATTGCTCAAAATTGAAATTCAGTATGGTTATCCATAACCAAAGATTAGTTTTCTAACATGGTATCATAGTTAGTGTGAGCTTGTAATGATGGTGTTATAAGTATGTAGATTTGTCTTCTTTGTATGTACGTTTGTCTTTTAGAACACTATCAACACACTCAATATGTCAATCAATGTCCATTTGAGAGAGTATTTGCATTTGGAGGAGATGAAGTTGCTATTGAAGGATGTGAGAGGAGTTTTGCAACATGGAAACTTGAAAACAATTTTTCAATGAGAATGTGGAGCCATTGTCATCAAAGAAGCAGTGATGGACTCAAATAAGGTACTTTTGTAAATGTTGCCTCAAATTTTGATTTCTCAAATGGTAAAAGGATGTTGTATATGGTGGGATTATGAATCCCATGGCTCTTGCAAGATTGAGTAAGAAGGTGCAAATGCTTGTGGCCATCAAATGACAAGTGGTGATGGCTAGTTTAAACCTCAATTAGAGCATGTGGAATGGGACATTGGTGTCTAGTTTGTTCTTGTAGTTTGAGTGAACAGCATGAGTAGAGATCATGCTTGTCCATGTGAGGAACAAGAAATGTTGCCGAGATAAGTTTGCAAGCAATGTCAAATTGAGGACAGTGAATAGAGATTGTTCCTAGAGAAGAACAATAATAAACCTTTCTACCATGTAGGTAGATGTAAACATTTGTGATTGGAAGAAGAAAATATCAATAGACATCGTGCAAGAACTCTATGGCAACATGGAAGGTAGTTGCCATGATAGAGAGTAGTCCTAGCAACAACAATAGAGATGAGAAGAAGATGAAGTTAAAGTTCAAGAGGCTATGGTGCCAATGTGTAGTAGTAAAAGGTCTACAGTGTAGAAGAGAAGAAACACAAGAAGCTACCTTGTGGTAACCTTATCAACACTCTACCTTATCTAAGTGTTTTGATATTAAAAAAAAAACCCTTTAATTTAGCTTTCTCGGCCTTTTGAAAGGCCATGTTCACACCCATAAAATGATATGGTATATGTTTGCATGTAGGATGTATTATGGCTAGTTGTAACTAAGCGCACATGCTCAAAATCAGAGTTTGTAATCACATATCACATATGAGGGTTCTCCTACCCGAGTAGCATAGAACTCAAAAGCAATTTTATATATGCATGTAAATCTTGACATGTGTTTAAGACAAGGTTGCACAAGAATTGGCTTATGTGGGGTTCTCTACCTAAGATTAAGATCTTAAATAGTGTTAACTGTCAGACGAACAAGGTGGAAAATCTGGAAAAGCTAAAGCAGAAGACAAAGGCCAAGGCAAAGTGGAACGGAAGACGAAGGTGCACCAATAAAAATCTAGAAACACAAGAAGCGCAGAAAAGTCCTAAATAAGGGAAAAAGGCACACAAGAAAAAGCGCAAGTCAATACTTTTGTAAAAGAGCACAAGCGCATCATGATTTAATTTAAGGAGCGTCGGGCTCTCACCCGTGCAATTTGTAAATGTAGATGGGCGGTGGAAAGGAAGCTAGGAAGATAGAAGGACAATGGGAAAAAGGGCCTAGGCCACGGCCGGCCATGTAAAAAAGGGGATAAGGAGATAATCGCCCAAAAGGGATTTAGGGTTTTGTATATAAAGTTGAAAAGTGAATGTGAAGCTCATTCTTGTGTGTGGGCAAAAGTGGGTCTCCTCTTCTTCTTCTTATTCTTCTTATTCTTCTTCTTCTTCTTCTTCTTGCTTGCTTGCTTGCTTGAGCTTGTGCTTGAGAGAGGGAGTGTGAGAGTGTGAGGGTGAGGGACTGAGGAGGAGAAGCTTTCCATATTCTCCTCTTTTCTTCTCTTCTCTTCTCTTGTCTTGCTCGCGGCTATGGAGCTTTCTACCTATCTTCTCTTGAAGCTTGCACTTGGATCGTGGAGCTACCAGAGTGCGCGAGACAAGAGGTAACTCAATTGGCATGGAGGTAAGCTCACTACATCCGTAGATATGGATGGCTCGTTGGCTACGTGAGAGGTAGCCATTAGTGCTCGGCTTGGAACGCTTGAAACAATAAGCAGTCCATGGGTCTTGGCGATTGAGCGAAAGCTCCCACATTTTGGTTTCGTTGCCGAGACCAAAGGATTCAAGCCTTGAGCGCTTGCATGCTTCAAATCAAGCATCGAAGTAAGGGTTTTTCCCAAACTGGTACTTGAGGTAGATAGGTAGAAAGCGAGGGAGTTTGAAGAGGTATTCAATCTCCTTAGCAAGTAGATTTTTGGTTTTTTGGATTTGGAAAAGCATGTTGGATTAGTGTAGTTATTTGCTTTGTGATTTAGGTGCATTAGGATAGGAAAAAATAAAGAAAAAGAAGAGAAACAAGCATTAGGGTTCCTGTTGTCATAACAGGGCATGAGGGTTTGATTCGGTTGCCGATTTGCATTTTGGAGTTTATTGGCTATTCCAAGTATATAAAACTCTTCCCCTCCATCCATAGCTTTGATTTGAAGGTGTGTATGATAGGCCGTGACCTGAATCATGTGATTCGAGCAATTTATTATTGCGTCGGCCAAAGTTGCGCTAGCCACAATTGCGCCGTGTTTGGCCAGTCTGAGTGACAATGATTTTGGGCCGAGTCCCAGAATTGGCCCTCGGCCTACTACCGCTTGGACCACCTGACTCAGACCACTCGACTCGGACATGTCAAAATTCGGCCCTCGGCCCACTCAACTCGGACAGCCACCGCTCGGCCCATCCGAATCGACCATTTGGACCAACTTTGAAATTTGGCCCTCAGCCCTACCGACCTGGCCCACCTGACTCGGCCCTTGGACAAACGGACTCGGACTGGCCGAATTAGACATTCGGACTAGTTATATTTGGCCCTTTCTACTCGGCCCTCGGACGGGCCGAATCGGGGATTCAGCCCCTGCAATTTGGACTTGTTGGGCCGAATTTGGATTTTTTCAAATTTTAACCTATAAGCCTGAAACTAACCGAGAGACCATATAGAGCCGAAACCACATCATAGATCTATACTGGGATGAAATCTAGAGAAAGTAGTTCAAAACTTGGTAAAAAACGGTCCTTCAAATCGCGCATGGTGTTTATCCCCCGGCCCTATGGGCCGGGGGGGACTGCCCCCCCCCACAGAGGGAGCTCTGCCCCCTCCGCACCTCCCCCAAGTAGGTTGGAGAGAAAACGTGCGTCGTGATAGGTCCTCCAAATTAGACCCTAGTATAGTAATGGCTCTACACGAGCAAGGATTCTCACTTGCAAAAGAGCAACCAAAAACCCATACCCGAACAGAGACAAATAGAGACCCTAGAAAATCAATGGGCCAATCTAGCCAACAAGGGCAAAAGGGCCACACTGCAAAAACACATACGTGTTGCATTCGAACTGCATCTATTCAAAGTGGAAAGCAACAACATCAAGCTACAACAACGAGAATTACTAGATATGATAGTCCTGATGATAGATGCTCATTGAATAGCAATGCACTAATGATCTAAGACATCAGTGGAGAATCCACATCTGGTCGTGCAGTTGGGGACTCAAGGGCATTTGTCAGAAGGCTTAAATTTACAAGCCAAGACCCAGAAGACAAAGACATAGTACCACCTGCTTATCTTAGGGTCAAACTCACTGCGAAAAGAGAGTATATCATCGATGCTCTGATTGATGAAGGAGCAGATTTTAATAGCTTGACCTATGAATCATGGACCCTACTAGAGGCCAATCAGAGCTCACAACGACTAATGCAACTCTTAGCCCTTATGGGGGACACCCACAAGCACTCATAGGGAAGTGCAAAATCCTTGCAACAATTGAAACTAAAAGCTTGCCTATCCTATTTCATGTTCCTCCAAATAGTGCTAATCACGGGAAGGAAACCCTCTTAGGAAGACCCTTCAAAAGGGCAACCAAGTGTGAGACCAACTATGTAGCACAGAGGATACACTTGACACTACCGGGTGTGAGGATAGTCATAACCTTTAACAAGGGTGACCTCATCAAACCTCGAGGGAAAGGCAAGGAAGGTGTTGACATAACAGTTAAGCCTGCTAACAAGAGCAAGGACTTGTTGGAAGAGTTGATACAAGCACAGGTCAAATAACGAGAACCAGTGAGTGAGGCCATGCTTGAAACAAGAAGGTCATGAGACAATGCCAAGGACGGCCTTTGGACTTACAAATATCGTAGAAGACCCCAAAAGAAGCCCAAGCCTTATAGACAAAGGCATCGATGGAGGGTCAGTACAACACCACGATGGATATCCAAAGCGTTGCTACGTGCTCAAGGGTATTACGCAGGTAGCCAATGGATTTGGGTGCCAAAAATCCCTGCTAAACCTCCTCTGTTGATTGAAGGTAGATCATATCAAGAGAAAAGAAGCATAGGAGGAGATCTAAACGAAAGACCAAGTCTCGAGTCAAAAACATTAGAGTGACCAAGCCCCTCATGGTCGAAATCAAGGAACCAAATGGGACTAATCGGAGGGTAGATCCTTAGCCTAGTATGCTTGACAAGCAGATATAAGATGTAGTCGTTGAGGATACACAAAAGCCACTAGTGCCTAAGGAGCCTTTGATTCCTCAAGAGGATAACAAGCATCATAGGCACAACATTGCTCATGGCAAGGTTAAATGCTCAACAAAGCAAATGGTAAAATCATCTAATAGCCACAAGCAAATATTCCAGCCAATGTTAGAGCTACTTAGGAGTCCCAAGTCTCCTACACCCTCTTTCCCTAAATGGACACATGAAGTACAACAACAGTCATCAAGTGTAGCTGCTCAATCCCAATCTCTATCTCCATCTAAGCTTCCAAATGTCCAGAGAGGCAGTTGTACCCTCACAACCTAGCAAGGCTATTCAGCAAGCCATGGCTATGCCTCATGAGCACACACTAGAGAAAGAGAATGCTGAGGCCCAGCCAAGCACATCAACGATTGGCCTAGTTCAAGGTCCCGAGTCTTCAAGGGATACACCTTGATTGCCTAAGAAAAAGAAGAGAAAAGAAAGAAAACAACAACGCAGTTGCAAGTGGCTGTAGACCCCAAGAAGATTGAAACCAAGAGTGCCAAAGAGCTGAGGAATAAAGCATTGAGACCATCCACCAATGAACCCATTGATGTCTCTCCTAATAGCGGTGAAACCTCAGACACATCCGTGTGTTCTAAAAAATCAAAGTAGCCATTACCATCAACGGTTGCTTGCAACACTCAATCCACCGACAACAGAACTCTCATTTTGACCAATCAAGAGTGGATACAACACTGTCACAATAGGGTGACAAATTTATACCAGTCACATCTAAGGAGAACCATGACACAATAACAAAGCCTCAGGGGAAACATGGAAACCCCGAGAGCATAAGCAACCCTAGCGTTGACCAATCTTGCTCATCTAGGCCTGAGCCCCCAGCTATGCTAAAGCCTAGGGAAACTCCTAGAACCTTGCATGAGATAGCAACTGAACAAGCCCTCGTTGAACATAGAAGTGTCGCAGAATGCTTAACTGAGTTGGATGCTAAGCTCAAATTATTCGCACGTGTCTATGTCCTAGCAAACATGGGTGCATTCCCTAAGGAGCAGCTTGAAGAATACTTGCCATTTCCCTATCCTAGGAAGAGCAAGAATATCTTGACGAGCACTATGACAAGCTCCTGCATGAATGCATGTGGCTCACCTTTGATGAGGAAGCTGACGAACTACGCTTAACTGTAACATTCAATGATGTGCTCTGCCAACCAAATCTCTTAGGGATAGAGCAACTAAAGCGACAATTGGAGGGTCAAAGTCAATTTGAGAAATATTGGTTTGAAAACTGTGTTGCAATGGCCGAACTAGGAGCCCAAATCATGACAGTCTCAGAAGAGCGATTGGCCAAATGGCGGTCTCAAAGAGACCCAACCTATGTGGCACCAACTTCCTTTCGAGTGCTAACTGCCATTCGGGGTACGGACTTAGCTGGAACTAGCCAAAAGAACTCTTTGGCTGATAAGGTTCTCACTGAGGAGGAGCTTCATGTTGCAAGTAGACTCGGACAAGGTACCATGATATTTGATGTTGCAAAATACCTGATGTTATTAAGAAGGCTGCCATGAGTACAGGATGTGTGTGCCACACTCCACTGAGTTCTACAATTGGTTTTTATCCTCGTGAAGTGACATGGATTCGTAAACATGTACATAAATGAACAATGAATTTTGTGACTTTGTATAGATAATATCAACACACACAAGTAATGATAGTCAAGCGCAGGGAGAAGAGTTGGGTTTGACAGACTAAGCTCCTCAGGTCCTCCTCTCACCACACATTTAGAAGTCGTGTGACCATTCTCGACTTCAATTCGAGGGCATGCAACCCTCATTATCGCCATAGGAAGCCTTGACCAACATCTCTGATGGTGTAGATGGGGCACCGTCCCTTTCTATACACCTTTCCCCTTTTTCTGTCTTTCCTTCTAGGGATGAGCCCTGCTCCACTCCATGATAACCACTCTGTGCAACTTAGCGTAAGCCAAGATCTGCTAATGGTTTGCAAGCAAAACGAACATCAACATGGGGCTGTCTCTCTACAACAAACGATGCATGCCTCATCTCTCCCCTCCTTGTCATATGTGCTTGATAATCCACTATATAATCCCTTCCATGTGAATAGTTTTATCCTGCCTCAGGGCCTAATCCTTGGTTCGCATTTTGCAAGTCCCCCTACGGTAGTAGCCATGACCACGTAATGCAGCTAGCATGCAAGGAAGCTCTCTGCCGTCGAAAAGAGCATAAGGCATAGTGCCCCCACCAGAATGCTACGTGCCTACTCTAAAGAGGTACGTGTTGAAAAGAGGCCCTAAACGACACCGCCTAGGACACAGGCCGAAAACCCCCCAAGCCAAGAGGACGAGGGCTCAAGGGAGCACACGGGGTGTGGCAACACCAACCGTGCAGGTTCCCACCAGACGCTCGGGCACCAGGTGCTCGAAAGAGGAGAAGGCAGCTTGAGACAAGCAAGAATTTGACACATTGTTTAAAAGCATTTTGGAAACAGTTGCAGCTAGGGACTACACCATCTGGGTCCCAGAGCCGACATCTTCCCCGCCCAGCCTCACAGGAGCCTCTCACCGACACAGCCTCAGTCGGCCAACCACTCGGAATCGCCTCGCCTCGTGCAAATAGAGTATCCCCTATGATATATAAGCAGCTTAACAAAGGCCATCCTACCATAATTTTTTGTCTTTACATAGTTAAAGGGGCAGGCTCCCCACCTATATACACTTTCCTTACCTATTGCTAATATATGCCACGTCTTTAACAAGCACCAGAATATGCATCTCAATCAGCATCATAGGATTTTGATAAAGTAATATATTGACATGATTTCATATGTTCATTGTACTTGATGCATGCGACTTGTATATACTCTAATGAAGTGACAAGTGGATACAGGACGACGTAGGTCTTCGTGTGAATGTGTTCAATGCCCAAGTCACTGCAAGACCACCAACCTCACAAAGAGCCGTGACAAAGCCACACTGCCAAAAGCAAAAATCACCCTTATGAGTGCCCACGTCGCATGGCCCAAAGCACGATCTTAACCACTTCCTCTTTCTGGGTTACACTCTACGCTGGGCACTCACACGGTAGCTGTTACCTCAATTGTACCCACATCGCACGTTCCAAAGAGGGTTGCAATATCTCAAGTGTATCTCCCCATCTCAACAACTACTTCTCTAACAAGGCTAGGACACAATCATCACTGTAATATCCATTTCTTGAGCTTTCGAAGCTTGACATTTCCCAACCCATTGAAAGGTTGATAGCCTCAACATATTGCAATGATTTACTCAAGCAAGTCCAAAAAAAAAGGAAAAAAGAGAAGAGAAAGAAAAAAACACAAGAAAAAGAAATGAAAAAGAAAATGGAAAAGGAAAAAAGAAAATAAAAGAATGAAAAGATACGAAGCACCCACGATCACAGCACAACACCTAGGGGTCCTCAAATTAGGTATGTCTAGTGACCTTGGTCGGCTGGCTCCGTTCCTAGTCCCCTAGCCCTTTAGCATCACCCACAATGGTTCAGTGCACATCAAGGGCATGACATACCTAGGGAGCTTGTCTCGCCTATGGTTAGACCTATCACCCTGACCCATTCACATGATTCCCTCTTGCACTCTACCTTAATACCATTGCAATCAATTGTGGTAAGCACCACACGAATGGCCATGAAAAGTACACCATCCTCATCAAGCAAGTCCAATAGCTCCCGGCTACCGAAAGTGTGGTGTCCCTGTGTTCAATTATGCTACGTCCTGTAGTCACAATGCAAAGGATGTCTCATACACCTTTGCGTGTACTTCTTCTCAACATGGACAACTTTGCTTCATCCACACATTGTTACGAGAAACCAACCCATGGTATTCTAACTACGTAATATCTAAGTATGCACAAGCACTCATATAATATTTGCACCGAAATATATACACAGTTTGGGTCCTCAAGTGCAGGACAATACTCTCAGCTTGCTTAGAGTTCGACCTATCTCCCAAACTAATTGAACTATATCTTATGCACGATAGAGAAGACTAGCACTACCCCTAGGGAGAGACCACCTATGAGAGGTTTTCAATTGTAGGTATTGAAGACTCCAATGAAAGTGTCATTTTCTCTTCATCGACATCCAACTGTGAATTCTTATCATCTTGCAAGCCCGCCAAGAATCGTCATGTGCAGAATCCCCAACAAACCAACACTTGTGCTTGCCATCAGTGCAATCCCCAACAAAGAACAACCCTACCACCAACTCCAACAACCCTACCACCAGCCACCTAGGCCACCAACGTGCCCCCAATGAACTTCCTCCACACCACCACCAACACTCCTCCACGGCAACCACCGATGTCCCTTCCACCCACGTCTTCAGTGCAAGCCAAAGCCTGCTACCTACAACGGTGAGTGCCATGGGACTAGTACTCGTCTAGGAGGGGGTAATGTTAACCGTCAGACGAACAAGGTGGAAAATTTAGAAATGCTAAAGTAGAAGACAAAGGCCAAGGCAAAGTGAAACGAAAGAAGAAGGCACACCAAGAAAAATCTCGAAACACAAGAAGCGCAAAAAAGTCCTAAATAAGGGAAAAAGGTGCACAAGTCAATACTTTTGTAAAAGAGTGCAAGCGCATCATGATTTAATTTAAGGAGTGCCATGCAATTTATAAATGTAGACGGGCAGTGGAAAGGAAGCTAGGAAGATAGAAGGACAATGGGAAAAAGGGCCTAGGCCATGGCCGACCATGTAAAAAAGGGGATAAGGGGATGACCGCCTAAAAGGGATTTAGGGTTTTGTATATAAAGTTGAAAAGTGAATGAGAAGCTCATTCTTGTGTGTGGGCAAAAGTGGGTCTCCTCTTCTTCTTCTTATTCTTGTTCTTGCTTGCAGAAGCTTGTGCTTGAGAGAGGGAGTGTGAGAGTGTGAGGGAGTGAGTGTGTGAGGGTGAGGGATCGAGGAGGAGAAGCTCTTCATTTTCTCCTCTCTTCTTCTCTTCTCTTCTCTTGTCTTGCTCGTGGCTATGGAGCTTGGAGTGCATGGAGCTTGAGAATGGAGATTGCTTGAAGCTTGCACTTGGAAAGTGGAGCTACCGGAGTGCGCGGGAGAGGAGGTAACTCGATCGGCATGGAGGTAAGCTCACTACACCCATAGATATGGATGGCGTGTTGGCTATGTGAGAGGTAGCCATTAGTGCTCAGCTTGGAATGCTTGAAATAATAAGCGGTCCGTGGGTCTTGGCAGTTGAGCGAAAGCTCCCACAAATAGATTTTTTGAGCGTAGGATATGTGAGAGTGTGCACATATTAGGTGCAAGGGTGGGTTTGTCATGCCTTTTTTGAATATTTATCGTTGTTAAAAAAGGATGGGATGGATTTACCCAAGCAAGTGGTGCTCAAACGAACATGTACAGATAGGAGACATGCATATGGTGGATTAGATGTGTCTAGTCATGTGGTAGTACTACAATATAGCATTGAGAGGGTGTGTTAAGAGGTAGTGATTACAATTGTGTGATACTACATTGGACAAGTGAAAATGTAATGGAAACATCTTGCTTAAGAGGGGGCTTTGAGAATGTAAGCTTTGGTGTTTGTGCATGAAACTCTCTTAGATGCAAGAATTATATGGTGTGTGGACATGGATGTGAGATGTAGAGAGAAGTGCGCCACAAAGGTGCATGCATGTAAAGTGCGAGCAGTAATGCTTCACATATGGACGCACGTGGAAAGTGTGATGCTACATAAGTGAGGCCTTGTCTCTTTTACATGTATAACCGGTGTATGCAATGCAAAACACAGAATAACTATTCAATGTGCAATCTATTATCTCTTTCATATTTATCCATGGAGTGACTTATCTATTACAACCCACCATAATTATGTGCTATCTTTGTTACACACCATGATTAGTGCCACCATTTGATTTGTTAACAATTACAGGAACTGGAATTGGATGGTAGTCCATTTGGGTCCTCTTTATGATAAGTGATGTAAGCATTCATGTATTCTTCCTCTTCCAATGATTCTTTAGTGGAATGCACAAGAGCATCACTCGATGGGTGAGTAGTGAATAGATAAACTCAATGTCTTTCTATGCTTAAAGGGTTAATTTAAACTTCAGTGCTACTAGACTTCAGTTAGGTGGTTCAAGTAGGGCCAATGGTTGTAGACTCTGATGCAGAGGAACTCTATTCTATTGTTGATATTCAATGTTTGTATATATAGTAGGATAGAAAAGCCTCCTTGGGACTCTGTAGTAAGCTACCTCATGACCAAAGTGGCTCCAATTCATAAATATTTGATTAGGCACGGGATACTTCAATGGTAGATAATCCGTACCACAATGGATTTTGTTTATGTCCTCTCAATTGCTTGATTTTTATGGGTTTTGAGAGCTCTTGCTACTATTGCTTAAAAGTAGTCAATATGTCTTACATTGTACTAAGCTCTATCATGCTGCTTCTACTAGGCTAGCACCATTAGACCTTGCCCTATTCTTGTCTCTGCTCCTCTCCCTTTGGAGATAATCTATTTGAGTGGTGTCATCTATTATGTTATTGAGCCAAACACACATCAATTAGGCTTTGGATGGACTTCTGTTCTTTCAGAAGTTGCAACTCACTTCGGTGACAATCTCTCACCTTGTCTCTCGACACTCCGCTCTATCTAACTATGCATCCTTCTCTCCAAACCAAGAAAGCAAGAACACAAGACTAGCTTCAAGGTGTAGTGAACTCACCAACTTACCTTCCCACATTGTAATCTAAAATATTGAAGGCTTGAAGATGGGTCCATGACTACGATCAACACGATCCAATGCCATCGCTCCTTTGCATCCACCACCAAGCACATCAATAACGAGTTGAGAAGCTAGTAGAGAAGAAGAATAAGAGAAAGAAGAAAACAAAGAGATTCATCTTCTCTCAGTCCCTCGCTCAATAGACCTCTCACACACTCTCTCTCCCATTCACTCTCAACACAAGGGAGGCAAGATGGAAGAATAGAAAAAGAGAATAGAAAGGTTCAATAGTTGCATTGATAGAGCTTTCGCATTATGGATGCACCAAAAGGGTCAAATATAACAAAGACCTCGCACCCTTATATAGACCCAAATTACTATTGGGATTTGCACCCCCACTTTGTATTTTAGGGTTTGCACCCCTGTGAATTAGGCTTTGTCCATAGGTATGTTGTAGTCGAGGGATGTGATGGATGAAGAAATTGGGATGTTAATATCGATGGCGTTCAGATTTCTTTGTCTTTGTGAGAGTCTCTCAAATGATGTGGTAGTTGTGATGTTGCCTGTGGGAGCTTTCACTCAACCACCAAGACCCACGGACCGCTTATTGTTTCAAGCGTTCCAAGCGATCTCTAATGGCTACCTCTCACATAGCCGACGCGCCCTCGATTCTAAGAGTGTAGTGAGCTTACCTTGATGCCGATATGAGTTGCCTCCTCTCTTCCACACTCCGGTGGCTCCACGATCCTAGATGCTAGCTCAAGCATGCTCAAGCCTCCTCCTCCTCCAAGCTCCAACCTCCATAGCCATGCGCACAAAAGAAGGAAAGGGAAGAGAAGAGAAGAGAAGACGATGAAGAGCTTCACCCTCTTGATCCCTCACTCCCTCTCACTCCCTCCCTCACTCTCACAAGGGCACACACACAAGCAAGGAGAGGAGAAGAGAAGAGCTCTTGTTGGGCACACACCAAAGAATGAGCTTCCATTCACTTTTTGAACTTTATATATATAAACCCTAAAACCCCATGGACACCCATCCTTTTTTTTACATGACCGGCCATTGTGGCAAGGTTCCTTTTTCTAATTCCCTCTTTTTGCTTTGTGCCCTAGGCCTATATTTGGCCATTCTTTTACAGGTGGCATAGGAGGGAGCCTAGTGCTCTTTTACAAAAGTTTTTTTGAGTTTTTGAGGCGCCTTTTATTTAAAACTACGCTTTTGGCCCCAGCCTAGCTTTGGAGTCCGCCTGCGTGTCCTTGGTCCTTTTCCATCTTCTTTCTGCTTTTTCATTTGTCTTTCCTTCTTTTTGGCTTGGGGTAAACATTACCCCCCTCCGAGACGGGTGCCAGTCCCATGGCACTCTTGTCGATTGTTGGTGGTTGAAGAGGTAGTCACTGGAGCAGTGATGTGGGGGTAGGGCAACATGTAGACTCGGGTGCTCGTGGAACCGTGGGAGGAAGGTTGGGTGGAGAAGCAACGGATATTGATGGGGGCCTCCGAAGTTGGTGGGTGGGTGCGGTGGTGGTACTTGGAAGAATAGGGGGTGGTGCACCCCGTAAGGAGGGGGATATTTATCTTAGTGTGTAGTGCAAGGGGCTCAGGATGACAGGTCTAGCCATAGGTGAGTGGTCTCCCTAGGTATGTCCTGCCCTTGTTGGGCCCTAAGCATGTAGTGGGGGGGCAAAAAAGGGCTAGGGGGTTAGGAGTGGAGCCGGTCGACCAAAGCCACCGGGCACGCCTAACTTGAGGACCCCTAGGTGCGGTGATTGTGCTTTATGTGGTGCTTAGTGGTTGTGGAAGTGAGTTGTTTGGCTTATTCCATGCGTAGGGATGCACAGGTATTCCATGTGTAGGGAGAGTTTTTTTTTTTTGGACACTACTAGGAGAATGACGGCCAGTACCTAATCTTCCTTATCTGATGGAGGCAGAGAAGGGGGTCGAATGGATTTGCTAAAAAATTGGCGGCTTTGCATGTACACTTTGAGGTTCATGTGGACGTGGAGAGAGGTGGTAGAAAGGAAGGGGTGGTTGCACCTAGTAAACTGGCTATCGTTCATGTCTTCTAGGAGAGCTAGGCAAAAGGAGGGAAGTAGGCTAGTTCTCATCATTAGGCGTGCCATAGCACAGCTATCAATAGCATTAGGGTCCAAAAAGAGGGGGGGCAAGCCACTCTCTTGTGGCGTCGGATCTTGCTTGAGTAATATCTTAAGAAGCCTAAGGTAATTACATGTAGTTAAAAGGCGGGATCTAGACAGGAGGAGAAGTCTGCGAGAAAGCGCGTCATGGAGTCAGCTTCTTAAATAAAAAAGGAGGGCATGCTCGAAGGAGGTGGCATTGGAGTTGTAGATGATGGGGAAGTCATGCCGCCCGTGGAGGGTGGCAACAAAATCCACGCCTACCCTACGAGGATACGCCATGAATGTGGGATCGTTCCTCTCGTAGGGTAGGGTGTTGCAAAACGCCATCTAGGCGAGCATGTTAATATCGCATACTCGCCTTCTCCAGAGAGGTTGGCAGTTGTAGCCCCTTACAATGTGTGGTACCTTGAACACCTTGTCTTGCCAAAACTCTGCTTCCTCCGTGCCCCACACAATGGGGGTCTTTGCCCTGTCTTCCAGCCATTTTTGGCCCAGCCAGCTGCCAGCCGCGATCACCTCCTCCAATATCTTAATTGGCAGAACCTTTCTCAGGCTGTTAGGCATGAGAAAACTGAAAGTAAAAGAGGGTCTTTTTCGTTTTCTTGTTGTTCCCAAATTACTAGCTCCGCGTGGAATTGCGTTGGGAGGTCATTGGGGCATGGTGGGAGGGATGCGGATGGCCGCACGACTGGTTTGCCTCGCAATTGCCTTCTGGTTTCTTCCATTAATTTTCTCCATCGCTCCTTGAGCGTGGTTTGTCTTTCCGGGGGCGGGTCAAGTTGTTGCTGTTCCTGATCGTGCGGCGAGGGGGGTTGTAGGATTATTTCTTCACTGGTTCTTCTTATTGCAAATTCAATGTTAGTGTCCTCCCCCTGCCGATCGTCTAGCTGCGCTCCTTTTCAAAGCCGAGTGCATCCGCCTCCTGGGGGGTTAGGTCGGCCAATAGCAGGTACTTTCGTTGTTCTTCTAAGCCCAGCCTAACCTCCGCAGGTTGGGGTGGCATCTGTAGCTCTGCATGCAGGGATTTGCGTGCGATGCTCAGTTTCTTCTGCACTACCTCCAACGACTTCGTTCCCTCCGGCCGGGTTGTGTCCAGTAATGTGTTGAAGGAGGCCTGTTTCTGGGCAGTGAATGCTATCTGGGCGGCGTCTGCTTTGCTTTCTGCCAAGATTTTTTCTTTTTCCACCAAAGCGAGGCATCTCGCCAATGCCTTCACTCGTTTCTCATTCTACTTGGCCTATTCCTTAGCCCTTCTGTTCATTCCTTCCATGCTCTCCCCCTGCTTTTATGCTACGGTTACGAGATTCTGCTCTTGGGCTCTGAGTTCTTTGCTCATACTCTCGTGCTCTTTCCTTCTGAGGTGTAGTTGATCAGTCATGGACTCGATATCTTTTCGTTGTTGCTCCTTCTCTTGTCTTCTCTGCTCTTCTTTGGCGTTTAGTTCCTCCATCATCTGCTCAATGTTGGCGGTTTTCGCCTCCAGTTCCCCATGTTGCATCAGGAGGAGCTTGTATTCTTGCTGCATCTGCACAAGTTCTTGATTCTCATCCTCAACCTGCTGTTTGTAGCTTTCTTCCATGTCTTCTTTTGCTTTCAATTCTTGCTTGAGGTCAAGTATTTGACGTTGTTGCATGGCTATGATGCGGGTTTTCTCCAGTTGGAAGGCGGCCACTGACTCTTTCTCTGCCACCAACTCAGCCACCGCCATTCTCTTTTCCTCCTTCGCCCTCTCCAATTAGGAGAGCAGCTCGGCGATGTATTCATCGTAACTGGCTGGTGGCATCATTGTTGCATGGGTGGGGGTGGTTGAGACCTCTACACGTGGGCGCTTCTGGTTCTACCTCGATTCTGCATCCGCGGCTGGCCTTTTTTGCCCCGTGGCCGTGGTTTCTGTGCTCTTCGCTTGGGCCATTTCTATACTGATGAAGTATTGCATCCATGACACAAAGTTTGAAACCTCCATGCTGGTGGGGATGCTAGGGGTGAGCATAGCGGGTTCAGTGGAGGGTGCCATGAGGGTGGGGATAGGATGGAGGGGTGCTTTGCCTTTGCCTTCCGGGACTGCGGGCAGTGCATCTTCTAGTGTATGCGCGCTAGAGCTAGGCCCTTCTCCCCACAGATGGCTCCAAGCTTCTGGATCATCCGCCCTGCATTGTTGCTCGATGGACCGGGCATGTGGCCTCGGCCAAGTCCTCCTCTTCCTTTCTTCTTAATTCCTCTTCTTCCTCTGCAGCTCTTCTTTGCCTTTCTTTTTCGGCCTTTTTGTATTCTTCCTCCAGTTTCTCCTTTTCTTCTTGCTCCTCTCTTTTTCTCTTTTCAGCCTCCTGCTTTGACGCCTTTTTAGCCTGCTTGACTTGCTCTGTTGCTTCTTCTTCTTCCTGCTTTCTCTTCTTCTCCCTCTCCTCGGCCTCCCTGAGGGATTGTCTTTTTGCTTTTTCCAAATCTTTCTTTTCCTTCCTGCAGCCTTCATCAGGTTTCTTTTTCTTCTGCGCTGTCTTCTTCTTGGTTTCCTTGACCTACTTTTTGCTTGATCGCTCTTCTTGCCCCTGTCCTTCCTTATCGGTCTTAGTCTTGTCACTGGACCTCTCCTAGTATTGCTGAGGGGGTGACCTGTCAGGCGTTTCCCCTTCCCCTTTTCTCCATCCTGCATCTCTTTCACGGTCTCCTAGATGATTGCTGTTAAGATGCTTCCATAGGAGATGAACGAGGCCTTGGATGAGGCCTTTTTTCTTTCTGCGGCCTTAGATATCGGAGACTCTCCTCCTGCGGGCATGCTTTCTAAAGCCAGCGCCTTAGCCGCCTGATCAATAGTTTTACATACATAGCCGTTTCAATCGACTTCATGCAGGGTATGAGCCACCACGTTCTCTAGTACCGGCACACTGATTCGGTGCATCAATGCATTGTAGCGCTGGTTGGAAAAGAGCTCCTGTACCAATTTTTCCTGCGATCTGGTTTCTGCATCAGGGATATCTTGAATGTTGATACTGTTGTTTGTCAGCATGTCCTCCTTTCTCATCCCCAGCATGGCGTACACATCTCTCTTCTGCTCTCTTCTGCTTCTTTTCTATTTTGGGTTCTAGTCCCAGCGCCTTTTCCACCAAGGCGGGGGTTAAGCGAACCAGTACTTGCTCGACGTTTTGTCCCCTTCCCATTGTGATGGTGCCACATTTGTTGTCGAGGTCGTAAGACCTTAGAAATTCCATGCACCTTGTGTGGTTGGGTTCTTGTGCGAATCTTTCTAAGTACCTGGTGAAGTTGCAATTTTCAACGACTCTTCTGGCTACCTCTTCCTTGGCCACCAATCCTTCTATGTTGTGAATAGTTTGGAATTTTAGTTGGTTGTAGGCATGGCTCTCCAAGGTGATGCTATACTGCGCTCTCTCCTCTTCCGTGAATGGAAGCCGGTGGGCACGGCCTTGTTGCGACAATTTTCGTTCCTGTCATGAACCCCAGTTTCCATTAGTTCTTCCAAATTGTCAATACAAAAACATCCTAGAATGAAAAGGAAAGATTTACGTGTTTATTGAATGGAAGCCTTAAAATCCTATCCAACGTGAAGCCCCCCTTTTCAGCTTTAACTTTTTGCCTTTTATATTAAAGTTCTCTTTGTCATTTTTCTACTTTGCTTGTTGCCTATGTGCTTAGTGTTTTGCTTGATTTCCACGAATTTTAATTGATCTCTTAATTCTGATTTTAATTGATCTCTTGATGCTCCTTACTCCCCTTAGCCAATCCAAAAACTTTTTAAATGCTTCACTTTTATGCTGCATAAAGTACACCCAAGTCATTCTGCTAAAATCATCAATGAAGGTGATATAGAATCTACATCTTCCACTAATGGAAACATTGTGACATGGGCCCCAAATATCTAAGTGTACCATTTCCAAGGATAGCATCTTATTCTCCCCCTCTTTGGAAATGGCAATCTGGACTACTTGCCAAATTGACAAGCCTCACATCCAAAATGTGGGTGGAGCGACAACTACTTCGGATGGATCGCTGCCTTCAGCGTGGATCATTGTCATCAGATGGACTCTAGTGCGTGATGGGTTATGCAATGGTGTCTATCGTTTGGGTCGGTAGGCTTGTTCGAGTCTCTCGGGCATATGTGTACATGGGCTTGCTGGACGTGGTCCTGGAGAGCACTGCGGCTCGTTGTGTTGAGGTTTGATGGGGTTGGGGGTGATCAAGCTCAAGGGTACATACGAATGACGGTATTGGCCAGGTGGGTTTTAGGGATATACAACCAGGTGTTTCCCTCATAGTAGCCTTGCACGAGCAGGAGAGCTTTGGGGACCCACCTGCGTCGAATCATGCCCTGATTTCTGTAACTGCACCTTGGTGTCCTAGTTTTAGCGCCATGGGTCTTATGCGGTCATGCGTGGTGACTCTTAGGCGACAGTTGTGGTTGTTTAGGCCTCCATTGGAAACTATGTTGTTAAGCCTTAGCTTTTGTCGCCACCAGTAGTGATTCTTGAGTAGTGGTGGGAGGCGGTCAGTTCTTGAGTAGTGGTGGGAGGTGGCCGGTCACTACACCTCTCCTTAGATTCGGATGCTAATAGTTTTACCGGTGGTCGTGTGGACTGTTCCATCGTGCCACCCTTGCTGAAAGGTGCATCAATATGGATGTTGCCTATGGTGAAGTGAATGCGTTGCGACTCATAATCGACATGGCAACGAGTTTGCTTCTTGAAGGTTCATCCTAGCAACGTCTCTGTGCCTGCATCCTTGGTGCTTGGCAGCACATAGAAGATCATTGGTACAGTTTCGGTCTCGATAGAAACGGTGGCCTTGCACTTGCCGAGGAGTGCATAGGAGTGGTTTCCATATGGGTTCAACCTGGCGTTAGTGGGTTGCAGTGGTGGTTTGCCAAGTTGGGTCCAATGATCGTGAGTTAGGACATTGAAGTCCGCTCCCTCATCAATTAAGGCATTGAGGATGCATGTCCTCTTGGTAGTGATCGTGATGTGTAGGTACGCAAGTTCAACGACTTCCTCCTTCGTGTTGTCAATTTTGGTGATGGTGGCTATACGGACGTTGACTGGTGGTTTCAACATTGGTGGTTCATGCAAAGGATGCGCGGGGGGATAGTATTTCTTGACACGGCTGCCATTGAAGAAGCCAATTCCATCATCGGCTAGAGTTTCAAGCTCGACGTTGCCTGTTCGGCTGATTGCACGGACCCTGAAAGGTCCAAGACCCCGAAACTTCATTTTTTGCTTGTGCCCCTTGACTGAGTATAGGAGCACTAGGTCGCCTTGTTCGAAGTCGCGTTGCTTGACATGTTTGTCAAACCAGATCTTGCGTCGGTCCTTCTCGCATATGAGTGCATGAGTGGCTAGAAGGCGGGTCTCCGAGAGGCATTCGAGTTCTACTAGTCATTGCATCCATGCTTCCTTTCCTTCCCATTGCTCTTGAAGCGCAATTCGTAGGCTAGGCATGAAGAATTCTATGGGGAGAATTGCTTTGGTTCCGTAGTTGAGCCTAAAGGGGGTCTGTCTGGACAACTGTTTTGTAAGCTATGCAGTAAACCCACAAGGCCGCCATTAGCTTGTTATCCCAGTCACTTCGTGAGGCTGAGACTACCTTGGTTAGGATGTTAACAAGAATCTTATTTGTGGATTCTGCCTGGCCGTTTGTTTGAGGGTAGTATGGGGAGGATTTTCGATGGATAATTAAGAAGGTGGATAGGAGACGAGTTATCACTTCATCAAAGGAGACGAGTTATCACTTCATTGATGAAGTGTGTGCCCTGGTCACTGACTAGTTTGATGGGGCATCCAAATCGTGAGATCACCTGCTCCCATAAGAACTTAGTAGTCGTTCGAGCATCGTTCTTTCGGGTCGCTCTCGCTTCTGTCCACTTTGTTAGGTAGTTTGTGGGCCATAATGATGTATTTGGCCTGAGAATACTGTGCAGAAGGGCTGATGGGTCCTATGAAGTCGATTTTCCATTTTTCAAAGGGTTGTCGTGCAATGAATGGGGTCAACTCCATCTGATCCTTGCGAATCAGGACCTTTGTCCGCTGACATTCGTCACAATGCTTAACAAATCACGCAGCATCATGGAACAATGTTAGCCACCATAGTTGAGATTGCAACACCTTGCGGGCTGTTGTGTCTCCGCAAAATTGTCCTCCCGCAATCCCACTGTGTGCCTCTGAGAGCACGTCGTGCATCTCATGCTCACATATGCAACTGCGCATCAATTCATCTTGCCCTAAGCGATACAACTGGCCTGCTATCAACTGGTAGGGTTGGATTTTGAGAATAAGTCACCTTAGTCTTGCCTTTTCCATTGGTCGTTCTGGTAGTCCGCGCTCCAGCAGTTGGACTATGTCATTTGCCCAATATGGTGTTAAATCGGCTTTGAATAAATCCCTCCCTTTGGAGAGGTTAAAGAGGTGGGCGTCTGGCAATTCATCCATGATGCCTTCTCCAGCAGGTTTCCTTGTGGGGATGCGTGACATATGATCAGCCATGTAGTGCTGTTTCCCTTTCTGTACAATCACTGAGAAGTCAAACTCCAAGAGTAGAAGGAGCCATCGAGTGATGCGTCCCATAGCGCAAGGTTTTTTCACTAGATATAGCAAGGCTTGGTGATCTACGAAGAAGGTAAAGGGTGTAGCCAATAGATAATGCCAAAACTTCTTCACAGCAAACATCATGGCCAAGCCCTCTCTTTCGGTCATTGAGTAATTCATTTCCATCTCCGTTAGTTGTCGGCTTGCAAAGCTTACTGGATAGTCTAGGTTGTGCTTGCCAGGTTGGCACAACACTGCCCCCACCACGATTTTAGAAGCATCGATATGCATGTGGAAGGTTATGGTCCAGTCCGAGGCTCATAGAATTGGTGCTGTGGTTAGAGCCTTCTTCAGCTCTTCATATGCCCGTTGGCAGGCTCAGTCCATTCGAAGACAATCAGTAGTTTGTACAAACGTCTTGCTATCAATGCATAATTCAACACAAACTGTCGATAGTATCCCGTATGGCCTAAGAAGCATTGAACTCCCTTGTAGTTGGTTGGTGGTGGAAGGTCGACAATAGCCCTGACCTTCGAGAAGTCAGTGTGGCAATGCCATTCTTTGACACCACATGGCCGAGGATGCATCCATGTTTCATCCAAAACTGGCATTTCAAGGGGTTCAAGGAGAGACGATATAGGTGACACCGATCAAAGACTGCTTGGAGTTTGTTCAAGTATTCCATCAAGTTCGAGTGAGCGTAGAGGTTGTCGACAAAGACTTCTAACTCCTTGCGAAGCATGCCTTTAAATATGGTGCACATGAGACGTTGGAAGGTGGCAGGGGCATTAGTCAACCTGAAGGGCATGACTATGTATGCAAAGATGCCCCACTCGGTGGTGAAGGCAATCTTATGCCTGTCGACAAGATGCACTTGCACCTGGTTGTATCCTGAGAAGCCGTCCAGGAAACTGTAGGCCTCTTTGCGTGCCACTCTTTCAAGCATGTGGTTGGTGTATGGTAATGGATAGTTATCCCTCTTAGTAGCAACGTTCACCTTTTTATAATTGAGCACACTCTAATTTTTTCGTTTTTCTTCATCACAATGACTATGGGTGATACCCAGTCCATGTGCTCAATTTCGTAAATGAATCCTGTTTTCATCAGCTTATCAAGACAGCATGAGCGTGCTTAGGATTCATTGGGTACGGTTGCTGCTTTATTGGTGCTGCGTCTGGTGTCATGGGTATGTTATGAGTCACCACACTCGGATCTACCCCTTTAAGCTCTTTCAAGGACCATGCGAACACGTCCACATACTCTCACAAGAGGGTGACCAGACTCGCCTCCTCGTCCTCGGCCAAGTCATCGGCAATGAAGACTGGTCGGGGTGTCTCCCCTTCCCGGGCTAAGTTCACCTCTTTGACTCTGGCTGGTCCCTTGATTGGTTCGCTCGTTTGTCCTTGCCGTTTGGCACCCATCAAGATCACTACCCTATTCCCTTTCTTGAATTTCGTAAATCGTTTCGGAAGGTCCCATGGTTTTCGTTGTTCATCTGTTCAGGTGTCCCTGGGTTGTTTTGCCTTTTCTTGCTTCAATCGTTTGCGCCTCAGATGGACAGGTAAGTCCCCGACGGTGCATCGGGTCTTGGGCGGCCTAGGTATTTGTGGGTCGCTATCTCAGCTCACTTCTGACTTAGAGTCGAACTCGCCGTCTTCGCTAGAGGAGGGGGTCTCCCCAGGTGGTCGCAGTTCAGATGGTGATTCTGCTCTAAGTACTTGTGTTGTCCCTGGTTGAGCTAGGCCTGCTTGCTCAAGGTCTATGGCTGTTATGTTTTCTAATGAGGCACGGTCATAATTCATGTGCATGAGCCCTCGCTTTGTCTGGTAGGCACTTCTTTTTTGCGGCTCCGTATTTGTTCTATTACATGTCCCTCCATGTCGTACTCTATCGAATGCACCTCCCCCCCACTCTCATCCTCGAAGGGTTGGTAGTCTTTGTACTTGTCGTCAGAGTCCTCTACACTACCCAGTTCGACGTCCCATAGGGCTTGGTACTTCTTTTGTCGTTGCTCCGGGACCAAGGCCCAGTTGTACATAAGGTTCAAGTCATGCACTCTGGTCCATTGCCACTCGGATTCGCCTAAGAGGTCCTCGAGAGGCGTGAGGTTTGCTGCTGAGTTGTTAGCCAGGTTGTCTGTTAAGTAATCGAGGGCCTCTTGGAGTTCTTTCTTGTTGCTTGGCACTTGGAGGGTGACGGGCTTAGGTCTCCCAAGATGGGTTCCTTCCATCATGCACACTGGTATAGTGGGCATGCCATCGGTCGTGCCTATCATTGTGATGGCTTGCTCGTGCGCTTCTTCATCCGAGCACGGTAGGTTGATTGTAGCAAGGACATGCATCCAATCCCTCTCATCTTCTGGACATGGGATATACTTGATCAAGGGCCCATAAGACTTCTTGACCTAGCTATCGCCCTTGAGCATCGAGGAGATGGCATCCAAGTTGACTGGTGAGGTTTTCCAAGTGTCCATTTCCACCCTCACAGCTTTTGTCCTGTTGCCTAAGAAGATCAAGCCATTACCCCAATCTTCAATAATTCTGGCATTGTGCATCCAAGGCCGGCCTAACAGAACATCATAGTCCACCCCCTTCATGACCATAAAGTCAACCGAGAACTAGACACTTGCGATTTTTACTGGCCAATTTTTAAGTACTCCGAATGGCCTTACCCTCATGCTGTTTGCTAGTGTGACGTTAAACCGAGCAGTCTCAACAGGTGGGTTTCCCCAGGTTTGCAGTACCGCATGGCTCAACACACTAACCCCAGCTCCCCTGTCTATGATCCCCTTCCTTGTTGTGTCTCTAAGGCTAGGACTGGTAACATTGCATGCATCTCGGTGCCTTCCCAGAAAGCGTTAATGTGCAAGGATTTTGGCACAGAGTGTAGCGTTAGACTCGGTATTTGTGTCTTACGTCCTGATCCTGTAGATCCGACGCCTGCTCCCGTGACTCCTCGACCCACTGCTTGAGGTTTCACCATAGGGTGGGGTGCTGCTTAAGCAGGTCTCCTAGGCTTAACGCCATTGGGGTGGTCACTAGTGTGGTGAGGAGTCCGTCGGTTGCTCATCCTTCTCCTATGCCAAACTGCCCTGGCCAATGGCCGTGACTAATTTGTGGCCCTTCAGCATCAAGGCTTGCCCTCAGGGGTGCTGTCTAGGGTGCAGTTGCCCTTCTTGGCTTTGGTTGAGGGGGTAAGTCTACCATGGTCATGCTGATGAGATCCTCACTCCCATCCTCTAGGATGGGCTCAACGTCTCTCAAATGTGCTTGTGCCTCTTTTACCCAGTCCTTCACTTTCTCTATGGCCTCGAGTTGGCTCTTTGGATGTGGGTACTCCCCTACCTTGGCACTCACCTTTTTGGCTGTCTTGGGGGCTGAAGTTTCCATCTCTGCATCCTTGACCTTCTTTTGTAGCACTCTCGGCCTTCAATGCGATTTTAGCCTCCGGCCTCCTCTTCCTTCGCTTGCGGCTCTTCTTTCCCATCGAGGCTGCATCGAGGTTACTAGGCGCTGGTAGAGATATGCTGGCATGCTTTGTCTGGGAACGGGTCATGACCCGCAACGGGATGGGCGTAGCCTCCCCATCAAGGTTCTTGATGTCGAACATCCCCAATGGGACAGATGGTACTTCGGTTGGATTTGTAGATGGTTTTCGCTTTGGGCAATTGACGAAGAGGTGGGTGATTCCACACTCTACGCACCTTAGGTCAACCTTGTCTTTGTTCTGCTGCTCCCTTTCTAGGCAACGCGATGAGACATGGCCTGGGTGTCCACAATAGATGATTGGATCCTGCATTTGTCCCCTAGGCCTCTACCTCATCCCCTTCCTAACGCCATCACTGGTACTGGTCGATAGTCCATGATGTTGAGATGGCAAGCTCAACACGTGCGGACATTGATGATGGACCGCCTGGCTAGATGGATCCACATGTCTATACTTAGCACGTTGGTGGTCATTATGACTCTCACATGGCCATTGATTCATTACTTATTATATTCAGATTGTTACACCTATTTACAATAGCTGGCATAGTTATAGCACCAGTCGACCATTGTAGTCGGTTATGCATTGTTTGACTTAGTAGGCCACTTTCCTTTATGTTGTATCTTATCTATACTTTGTGTACATTGTATTGTGTGTAGAAGAAGAAGAAAAAATCAGCAAGAAAACGTTTTGGCCTCCATCTCTCTTCTTGTGTTCTTGAGTGAGCTTCCTCTTGTGTACATAGTGTGTTTGGCGCCTGTAGCTCAAGCACGTTCCCCCACCATGCAATTCTTGACATGGTATCATAGCCATGCCATTGAGAGAGGCTGCTTTTAAAGGTTGAAGTAAAGGAGAAGAAGCAAGGTTCGAGCAAGCAAGCAACGGGTAAGAAGCTCTCCCATTCTTCCACTCTCTCTCTTGGATAGTGCCTGTGGAGGCACCAGAAGCAGGGCAGAGCAAAAATCTCAGATTGTAGTGAGATTTGGTGTGCGTGAAGAGCGCAGTGTATTCTGCAAATAAGCCCTTTAGGGCTTACCGCTATTTTGGCCATCCGAGGTCATTTCAGGTCCTGTTTTAGACTCGCAAGGTTGCAGACAACAGTTCGAGGTATCCTACAATTTCAGCTATGTCTGCCATATACAAGTGCACAGGTTACAGATTTAAGATCTGTAAGTTCAAAGGTGTTTACAATGAATAAACACAAGGTTTATTTGCAAACTGGTTGCAGATTGCATGTATTGTTGAGCAGACAGTGAAAAAAACTGTCTGGTGTATTGCTGTACACTACAGGTCGAGGGTTGCAGAAGATTTACTTGTTGTTTGGTATTAGTTTTGTGATAATGGCAGAGAATAGTGGAAATCCCATTATTGAGAAGCTCGACAAGAACGACTACCCTTCATGGAAGTTCCGTGTGACGAACTTCCTTATTGGAAAGGGCCTTTATGAATTTGTTTCAGGTGAAGAAAAGGAGCCAGAGCTGGGTATCCCTCCGACTGCAGATGAGTTAAAAGCATGGAAAGAGTGGAATACGAAAGACAAAAAGGTGATGTACTGGCTATTTGCAGTAATTGATAATACTATGTTGGGACATATCAGGAATGCATAAACTTCACATGCAGCTTAGACAATTTTTGAGAGCATATTTTCAGTACATACAAAGGCACGAAAGATTCAACTCAAGCAAGAGTTGAATGCCTTGAAGAAAGGGAAAATGTCTATCAATGAGTATGTTTTGAAGGTGAGGAGCATTGCAGATGACTTAGCAGTGATTGATGCAATGCCAGATGATGATGATTTGGTTTCATCCACTCTGAGTGGCCTTAACAATGAGAAGGCATGGAAATCATTTGTTACTTCAGTATATGTACGGAAGCCATTTCTAGATTTTGATGAGCTGATCTCTCTCATGATTACTGAAGAGATCAATATGCAGGGTGATTCGTCTGAAAGAAATGGTGAACAGGTCCAAGAATTTTACTCGAGTTTAGGAAGGGGATGTGGAAGATTCTCTTCGAGAGGCCGTGGTATGGGATGTGCTGGCAATAACCAGCAAAACAGGTTCAATCAATAGTTTGGTGCAATGCAGGTTTCTGGAGGCAGAGGAAACTTTAAAGGCAGGGGGAGCTCTAGAGGAAGAGGTGGATGGCAGAATAGAGGTTCTAACAACTCTGGTATTGTGTGTCACTACTGTGGCAAAACAGGTCATATTGCAGTCCAATGTTATGCTAAGAAAGATGATATTTGTAGTGGTAAGTTGCAGCAAGGAAACTATGCATCGTCTTCACGACAGAATGAAGACAAAAATGAACGTCTGTTTGTTATGCAGCATATGCTGAATGCTGTTACAGGAAAGGGAATACATGATGTTTGGTATGTTGATTCAGGTGCATCTAATGATATGACCAGCCATGCAGAATGGTTTGGAGAGATGCAAGATTTGCAAAATGCAAGTTATGTGCAGACGGGTGATGATTCATGCCACCCAATTTCACACATTGGAAAAGTTCCCTTGTATGTGGGAGCTTTCGCTCTACCACCAAGACCCATGGACTGCTTATTATTTCAAGCGTTCCAAGCTGAGCACTAATGGCTACCTCTCACATAGCTGATGCGCCATCCACATCTACGGGTGTAGTGAGCTTACCTCCATGCCGTTCGAGTTACCTCCTCTCCCGCGCACTCTGGTAGCTCCACGATCCAAGTGCAAGCTTCAAGCAAGCTCCATCCTCAAGCTCCACGCTCCAAGCTCCATCATCGCGAGCAAGAGAAGAGAAGAGAAGAGAAGAGAAGAGAAGAAGAGAGGAGATGATGGAGAGCTTCTCCACCCCACGGTCCCTCACCCTCACACACTCACTCCCTCACACTCTCACACTCCCTCTCTCAAGCACAAGCTCAAGCAAGCAAGAAGAAGAAGAAGAAGAAGAAGAAGAGGAGAGCTACTTTTGGCCACACACAAGAATGAGCTTCTCATTCACTTTTCAACTTTATATACAAAACCCTAAATCCCTTTTGGGCGGTCATCCCCTTTTCCCTTTTTTACATGGCCAGCCATAGCCTAGGCCATTTTTCCCATTGTCCTTCTATCTTCCTAGCTTCCTTTCCACCGCTTGTCTACATTTACAAATTGCACGGGTGGTGGGTGAGAGCCCGATGCTCCTTGAATTAAACCATGATACGCTTGCACTCTTTTACAAAAAAGTATTGATTTGCGCTTCTTTCTTGTGCGCCTTTGCCTTCCATTTCTCTCGCCTTGGCCTTTGTCTTTTATTTTGGCTTTCCGGATTTTCCACTGCCTAACACTCTTTTACAAGATTTCAGGGTGCGCCTTTGTATTTTAAAATGCACCTTTCCCCTTTTGCGGCGGCTGCCTAGGACTTTTAAGGTTGCCCTTGCACTTTTTGGCCTTTTCTCCTCTCCTTTCTTCCATCGAGCTACCTCTTTTCCGCCTTTGCCCTGCATCTTTTTTATTTTCTTTTGCTTTCTTCGTATTGGGGTTAACATTACCCCCCTCCTAGATGAGTGCCAGTCCCATGGCACTCTGCATCGAAGGGAGCATGCGGAGCTTGCACCGAAGACGTGAATGGAAGGGTTGTTGTGGGTGGCCTTGGAGGGGCGCTTATGTTGGTGCGGAGGAAGGGAGTTTGTGGCATTGTGTTGTTCCGATTGGTAGGTAATAGGATTGTTGTATATGGCGATAGGGCTATTCTTTGTTGGGAATGGCCACTCATGGTTGGCATGGGGTTTGGGGTGCGTGGGATGCTCATGGTGGATCTTACTCGTGATGATTTGCTGGTGGTTTGCATGATGAAGTAAAGGACAAGAGTTCAGAGTTGAGTGTTGATGTAGATCTGACGACGCGTTCGTTGGAGTCTTTAATACCTGCAATTGGAAAACCTCTCAGGTGGTCTCTCCCTAAGGGGTAGTTGTAGTTTTCGTAGCATGCACAAGACAAATTTGGATTAGTTTGGGAGAGAGGTCGAACTCTAAGCAAGCCTGGAGTATTGCCCCGCCGTTGAGGACCCAAACTGTGTATAGAATTTGGTGCAGATATTATGTGAGTGCGCATGCATACTTAGATATTACGTAGTTAGAAGGCCGCGGGCTAAGTTCTTGTAACAATGTGTGGATGAAGCCAAGTTGTCCCTTTTGAGAAGCTCTCGTGAAAGTGTATGAGACATCCTTTGCATTGTGATTGCATGACGTAGCATAATTGAATACAGGAACACTGCACTTTTGGTCCAATAGCTGGAAGCTATTGGACTTGTTTTGTGGAGGACGGTGTACTTTTCATGGCCAATCGTGCGGTGCCCACCACTATTGATCATAATGGGGTTAAAGTAGAGTGTCGGAGGGGACTGTGCAAGTGGGTTAGGGTGACAGGTTTAGCCATAGGCGAGACAAGCTCACCTCGGTATGTCCTGCCCATGATGTGCCCTGAGGGGATGATGCTAGGGGGTTAGGGGGCTAGGAACGGAGCCAGTCGACCAAAGTCACTGGACGCACCTCACTTAAGGACCCCTAGGTGCAGTGCTGTGATCGTGGGTGCTTCTTGTTTCTCCTTTTTTTCCCCCCTAAAAGTACAACCACTGCAATATGCTGAGGCTATGAGCCCTTTTTGGCTGGGAAATGTCAAGCCTGGAAATGGATATGACAACGATGATTGTGCCCGAGCCTCGTTGTTAGGGAAGCCGTTGTTGCGATATTGGTGTGATTGCGGGGACACCTGTTGTGAGCTCACTGTGGCACTTGGCCCTAGAAGAGAGTGTAGCCCACGACTATGCTTTGGTATGAGCAATGGGGGTAGTCACAAGGGTGATTTTGTCGTGTTCCCCATCGTGGCTGTGTTGCAGTTCGTGTGCGGTTTGTGATCTTGTGGTGGCCTGGCCGTTGGACACGTTTGCACGACGACCTGTGTCATCCTGCATCCACTTGTCACTTTGTGAGAGTATATGCTTGCTTGCGTTAAGTACATCAAACAAATGCAATCATGCTAAGACATAATTTTTCAGCATTCTATGATGTCTATTGGGATGCCTAGTTCATTGCTTGTTAAGGTCACATACATTAATGAGAGGTAACGGAAATGTGTACAAGTGGGGATGTTGCCCCTTTACTTCATCAAAAACGAAAAGTTATGGTATGTCGACTTGTTAAGCTACTTGCACATCATTGGGGTTTAGTCAATAAGTACGAGGCAGGGTGAGTCTGGTTGGCTAGGCGACCGGGGCAGTGCTAGTGCGGGGTTCCCGTGAGGCTGTGCAGGGAACATGTCGGCCGGGACATGGACGGTGTAGTCTTGGGCCGCTACCGTTGCCAGAATGTCTTTAAACAATTCATTAAATTCTTCCCTATCCCGGGCCGCCTTGTCACTTCATGAGCACCTGGTGCTCGGGCGCGCGTTGGGGGTCTGTGCAACTGGCATTGCCACATGTTGCGCATTCTTGTGAGTCTCGACTTTCTTGGCCTAGGGATTCTTCGGCCTTCATCCTGGACGGTGTCGCTTAGGGCCTTTCTTCTTTGCATACCTTTTGAGGGTGGGCACATAGTGCACCAGTGGAGGGGCACATGCCGCATGTTCCCGCGTGTGTGAAGAGCATCCTTGCATGCCAGCTGACTATGGTTCTCCATGTTTTTCTTCTGGAAACCTGCAAAATGCAATATAAGAGTTAGGATTTGATACGGGTTAAGGGCGTTAGCATTGTGGAATTACAGTGTGGGTTATCTAACGCATATAACTTAGAAGAGGCGGAGTGGGATGCACTATGCTCATTGTAGCAGGGTGGCCCTCGTGATGTTGTTGACTCAGCCCCCCGCCATTAGCAGGTCTTGGCTCACGCCGAGTTACATTGGATGGTGGCTCTACGTTTGGAAGGCTCCTCCTTGGAAGGATAGGCCGGGGAGGGGATCATGGACAGAGAGAGAGAGAGAGAGACAGCGCCTTGCTTACGTCCTTTGGACAGAGCTACCGTGGTGGTAATGCAGAGCACATGCTCTTTGCCTGAAGGTGGGCATGATTTGGTGAACGTGGAGCCGGCCTAGCGTAGCTTGGCAACCCTGATTTGTCTATCTATGCTTGACTCGTTATGGCTTGTGCGTGTTGATAATGTTTGTACAAGGTGACATGAAAATCATTGTATATATATGTGTACACACATTTGTCCGAACCCTTGGCGTTCCACTAGGATAGGAACCAATGGTAGAACTTGGGATTGTACTGAAGCGTGGCACACGCATCTAGCACACGTGGTAGCTTACTCAATACTGACAAATATTTTGCCACATCGAGTAGCATGGAACCTTGTTCGAGTCTACTAGCGACATGTAACTCCTCCTCAGCAAGAACTTTATCAAACAGAGGGTTTTCTTCGCTTGGTTCGGCCAAGTCCTTGCCCTGAATGGCGGTCAGCACTCGAAGGGAAGTCGGTGCCACATAGGTTGGGTCTCTTTGGGATCGCCATTTGGTCAATCGCTCCTCAGAGACTGTCATGATCTGAGCCCCCAGTTCGGCCATTGCAATGCGGTTTTCACACCAACCCTGCTCAAATCGACTCTGGCCTGCTGACAGTCGCTTTAGTTGCTCTAGTCTACGAGATTCGGTTGGCAGAGCACTTCATTGAACGTGACGGTTAATCGCAGTTTGTCAGCTTCCTCGCCCGAGATGAGTCACAAGCGTTCATGTAGGAGCCTGCTATAGTGCTCATCTAGATATTCCTGCTCTTCCCAAGATAAAGGGAAGGGCAAGTAATCTCCAAGCTGCTCCTTGGGGATTGTGCCCATGTTTGCAAGGACGTAAACTCGTGTGAACACCTTGAGCTTAGCATCCAACTCAGTTAAGCATTTTGCGACACTTCTATGTTCAACGAGGGCTTGCTCGGTTGCTATCTCATGCAAGGTTCTAGGAGTTTGCCTAGGGTCGAGTCTGGGCCTCGGACCAGAGTCGACGTGATGCGGACGCGCCAAACGCCACGTGTATTTTTGCCGAAGCTTCCAAAATTCATCGTGTAGGGTGCTGGGGGCCGTCCCCCTTATCGAGAAACTCCAGAGTGATGCTACTACTATAGGGGGAGGTGTATAATTACCTGGGTTAGCCGAAGATCTCTTTGATGCCAAGATTGAAGCGGATTTCCTCGCTAAGCTTTCCTCTTCTCTCCTGCTCTCTTGAAACCCTGCAATGCACAATGTGGCATTCCTTGCCATGTTTGGTCCTTATACCCTCTTCCGGGTATGGTATTGGCACCCCCAACAACTCATTTACTGCCCTTAGGCATCACAAGTAAGTTTTTTACCCCTTTTGTACGATTCTTGCCTTGTTTCTGCCCTGTTTTGCAACAATAACCCTAATGCTTATTTTCTTTGTTTTTCTTTGTTTTCTCCTACTCTAATGCACACAACTCACAAAGTAAATACCTACTCTACTCCTTCTCATTACATAACTCTCAAAAAGCAAAAAACCTACTTCCCAAGGAGATCGAATACCATCTTCAACCCCCTCACTACCTACCTATCTCAAGCACCAGTTCGGAGAAACCCTTACTTGGATGCTCGATTCGAAGCGCGTAAGCGCTCAAGGCTTAAATTCATTGGTCTCGGCAATGGAACCAAAATGTGGGAGCTTTCGCTCTACTGCCAAGACCCACGGACCGCTTATTGTTTCAAGCGTTCCAAGCCGAGCACTAATAGCTACCTCTCACATAGCCAATGCGCCATCCACATCTATGGGTGTAGTGAGCTTACCTCCCTGCCGTTCGAGTTACCTCCTCTCCCGCACACTCCGGTAGCTCCACGATCCAAGTGCAAGCTTCAAGCAAGCTCCATCCTCAAGCTCCATGCTCCAAGCTCCATCACCGCGAGCAAGAGAAGAGAAGAGAAGAGAAGAGAAGAGAAGAAGAGAGGAGATGATGGAGAGCTTCTCCACCCCACGGTCCCTCACCCTCACACACTCACTCCCTCACACTCTCACACTCCCCCTCTCAAGCACAAGCTCAAGCAAGGAAGAAGAAGAAGAAGAAGAAGAAGAGGAGAGCTACTTTTGGCCACACACAAGAATGAGCTTCTCATTCACTTTTCAACTTTATATACAAAACCCTAAATCCATTTTGGGTGGCCATCCCCTTTTCCTTTTTTTACATGGCCAGCCATAGCCTAGGCCCTTTTTCCCATTGTCCTATCTTCCTAGCTTCCTTTCCACCGCCCATCTACATTTACAAATTGCACGGGTGGACGCTCCTTGAATTAAACCATGATACGCTTGCGCTCTTTTACAAAAGTATTGATTCGCGCTTCTTTCTTGTGCGCCTTTGCCTTCAATTTCTCTCACCTTGGCCTTTGTCTTTGTCTTTGTCTTTTATTTTGGCTTTCTGGCTTTTCCACTGCCTGGCACTCTTTTACAAGATTTCAGGGTGCGCGTTTGTATTTTAAAATGCACCTTTCCCCTTTTGCAGCTGCCTAGGACTTTTAAGGTTGCCCTTGCACTTTTTGGCCTTTTCTCCTCTCCTTTCTTCCATCGAGCTATCTCTTTTCTGCCTTTGCCCTTCATCTTTTTTATTTCCTTTTGCTTTCTTCGTGTTGGGGTTAACACTTGCATGATGGTAAGACAAAGAGTCTTTCAAATGTATTACATGTGCCATCTATTACAAAGAACTTGGTGTCAGTCGATCAGATGGTAGAGCAAGGGCTGCAAGTCAGATTTAATACAAAGGGCTGCTTTGTAGAAGACTTCAATGACAAGTGCAGGTTGGTTGCAAAGGAAAGTAGAGTTGGACGTATGTTTACTCTGGATGTTGGAATTCCTACTATGAATGCTGCTATGTATGCTAAAGGAAAAGGTATTGTTACAGATATTGAAATTTGGCACAAACACATTGGACATGCAAATGTACAAAGGCTGAAATTAATGCAGTCCAGAGGATTGGTTACAGGGTTGCCTTCTTTTAGAGTTGCAGAATTGCATAAAGTCTGTGAAGCATGTCAGTTTGGTAAGCAGGCAAGACAACCCTTCTCGCATGATAGAGAAGTGAGCAGAAATATACTTGATGTAGTACATATAGATGTTTGGGGGCCTACACATAATGTATTTCTTGGTGGCAACAAATACTTTGTCACATTTATTGATGACTATTCAAGGAAGCTATGGGTATACTTCATGAAGGAAAAGAGTGATGTGTTTGAGCACTTTAAATATTTTAAGGCATCTGTTGAAACAGAAACAGGTTTAAACGTGAAGTGCTTGAGATCAGATGGAGGGGGAGAGTACCTCTCTAATGAGTTCAGTGGCTTCTTGAGGACTCATGGGATAAATAGGCAATTTACTTGCAGGTATACTCCACAGTAAAATGGTGTTGCAGAAAGAAAAAACAGGCATATTGCAGAAGTTGCACGGGTATTAATGGCTGAAAAGAATATGCCCAAATATTTTTGGTCTGAGGCTGTCCATATTGTTGTTTACATTATGAACAGAACTCCCACAGCTGCAGTTCATGGGATGACTCCTGAAGAATGTTTTAATGGCAAGAAGCCTGATGTATCGCACTTGAAGGTATTTGCCTGTGTTGCATACGTTCATGTGCCAGATGAGCTACGGAAGAAGCTTGATCCAAAGGCAGAAAAATGTGTTTTTATTGGATACTCTTTAGCACAGAAAGGGCATCGCTGTTATAACCCTGTCACAGGTGAGTTCAGAGTGAGCATGAATGTTATCTTTGATGAGATGGGAAGTTGGTATACACCTGCTGGTGATGTTTTGGATGATGATAATGATCAAGACAGCTATGCACAGAAAGATAAACAAGAATCACGAAGTCTTAGTGGACTAGAAACATCATCTGGTACTACACCTACAGTGAGCCCTTGGTCTGGAAGACTAAGGAGTAGCCCCACACCTTCAGGTGGATCTGTAAGTGTTGCAGGGAAGGACAAAGGAAAGCAAAAAGTGTTGGGTGGTAATGATGCATCTACCAGTCATTTGGGATTTGATGGAGATTCTAGTGGTTCGGAGAGTTTGGATGATGAGCTTGGCATTCCTTCAATCAAGACGCCGGGCGTACAGAGAGCTCATAATAATGTAAAGGCTCCATTGAGTGATCCGGTGGTACATAGATCTAGCAGGGTTAGATACCCTGTTAAAAGATTTGGTTTTGAAGGCTATGCAGCTCACCACTATGCTTACATGGTGAAACTAGTTGAGGATGTTGAGCCCACTTGTTTTGAGGATGCGGTTGGTCATGCTCATTGGGATGCATCAATGGATGAGGAGATGGCTGCATTAGAGGCCAACAAGACTTGGGATTTGGTACCCTTGCCTAAGTGTAAGAAAGCTATTGGTTGTAAGTGGGTTTACAAAGTCAAGCATAAAGTAGATGGCTCCATTAGCAGGTATAAGGCTAGACTAGTTGTGCAAAAGGCTATGCTCCTTCGCAGACTTGCTCAAACTGCTCTACAAAGCTGTATGGGTCGTCATGGGATTGATACTTGTTGAGCTGCTTTGCGCGACTATTGGGATTTTAGACTGGCTCTTATAGCCTTGGGTTGCTCCTAACCCTGCAAGCAGCGAGGTTGCTAATTTTGCAGGACTTTGCTCTGCTGCGGTGTTGTCTAACAAGCGCTTCATAAGAAGTTCGCTTAGCATTAAGTCTCCTTCTAGGGTTCTCTTGTTTCCATTCGGTTTCGGCCGGCTACATTCAGCACTTGTTGTACCTCTCACAATTCCATGCTTTGCCTTTGGCTCCTGACCTGTTGGTCTCTATTGTATGATCTATGCCTTGCAACGCCTTATGGGCTAGCTTCCTCTCTTCTTCTATGTCTGCGATGATAGCATCCACTGTCCGACTGAGGTGCTCATATCGGACTTGCGCATCGTAGCTGCTGACCAGTTTTGTTGAATAGCCTTTGGGAAGACGCCAAGTTGAGTTTCTCATTAGCCCTAAGGTCCACGCTTTCCTCCACCATGGCTAAGTTCTCGCGCTTTGCCAAGCTATCAATCAGATTGAGTGGGTTTGTCAAATCCCCTTCGCTTGCGCCACTTGCTTGGTCCCACTCTGTGTGTTAATGGTTTGTCTCCGTCCGTGGGTTTTCTCCTATTTGTGGGTTCCTTGAGTGGCTTATCTGAGTGAGTTCTTTGGCTTATTAAATGTAGTTCTCAAGTTATCTTCACTCCGTGCGGGTGTTCTTTCTAGTGCACGTGTGTTCAATCATGCTTTCAGTTTTTCTCAAGTGCCCTTCAAGTGCGGAAATTCAAGGTGAGTAAAACAACCAGTCCCTAAGCGCCTCATGCACCCTTGGGCGCTACGTTGCCTTGCTGTTTCTTGTGGGCTCAATCAGGGTTTTACGGCTCGCGGGTTACCTCTAGGTCTCTAGGTTTCTAGGTATCACAACAGTCCACTTGAACTATTAAGCGGCCATGTCTTATGATTTTATCTACTCGGTGCGCCTGAATCAGGCTTCAAGCATCAGGAATGCTTACGACCAGTTGCATCGCTGGGCTCCAGTTGGGTCAGGTCAAATCTCTGAGACTGAGTTGGGGCACTCACTCAACCCAACTGGTTCGAGTTGCAGGGGCCGAGTGGGTGACTTGGACGGGCCGAATCTCATCTGTCCGAGTGCAAAAGGTTTTTGCTAGGCTGAGGGCCGAGTGGAGCAACTTAGACGGCTAAGCTAGGTGTTGGGCCGAGGGTCGAGTACTGTGTCTTGGGCCGAGTGGACCTGGGTCCGAGTGTTAGTTTGGTCGGACGGGTCGAGTTGAGTGATTCGAACGGGCCGAGTCAAGTAATTCGGACAGGGGCCGAGTTCAAGGGCCGAGTAGGGTTTTTGGGTCGAGGTCCGAATGGGCGGGTTCGAGGGCCAAGTCTGGCACTCGGCCTCACAAGGGCTGTTTGGACGGGCCGAACGCGGTGGGACGAATGTCGTGCAATGCCGATTTCGATCGAATCTCCCTAGTCAGGCAATCATTCCTTGTATAAACTTCCAGATCCTGGCTAAGGCACCAAGGGAAGTGATTGGCATACCTGGGGTGAACGGTGGGCTCTTCGACAGCGTGATCAAATCGAATCTTTACGGGGGCTCTCTCTCACACACACACACACTCTCTCACTGCCATGGTTGCAAATGAGCTCTCCCTTGGCCTCCTGACCCTTAAACCCCTTCTCGGGCAGGGCTTTGACACTCTCAATCATTCACTTGCCGATATTAAGCATCCCAAGCTAGCTTTTTGCCATTTCTTGCATGTTTTATGCCCTATTTTTCCCTGTTTGCAACAGTAAACCCTACCCTTTCCTGGTTCGATTTCCTAATGCTATCCTACACTAAATGCAACGAGAATCGAAAGCAACAAACTAACATGATTTCTCCATATTTTTCAATCATCAAACAAACTAACTAACTCAAAATACTTACTTGTTTCGAATATCAAAACACCCAACCTTCCTACCTACCTCAAGCTCCGTTTCGGGGGAGAATCCCTTACTTCGATGCTTGATATGGGGCGCACAAGCGCTCAAGCTTGAATTCGTGGTCCTGGCAACGGAACCAAAATGTGGGAGCTTTCACTCAACCACCAAGACCCACGGACCTCTTATTGTTTCAAGCGTTCCAAGCGAGCTCTAATGGCTACCTCTCACATAGCCGATGCGCCCTCGATCCTAAGAGTGTAGTGAGCTTACCTTGATGCTGATATGAGTTGCCTCCTCCCTTCCACACTTTGGTAGCTCCATGATCCTAGATGCTAGCTCAAGCATGCTCAAGCCTCCTCGTCCTCCAAGCTCGAACCTCCATAGCCATGCGTGCAAAAGAAGGAAAGGGAAGAGAAATTGATAAGAGCTTCACCCCCTTGATCCCTCACTCCCTCTCACTCCCTCCCTCACTCTCACAAGGGCACACACACAAGCAAGGAGAGGAGAAGAGAAGACAAGAGCTCTTGTTGGGCACACACCAAAGAATGAGTTTCCATTCACTTTTTGAACTTTATATATACAAACCCTAAAACCCCATGTGCACCCATCCTTTTTTTTACATGATCGGCCATTGTGGCAAGGTTCCTTTTTCTAATTCCCTCTTTTTGCTTTGTGCCCTAGGCCTATATTTAGCCATTCTTTTACAGGTGGCACAGGAGGGAGCCTGGCGCTCTTTTACAAAAGTTTTTTGGAGTTTTTGAGGCGCCTTTTATTTAAAACTATGCTTTTGGCCCCAGCTTAGCTTTGGAGTCCGCCACGTGTCCTTGCTCCATTTCCATCTTCTTTCTGCTTTTTCATTCGTCTTTCCTTCTTTTCGGCTTGGGGTTAACATTGCCATATCTTGGAAGCTTCAAAGAAAGATTCTACTATTGATGATGTTGGCATGAAACATGAAGTGCATTGCATTGTTGTGCCACCTATTATTTGCTTGTATTCACTAGGTGAGAATACCATGCAGTGAATGCAAAGTCAAAAGATATAAAGAATCACAAAAACTTTTGAGGAATAGTTATGATCTCATACCTTGAACTTGCCCTCACAGAAGATGTAGCAAAAGTCAGAGGATCTCTGGCTCTTGTCAGTGCAATAAAAGAAAAATATATGTAATGAAAAAAAAATTAGTTGTATATAAGGGTCAATATTTTGTAGTTTTTGTGATCCATCAGTCATAGAAATTTGGATTATACTCCAACTTAGCAAACGCAACTTGTATCATCTCATCATTAGTAAGGCCTAAATTGTTCATTGCAAACAGCTTGGTATAAGTAGTGAATATGGCATCAAATTGGAGTAGCCATTCTGTTTCAGAGGAATTGAATTTCTTGGCCAAATGAACAACTATGATGTTGAGTGGTCGACAAGCAAGCAAAGGCTAGAGACCAGAAGAAGAGGCATATTTAGTAGGGTTGATCTAGAGGTGAGTATGAGCAGCCTCCTCTAGAACATCTTAGGGTTCAGCTGGCTCAACTTGGTTGAACTAGTGGTGTGGGTTAGTAGGGATGTTAGTAGCTATGGCCTTAGGGTTTGGAATTTCAAGCACACTACTTTTAGCCACTATGTCAGTGTTACAAGAAGCTTTATATATATCACTCTACTTCATATGATGGGAAGAGTCATTCTGTGCAGTATTAGAAGCAAAGAAAAGATGAGGTGTTGTGGCATTTAGCCTTGGGATAAACCACTCATAGAAGGTGGGATTGTATTGTAATGAAGCATGGCCATCAAGAAGTTGTGGGTCATGCGTAAGGTAGAAAATATATCTAAGGACATCAATCATCATGTTGCTTTGTCCCAATTGACTTGCAATGTATAACTCTTTCTCTGAAAGGAGTTGTCACATAAGGAATCTATTTTAGCAAGTTTAGAAATATTGATATTGCGGACAATCGTAAGCACTCTTAGAGATATAGGTGTTACATGGGTTGGATCATGCATGGAAGTCCAAAGTGCCTTTCTTTGCTCAATAATAGTTATTAACCCTCAAACGAATAAGGTGGAAAAGCCAGAAAATCTAAAGCAGAAGACAAGGCGGCAAAGGCAAAAGTGAAACAAAAGACGAAGGCGTGCCAAGAAGAATTTGGAAACACAAGGAGTACAGAAAAGTCCTAAATCAAGGAAAAAGGTGCACGAGAAAAAGCATGAGTCTATACTTTTGTAAAAAAGCGCAAGGCACACCATGATTTAATTTAAAGAGCACTGGATTCTCACCGTGCAATTTGTAAAGGTAGATGGGCGGTAGGAAGGAAGCTAGGAAGATAGGAGGACAATGGGAAAAAGAGCCTAAGGGATTTAGGGTTTTGTATATAAAGTTGAAAAGTGAATGAGAAGCTCATTCTTGTGTGTAGCGAAAAATAGCTCTCTTCTTCTTCTTATTCTTCTTGTTCATGCTTGCTTGAGCTTGTGCTTGAGAGAGGGAGTGTGAGTGAGTGTGTGAGAGAGAGGGACTGGGGAGGAGAAGCTGTCCATCTTCTCCTCTCTTCTTCTCTTCTCTTGTCTTGCTCACAGCAATGGAGCTTGCAGAGTGGAGCTTGAGGAAGGAGCTTGCTTGAAGCTTGCACTTGGATCGTGGAGCTACCGGAGTGTGCGGGAGAGGAGGTAACTCGATCGGCATGGAGGTAAGCTCACTACACCAGTAGATATAGATGGCGCGTCGGCTATGTGAGAGGTAGCCATTAGTGCTCGGCTTGGAATGCTTGAAGCAATAAGCGCTCCATGGGTCTTGGCGGTTGAGCAAGAGCTCCCACAATAGTCATTAGACAATTGCCATACCTTGTAGCTAAACCTCAAGTAGAATACCATCTCCTTTCAAACTCACGTTGTCCTTCTACTTTCTTAGCTAATGTGGCAATATGTCTTCCTTATTTGCCATGCATTGCTTGGGGTGGAATGCATGAATTAGGCGATGCTTCTCTTGCTTTGTCTTGGTCATTTTCTTCATGGCTTCTCCCACAATGATTGGATAACACCAACAAATTTGTTATTGCTTTGACCATGTCAAAGGTCTTTCTAAGAGCTTCTCATCCTCAGCAGCCTAAATTCCAATGTGAGCATGAATATGTGCACGAGTGAGTGAAGTCAATAGTAGTTCATCTGGTTCCTTTGAACTCGTTATCTTGGATTGATCCTTTGTTGCCTCGTATTTTCTAAAGCCTTCATGATGAGAGGTCTCTTAACTAGCTTTAAATGCACCGAAGTGTTTGGCCGAGAAGAACAAAACTTCTGAGCCATTGGATTCATTGTGTTCTTTGGGCTAGAGTTAGTATTTTGTTATGAGACTGAAGTAGTAGAGGCTTGTTCCTTAGTTGAAATGACAGGTTTGGTTGTAGCCAAGGATTGGGACTGCATGGGTTCCTCCTCAAAATTGAAAGTAGTACTTCTGAGGCAGTGGATTGGTCAATCATGTTAGTCAAAGTTGATGGAACACTAGGATCCTTGGACTTATGGGAGGTAGTCTTGGACCTCAAATTTCCAGATTTGTTCTTGACAACACTCTTGAAGGGAGGTCGTGGATCGTGTAATGTTTTATTAGCTATCCCTTGTGGATCCTTTTTAGTGAAGTGAGCAACTACACTACGATGTTGCTACTTGATGTTCTATTTTGGCTTAGGTGACAAAGGTTCTTGGTTGTTGGGAGACATTAGCTATTTTGAATGACTGGCAGCTCTCATGGGTTGTTGCTTGTCAACACTAGAGGGATCTGTAGTTAGCTTCCTTGGACTTTCTATTTTGGCATGAGCAACAACACCAGGTAGTGAGTGCTTTGTGTCCTCTTTTCGACTCGGTGAAACTAATCGGTCAATTGCAAGTTCCTATTGTGGGTTAGCGGCTACTTCACGCCCTTGCACTTTCAGAATTGTGGATGCGAGTATCTCAAGAACTAGCCACTATGTCGGCTTGTATCTCCACAAGTATCTTGGTCCTTGACCTAGAGTTGCACTTAGATCTCTTTCTATACATCTTGAGTCCCTAATCGACGGCATCCAACCTATCGCCACCTCAGCAAACTTCACGACTGATTGTACCCTAGCTAATTGGAAACAATCAGTCTAGTCCCAGTCAACGTAGAAGGTCAATTGCAGACGTCGTGGCAAGTGTATCAACCCAATCATGGGCAAGCAACTCGAGTGGCTCCGCACTTCAGACTTCACGCTGCACCATCTTGATCAACATTCATGAGCATCATTAGTAGCAGCAGCATTAAATTCACGAATCTAAGTCGTGTGATCAACGGTGGCCTTTCTGATTGGACAGAGATCCAATCATCACCCACCAAACCCGGCTTCACCAACGCAGAAGCTAGCCAGTGTTGGCACCTCGTGCACGCGACACATCACGGAGGCCTTCACTGGCAATCAGCTCCCCGCAGGCATACTTAGCAGCTCGTCAACATCCCCAACACGATCAACGCCTACCTTAGCATCACCTGCTCTAGCTGTCAAGTCGGCAGCTGAACTCTCCAGTCAGCGGCATCTGTAACTGATAATCACGTGTAGCAGCGTGCCAATCTGGCATCACAAGCGCAATCATCCTCAACTCTCAGTTTTTTTATGACTACTCCCGCAGAGAAGCCCTATCAGTCAACATTCAATGTGCAATATCTAGGAGCCACACAAGCTCAATCTGCCTGCCAATCACTCCAGAAACCTGCAATAGTCAACTACTCCACACGTCAGCCTCAATACCCGCAACCTCAGCATCGCCAGCAGCACAACAGCGCCTTCAGTGCACCACCCTCAGACTTCCCTAATGCCCAGCAACTCTCGATAGTGTTCTCTGAATCCATCACAAATGATAGCAGAACAAAGATAAAGCAGTTAGTAGGACAAGCGACCATCGCGGCCCCAAGAGCTGAATCACGCAACCAAAGAAAGACACTGCCAAGATCTCAAGTCTCTTCTACTCCATTAATGGATTGTCACTATTTATGAGATCGCGTCGGCATCAGTCTACCCTAGTCGATGCTTTAGCTAACTGATAAAACATTCAAGTAAGTATGGCTTTTATTAAGGCCAATACTCTTAATTTTGCCAACTTGCCAAGCCCTCGACACTACAAGTTGTGTTGTAAGAATCCAAACCTTACCTAGCCTTTCTCTCTCACTCATTTTTTGGTCCACCCACCTACTTCCCACCATTAAAGCTATCTATGGCCAAAGTCTCTCAACAAACCTTATCCTCAAGGTTCTTGTCTTCTTGCCACACATATTCTATCTTTTCTCACCTAACTCTAAGGCTTCTCATTATCCTCATTTGTTCCCACCTTGCCTTTTTTGAGCCTTATCCACATCATAGCCTTCTCTCTTATCTTATCCTTGCCAAATAAAATCATGCAACACCTATGTTCCATCCTTGTGCATTAAGTCCAATGTGTTTTCACTCTCTCCTGTCAACTAATGGACTACGTAGAAAATTCTTTGATGGACAACCCCAATCCTCTACCAGATGAAGGCCCCTCATACCCACTTCTCTCTCATGACTCCTCCATTTTGTGCTCTCATGCTCTCAGCTCATCCATCCAAGCATGTTCTAGCTCTCTCAGTCACTTTCAATATTACAATGTTTGTCACCCTTGTCAGTCTCTTCTCTAGAATCCTAAAATAGAAGGCTCTATCGTTGTAACAACCATTGAAGAAGGGGATGCCCTTCATACCCAACATCTTGAGGCCCAAGAAGGCATTATATGTGGCCTCTCTATTAGATTATGTTCTTCAAGACTTTTGGATGGTAGTTTAGTGGCAAAAAGATGGCAAAACATCATCACTCTCTCAATTGACAATGTGGATCCTCCTACCATTCCTCATCAACTATTATTGGATGTTTCTACTAACCTTCAAGGTCATTCCCTCATTGGGTACATCACTTTCACTTCCTTTACATCTTTGAGTACTATCCTATTTTCTTATACTTATCACTCCACTTCTACTCACTATCTAAACTTCACTTTAATCTCAAGATTATATCTTGGTCCTTATCTTCCACTCTCTTTATGTACTCAATATCCTCCTCTTCTTATGATCACACACACAATCCACTTCAACTATGTGCCACAACCTCTTGACCAAATGCAAATACACACATTGTTGGCTTCCTCCCGCACATTTGGGATTCTCACAATGATCCCAAATTCACATTAAAATCCTATCTCCTTGAGTTACTCATTGTCACATCACTACCTCTCAATCTACAATCCTAAATCCCTACACTTAATCTTATCCTACAATCACATTCCATCCACACTATGCTTATATAACTCCCAATCCATTGAATCATCAAATTTTCTATCTCTCTTACCCTATCCAACCATCGACATAGTTGCCTTCCTCCTACAATCATCTTGCTCTAATTGTATTTCCAAATCTCAATCATCATTCTATCTTACATGGCAACAACCTCATCCACAATCACAAATACTCTCTCTTCCAAATTTTTATTAATCTCATTATGAAATGGTTTACATCCTACCTTAGCCAAATCATCATCTACAAAGTGTATCTTTCTCAAATCAACCAACTATCTTGGTTTTCCAAAGGGGAGTAAATAAATGGATAAAGTATAGGAAAACACTTGTGTACATTTATACAAACTACTTTGTATGGATAACAAAGCACATTGATTACTAAGTATACTATCACTGAAGATGTTATGCCTAAATCTTGGAGTTCTCTCAAAGATAATATGCTTGAAATTCCTCATCAATCACTAGCTATTCATTAGCAACCTTCCAAAAGATCAAATCACAAGCACCTTATCAATCTCTTCTTACTATGATATCTAGTCACATTGGGATCATATCTCTATCTACCAATATGCTCTAATTGTGAGTTCACTGCCATCAAGTTCCAATTGCAATACATCATCTGTCTACATGATGAGCCCCTCTCTTATCAAGTCTATCATGAAGTAAACTATGGTGATTAGCTCTTCATCAAGTTATTCATCAACCAAAGCCCAAATATCTTTGCCATCAGCTTACACCCCTTAAATCTTTGCAAGCAAAGATTGTTTTTTGCTGTAGCAAGAACAAGGTCTCATACTATACTCATCATTGTAATCTTACTACTCTTGTAGCCAAGATGATTGGCAGAAAGTTGTTGTACTACAAAAGAAAATTCTATTTTCTTTTGATAGGGGAGAAAGAATGTTAGAACATATTTTTATCATTTTCTAGAGAGGGGAAATGTTAGAATGTACTGATATAAACATGTACTTATAGAATATCTAAGAAGACAACATCTAGATATTTAGGAGAACTAGATAAGATAGATCTAGAACATGTGGATGAACTTTAGTAAGAGAACCTACCTTATCCACAACATATGTGTACTCTCAGTTATTGCAATGCAATTGAGCAATACAAGTGTGTGACTCATTCTCCATCTCATTGTCTCATTGTCACTCTCTCTTTCTCTCACCATCAGTTTCAAGATACAATCCTCCTTAACTGAGGGTAAAGACCAGTTCAACTATGAACTCAATGAAAGGTGAGAAGGATAGAAGCATGCTTGGAAGAGCTATGGCAAGAGAGCAAGAGTAAGAAAGAGATAGAGAGACCAAATGGGAACTCCTATTAGAAATGTGCGGGATCTAAAGCATGGAAAATGCGGAAGCTATGGAGGTTGAAAGAGAAAAAATGAACTCATGAAGACATTGAACTTGACAAGGACAAATTGTTACACAAGTGAATTAGGTTCCAAGATTGAGACTTGGACTCATAAACACAATCTTGTGTATTGACAGTGACATGACACTTTATTGGAAAGAAAAGAGTACTACCATTGCATTAGAAAAAGAGTGCAAGTACAATGCTTTATAGGAATTGAGTGGTGGTACTTTCTCCTACTGTGCATATGGGATTATGGTCCCGAGCCCTCATTGCTTCTCACAAAAGGACTAAAGTAGATGTGATTAAAAATATCTCAACAACTCCAATAGTCACAATGTGTGATTGGGCCTTTATTCAAACTGCCACTAAAAGAATAAAGAATAAAGCGACGGTGATAGACACTCGCCACTTGCAGTGTGCCGTGGTGGGTACTTTCAATGTAGTAATACACGGGCGGCTAGGCAAAGGCACCTTTACCCCCAACAACCTCCCACTTAAAGGAAAATATGCCCCAGTGAGGAGTGAAAAGAAAAAGAAAAGACAGTACAATGTATACATGTACAACAGGATGAGAAAAAATATCATCTCATCCAACGCCCATCAATCTCCTGAGGAAGACAAAGCACTCAGTAGTGAGGCTTTTTGTGAGCAGATCTACAAGATTTTTGTCAGTGGAGATCTTGGCAAGGCCAATAGACTTGTCCTCCACGACCCCACATATGAAGTGATACCTCACCTCAATGTGTTTCATCTTCACATGGAAGACTGGATTCTTGGCTAGCTAAATAACACTCATAAAATCCGACTATAGCATATGTATAGAATCAATCCCAAGGTCATGAACCAAACGGCCCAACCATATGGTCTCCTTGCTAGCCTTAGTGGCTGCAACATACTTGGCCTCAGTGGTAGAGAGATTTGTACACTTCTAAACCCTAGACATCCAAGAGATAGCACCTCTAGCATAGGTGGATACATAGCCAGAAGTGGACTTCCTACTATTTGCATGTCATGCAAAATTAGAGTCTAGTACCCCATAACTCTAGTATCCTGGCTGCCATACCAAATACACATATCTATTGTGACTTTCAGGTATCTCATGATACCCTTCATGGCATCCCAATGTTTCTTACTAGGTGTAGCCATATAGCATGCCACAACACCAACTATAAAGGAAATATCTGGACGAGTGGCTATCATGGCATACATCAAACTGCTCATAGTTGATGCATAAGTGATCTTGGTCATCTCGGTCCTCTGCTCATTTGTCTGCAGACAATCGGCTTGTGAGACCTTCACATAAGAATGCAATGGACAACCAATAGGCTTCGTGTCCTACATACGGAAACGATCAAGGACTTTATGAATGTACTCCCTCTGTGAGAGGTAGAGTAGTCCCTGATGCCTATCACGCTTAATGCGCATACCAGGAATGTGAGAGATCTATCACAAATCCTCCATTTCAAAGATCTTCTTCAGCTAAGATTTAAGAGCATCCAGGTCATCATGAGATCTCCCTACTATCAACATATCATCCACATAAAGTACCAAAAAAAGCAATGAGCCATCATGAGCTATCTTCATGTAAAGACATGGATCCATAGCACTCCTGTTGTAGCCCAATGACTGCATAAGGGCATCAAACTTGTGAGAGATCTATCACAAATCCTCCATTTCAAAGATCTTCTTCAGCTACGATTTAAGAGCATCCAGGTCATCATGAGATCTCCCTACTATCAACATATCATCCACATAAAGTACCAAAAAAAGCAATGAGCCATCATGAGCTATCTTCATGTAAAGACATGGATCCATAGCACTCCTGTTGTAGCCCAATGACTGCATAAGGGCATCAAACTTATGATACCACTCCCTGGGTGCCTATTTCAAGCCATAAAGACTTTTCTTCAACTTGCACACTAGATGCTCCCTGCCACGTTCTGCAAAGCCCTTAGGCTGATCCATGTATATCTCATCATGCAAATCCCCATGCAAGAATGCAGTCTTGACATCCATCTAATACATGTCCAAGTCAAGCTGCGCAACTAAGGCTAAAACCAAGTGTAGGGTAGTCATCTTGACCACAGGAGAAAAGACTTCATCAAAGTCAACTCCATGCTCTTGTTTAAAACCCTTAGCAACAAGTCTTGCCTTGTAAGCCGCTTGGGGTGTCCAGCGGTATTTTTTAGCTTGTACACCCATTTGCATGGCAAAACCTTCTTTCCGTTAGGCAATCCAACCAAATCCCAAGTCATATTCTTATGCAGGGAGTCCATCTCAGACTGCATGGCCCTCTCCCAAGAGTGACTGTTACCCCTGCGGATAGCCTCATCATAGGTAAAAGGCTCTCTTGCATCTGTAACCAAGACATAATGCATCAAGGGCTCAAATCTATCAGGTGGATGTCTAGCTCTAGTAGACCATCTCACTGCAAGCTCTATTGCATGTCTAGCATCATGTCCAACACCCTAGTCATGTGTATCAACTGCTACTGCAGGCTGTCCAATTGGCTGTGCAGGAGCATGTTGCTCCTCTTGAAATATAACCCTATGTATTTCTACCACCTTCTCAAGCTGCCTATGCATCTTGTCTTCATGGAAGACTACATCATGGTTGCGGATGACTTTCCACGCTTATGGATCCCAGAGGCAGTAACCCATCTCGCCTGCATCTCCATAGCCAAGGAAACTGCATTTGACACTCTTAGGATCCAACTTACTCCACTTATCCTTGGGCACATGTGGTAGAATGCCTCACATCCAAAGACACATAGATGCGCATAATACAGAGGTTTCCCAATCCATATCTCCTTTGCAACCTGGAAATTCAAACCACTGGAAGGTGATCTATTGATGACATGCACAACTCTACTAACTGTCTCAGCTCAAAAGCTATGTGGTAGGCCTGCATGGCTAAGCATACTGCGTATACGATCCTGGATGGTTCTATTCATCCACTCAGTTAAACCATTCTGGGGTGGGGTAGAGGGGGTGGTCAATTGACACTTAATACCCCTCTTGTCACATAGCTGCTCAAAGGCACATGACACAATCTTTGTTTTTGATAAAGTAAGAAAAGAATACTATTCTCCTAGATTGTCAGTCCTAAGGCATTTCAGCCTATGCCTAGTCTAGTTCTCAACCAATGCAAGCCATCTCTGAAACATATCCAAGACATCTGACTTAAGCTTAATGAGTAAGCTCGGAATTTACGCAAAAAATCATCAATGAACGTCACAAAATACTTTGCACCACCCATAGATTGACAGGGCATGGACCCACAAACATCCAAATGTACCAATGCTAGGGGCTCACCAATGCCAGGGGCTCACTCATGTGTGTCCTACTAGACATCTTATGTGTATTCCTAGTCTCTCTACGTCATAAAGATAGTGCTCACATGAATCTAAATATGCATAGTCAAGGGACGATAAGTACTGCAAAAACCAAAAAGCATTTTCATTCCCTTCAAGGACATATGGCCCAAACGGACATGCCAAACAGATACATGTGGGATGGAATTGACTGACAAAACATGGTCAATAGAGGACCCATCAACTACAAGAGGATAGAGGCTGCTAGCCTTGGCACCTCTAGCAAGCACAAGTTTGCCACAGGTGATCTTCCAGGAAGAATCCCCAAATGAAACATGAAATCCAGCATCATCAAGTTGCCCTACAGATATGAGACTGCATGTAAGTGTAGGTACATGACATACATCCTGTAACAGAAAAGTACTATCAGTAGAGAACTACAACCATACCCAATGCCAACAATAGCAAGTGACCTGTCATCACCCGAGCGAACTGAACCAAAGTTAGTGCAATAGGAATGGAACCACTCATGGCATGGTGTAACATGAAATGGAGCACTAGAATCCAAAAGCCAGCACTGTGCATACATAGAGTGAACCTCGGTCAACGGTGTAGCATCACAAAAACTAGCTGCAAGTTTGTACTGCCCATCGGAGTCATTAGTCTGCATGACATTTATCTCCTTGATTTTCACACTAGATTTTGTAGGCATAATGCTACAATCAAAGGACTTTTCCTGTACTTTGTGTTTCTCCTTCTCTTTGCGCTTCTCATTGCATAACTTATGACACTGTGAGTGTATATGACCCTTCTTGCCACAATGATGACATGTCGCATTAGCATTTCTTCCACGAGACTTGCTACGTGACTTACCACACGACTTAGACCTAGACTTCTGCGAGTCTCTGCCACGTCCATACCCACGGTCATTCTTTCCATTACCATCTCTGCCTCTAACATTCAAAGCATGTAACACACGAGAGGCATCCAAGTTCTTACGGTTGATCTCTTCCTGCAAAAGAGCACTCTCTACATCAGGCAAGTTCAAAATAGTAGCAGGAGCACATAAGGCAGTGTGGAATACATCCCATGACTCACTCAGTGTCCCAAGTAAAAATAATGGAGTAACCTCGTCATTAAAGGTAATGCCCTACAAAGTCAAGTTCTTGAGAATAGCATGGAACTTGCTCAAATGAGCAGACATTGTCATATTCTACTTCATGTCCAGGTCCATAAGCTGCTTTAGCCAATACATCTGACTTGTTGGACTTCTATTGTCATAGAGGTTCTTAAATTTATCCCAAAGCTGCCAAGTACTCTATGCTTCCTCAATCACATTGTAATGCACCTATTCAGTGAGAGACAAGATGAGGGTGAACTTGCATAACTCATCAAGCTCATCCCATTCGTCATCAGTCATAGTTTCAGGATGCTTGCCATGCATCCTTAGTGGCTTTATTTGCAATTTCTGCACCAATTCCTACCAAACTTGGCTCTTCCAATAGGCATAATTCGTATCATCAAGCTTAGTGATGTTGAAGATAGCACTATCAGTAGAAGAAGATATCATACTGCAGTCCAAAATGGTGTAGAGACAATTCAAAACTTCTTGTTGTTTTCTGCTGTAAACAGCCAAAATACCACCAAAACCAAGGCCAAATGACCACGAATTGATAGCTAATGACGCTGTCCACCAAGTACCATCAAAAGTACATAAAATCAGGATGATTCAGCATAAAAATTCCACGTCAGTCCATGCATAACTGCTTGCTGTAATAAATTACAGCCAGGTATGAGAGCAAACTGTAGGCAAAATGAATGCACCAAGTCAACCGCTGGCTGTCTTGATTTTATCCCACAACTGCCATGCACTCTCTTCTTCCTCAAATACATTGTAGTGAACCTGTTCTGTGAGAGACAATACAATAGTGGACTTGCATAACTCATCAAGCTCAAGCCATTCCTCATCTAGCATAGTTGTAGGCGGATGCCCGCTTAACCTCAAAGGTTTGATTTGCAATTTCTGCACCAACACCTGCCAAATCTGGCTCTTCCAATAAGAGTAATTCGTACCATCAAGCTTAGTGATGTTGAAAATAGCACGATTAGTGGACGAACTTGCCATAATGCAGGCTGGAAGACTGTAGACATTTGAAAACAGCTTGTTGTTTACTGTAGAAAATGACAAAAAAAACACCAAAAACGAGGAAAAATGGCAAAGAAAGTGGAACCAAAGCTGCTTCCCACCGAGTACTAGTGAAAGTACATCATTTCAGAGTGTTTCGGAATGAAAAATCCATGTCAGTCCGTACATATATGCTTGTTGTAATAAATTTCAGATTTTAGTAAAAGAGAGCTAACATTGCCAAAATCGGATCCCAAGGCAATCAGATACTGCCAAGACCAAAGCCGGCATCATGCGGGCATAGCATAAGCATATATCGGTCGATAAGCATGTATCCAACACCCAAGTATGTCATACAAACATCTGCCAGTGAGTAGGCACAACCCCCAGGCAATGGGGTAAAGTGTTCCTACCACTACCAAAACTTGACACAAGTAGGTGTCAGTTCACAAAGATAGGGATCCAAAACTGAGACTTAGCTCATAAGCACACAGTGAACCAAGACATATGATGTATCATCCCAAAAGGTAAGAAGTCCCAAAGTCTCAAGTGTCTGTAATTGCTCAATAACATGTAACGGCTCAATGCATAAAAGTCTCACCTGCTCAATGTCTGATAAGCATTCAAGGATGCTCCCACTAGCATAAAAGCCATATGTACGAGCTCAAGAGCTCAAGCCAAGGCAAGACACAGTACCAATGACATAAGTCCAAGACAATACATCAATAGTACATCCCGAACATGTAGGCGGTAGAGCATTCGTATGTAGCATCCATAAGTATGTAAGACATCAAGTACATCCCAAGATACAACTCTGGCAAGCCAATAAATAGCTCAAGTAAGCTCCGAGAATCCAAGGTCAAGATCGAGCTCCACTAGCAATAGGCTTCAAACAATGTAACTAGCATGTAGTAATGGCATAGGCTAAGCATGTCAAGACCGGTCAGACATAAGCAACATACATGCCATAAGTACATCCAAGACGGAGCATCCAAATGCTTTGCAAAGTGAGCTCAAGCTCAGCCAACGATCCCGAATCAAAACCAAGCTCTATGTCGATCCCCAAGTGTCAATACATCACCATATATGTCCGAAACATAGCCCGAAAAGCATAGGCATAAGTATACATGAGTAAAATGACTTCAGCTTAGCTATGTGCAACAATGATTTACTATTCAAAACTGAGAATTTCAGCACCAAAATCAGCTCCAAATGCTATGCCAACACATCAACCATCAAAACCAAGCATCAAAGCATGTTCATATACCTGAAATGGAGCCTTTCCAAGTGCCAATGGAGGGGGAGAGCTCCTGTTGTGACTGCCAATGTTGAAGACATATATGGGAGGGCTGCTTCATTTTGCCAACTGTATATGCTGATCTTGGGGCTGCAAAAAATGGTGGCCAAGATTCGGAGGGGTCCGGTTAAAGCTAAGGAAGGCCTCAAACAAGCTCCAGCAAGTCTTGTTCAAAGGCAGTGAGATATGAAGCAAGGGAGCTTCAATGGTGGCTGCCCCAATCTTGTTTACAACTTGTGAGACTTGAGAACTGAAGTAAACCCTGAAGAAAATGATCCTATACCTCTAATGTAATGCCCTAAAGGTGCCCAACAATGCTAGGAAGGTGCTCGGGAAGCCGGGGAGTGACGGGAGCTCGAAGGAGTCGAATATGGCTGCCAAGAAGGAGACCCAATGCAAGTAGGGAGTCGATGGGATGCAATGCCACGAACCGAGCTCAAGAGTCAAAAAGCAAAGCTCTGATACCAGTTGAAAGGGAGTGACGGATCGAAGGTTGGACTCGAGAGCTATGGCGGGAGATTAAGAGCAAGAAAGGGAGAGACTAGAAATGGGAACTCGAACAGTCACAATGTGTGACCAGGCCTTCCTTTATTCAAATTATCACTAAAAGAACAAAGAATAAAGTGATGGTGATGGGCACCCGCCACCTGTAGTGTGTAGTGGCGGTGATTGTCAGTGTAGTAATATAGGGGTGGCTAGGCAGAGACGCCTTTATCCCCAACACACGTGCATGTACACGCACGTGCATGCGCACACACATGCACATGCACACGCACACACACATGCACACATACGTGCACGCACACCCGCACACACGCACCCGTGCACGCACGCACGTGCCCGCGCATGTACACTCTTGCACATGCACGCGCACGCGCACGTACACACGCACACACGCACACACGCACACACACACACACACACACACACACACACACACACACACACACACACACACACACACACACACACACACACACACACACACACACACACACACACACACACACACACACAGAGCCCATAGAATTTTATCCACCATAATCAAATCCCCTTGCTTCTCATGCACTAAAACCAACAAAACTCACATTCCAATTCTACAATCAAATGAGCACCATGAGTCAAGGCACCTTCACAATGGATGCCTATGCTATCCACTACACTACTTCCACTCAACTTGAGTAAGGCACTCAACATATGTGGAAAATTCCACTCTTAATGAGACTATTATTATTGCCAAACATATGGATGTGGCAAATATGCTAAATGCACAACTACTACTACAACCAATCAAGGCTCATTACACTAGACTATGTCATGAATAACAAGCACCTTGAGAAACAAAATGGTAGGGTTCCAAATCACTTTGGCCCATACTCAATATTGTAGACATTGAAGAAATTTTGCTTTTCATGCATGGAGGAAAAACACCTTTTATGTCAAAAAAGTTGTGTAACAATAGTAGAGTGCCATTACTTTTACAGTAACACAAAAATATCCATCCCTCAAGTCCAAAGTCGCAAACTAGAGCTAGCCTAATAACCAATTCACAGGGAGATGATTACATTTTTTGCACACAAAGAACTTGAGTATAGGATTCCAAACCCTCCTCCCATTTGCAAACTCTTGAACTAACCATCTCAATGAACACCTTCACCCCACCATATGACTTTATTTGAAGATATTTGGCCCATGTATTTCAATAAGATTGCAAAATTTCTTCACATGTTATATAATCATTGAAAGGTCCTTGCATAAAAAGTGATTAACCATATGAAAGGTCAACATAGGTTCCATGTTCCATCTCTCTCTCTCTCTCTCTTTGCCCTTCTCTCTCTTTCATATGACATATTATCCTCTATTAATAAGGTATACTTCAAGTTGCAAGAATGAGATCAATGGGAAATTTGTGCCATGATTGATGAGTAAAATCAAACTATTAAGGGTCAAAAAAAAGGGGATTGCATAGTTAAGCAATTAGTGGCAAGTTCTTTGAGCACAATCTTTGATTGAATAATTGCCTCCCAATGAAATGGAAAAAAATGCACTTGCAAGTTCCTTGTGAAATTCAATTGATCTATAATTATCAACCTTTCGACCCCTTATTTATAGTAAGCTTTTGTGATACTTCATCACACCCATTTCGCTTTCAATGGACCATCCTACTAAATATAAGTCATTGCAAACTTTATCACACCTTCCCACCTAACAATCTAGTTAGGATAAGTGTAATCATTATCATCTTGTTTGTAGGTTGGATTCATTTGGTCTTCAATAAATAATGTTGCATAGCCATCTATATTAATAGTTCCAAAGAAGAACAAGAGGCATTGAGTGTATCAATTGCAATAAGCTAAGTTCCACCATCAACGATCTCTTTCTTCTAACTTTTAGAGACTAAGTGGTGGATGGCCATGAGATGTGAAGTTCACTAAATTAGTTAAATAAAATATGTGTTTTTATAATGTATTAGGAAGTGTTCATTTATGTCGTTATGGTTAGCTTAAGAGATATGCAATCCCTACCACACAACTATACTGTGAGTGCTTTTGAACATTTAAAGCTGATTTGGAGCTCATGGGATCATCTGCATCATTTGGATCCTGTGTGCTAGCCAAAAATTAATTATATACCCATATAATCTGTGTTCAAACACCTAATATATCAACCATTGTATATAGTTTAGACAACTTTAGTACCCCTTAATTAGAAAATTATTGGAGAGTCTCTTTATATAATTTTCTCTCTTAGAATTGAAAACTCCATGTTGAAGAGATGTACTTATAGACAAAATGTGTCCAAATTATGTCACTAGTTTGAATTCTATCATTTCCTACATGAATAAAATGTGATTAGCCAAGGATGGAATTAAATCTTGCAAAGGACAAGGTCTCAAGTCTTAGTTCCAAAATCCTATCATGTGCATTTATAGTTTGTAGAGCCTTGTCATTTGCAAGTGTTTGTAGTGGATTTATCAAAGAACAAACAAGTTGTTTTAGTCTTATTTCAACTATCCACATGAGTTAGGGTTCTTTATAATGACTATTAAGAAATAATAAACTACAACCCTACACATTATTTTGCACTTAATGATTTGCAATTTTCCTATACTCAACATTGTGTTCTTGCCATATTGATCTCTACCTTTCTCTTCATGGCTCTTCCAAGGAAAATGCTTAAGTGTGAACCTTTCTCTCCCTACCTCTTCCATCTCACCAATGCAAATGCATAAGACTGAACCTATTTTAAAGTTGTGAGAAATGGCCAAGCACCTAGTCCTATAAACTATTGCGATCATCTTAGAAGGTGAAGAAAATAAAAGATTCCCATGAACAAATCATGTAATGCAAACCCAATTGCAAAGCAAATAACAATATCTTAGCACATCCAACAAAAAACCAAAGCCCTAAAAAACAAGGTAAATTCCTTAAAGCAATAGCTACAACAAAAAGAGGGTTGATCACAGATGAACAGATGTTCACAATAATTTGAATGATACAAGTAAGAAAATTACCATGTAATGAAAGATCTAATATAATTTAAAAGAGGAAAAGAAAATATCAATCCCAACATATATGCATAAGAAAATTGACTTCTTAATGTGGCTACTAAAGCATAAATCTTATTTATGTACGTTTCTCCACTATTGCAAATATAATGGGCCTAGGGGAAGAGCCCCCATACAATTTCTAGGCACTTAAGAGATTATTTCTCTAAGGAGCTTGTGAGTATCTACTCAAGAGAGATCTTTAGACTATAATATGAGGTTGATCCTGACATTCTGCTACTTGAGCTCAGATAGCATTTTAGTGAGGCCTTAGATGTAGCAATAGGTACAACCTTTCCAAGTCTTGCATAATGGTCTCCCTCTAGGATGATGCCCCGAATAGCTAGTATGATGAGTGTTGCAAGACTAGAGATTGCTTATAGGGCAAATGATTTTTACCATTGAGCATTAGTCTTTTCACCCAAGCATCAAATTATGGGTAACAATGAGAGGAATGAATGGTGTCTTGTATTGAAATCTAAATTCCAATTTCTTATGTGGGCCACACACTAGCCAAGTTGTGTGACTCCATCCTTTATCCAAACCTGAGTCAATGGGTAGAGAGAGTGGGCCTCATAACAAAGGGATATGATAGGTTCATGAGACACATTTCAAAATTGGATCATGTCTTCACATTAGGAGCCATTATTGAGGAGGGTGGAGCCCATGGGAGATATATGTATATTGTTGCTTTGTGGACTTTCACAAAGCTTTTGATACAATACAAAGAGCTAGATTGATGTACAAGGTTATATGTCATGGGAGTACCTAGAGAGCTCATATAGGAATTCTAGATGATTGTATCAATAGGGTGGTTGGCATAGTATTGACATCTTAGAGTCTTTCAACTACTACTAGGCATTCCGCCATTGGAGAAGTAAGGATGTTCTTGCTCATTGGCACTTTTTGGAAAATTCATTGAAGAAAACACTTTACATAAAGGTTGCATAATTTCTTACACACTCCATATGCACCACCCTCATTATCATTACCTTGAAATAAAGTAATTTTGAGAGAGAGAGCATAATGGTAGAGGGTGCAAGCTCATCCGTCTCATCCCATACATTTATATCCACATCTTCAAGCCTTTTCCCTTTACATTTGGTAGGGTTAACTTGCTTTTTTTATGCCAATACATTATAAATCAATTCTTTTTTACACCAATACATTATAAATCAAAGGAAGGATTTTGAGCACAAAACAAAAAGTGAGCAACATGTGGCAAAGTACCATCTCTAGTAGAGCTTCATAGTCTCTCCACATAGTTGGAGTGACACAAACACAATGTCTTGAAGACTATAGAAGGTAACGTTCATTGAAAGAATGCTATGTTTAAGAATGCTAGAATTACAACTTCATGAATAAGAAGCATACTTTAAGGGTACAATCTCAAATTTAATGCAAGGATGACATGTCATAAACAAGAAGCATGTCTCTACATGTGATATTTAAAATGTTTGTACACATAGAATTGTAATAGATATAAAGGAGAAAAATCATAGCAACATAGCTTCATATCATTGCACGTTAATGTGAGCATGTTTAGGGTTGCACTGCCACATCTCTCCATAAGTTAGAAGCATCAAACCCTCATTCACTCAAAAACACACTATTAAGTATAAGTATCAATATTGCACCATACGTCTCTCTAAGTAGGCACATTGACTCTTCATCCTTCTAGAGCTTGAAATAGTCCAACTTTTATCAAAGCAACTTGATGAATGAATAAATTTGGCAAGGGATTCAAGCCTAGAATAGTTAAGAACACTTAGTATTTATGCTTGTAGGAGCATAAACTTGATGCTTTCTTTCTCTCTTTTGAAAATCATCCCATGTGTGACAAGGAAACGTTGCAATTGATATAATGTAAGAAACACCCAAAGCTTTGCTCCCTTCAATGCTAACAAAACACATGTGACTCATTGCACAACACAATGTCATTAGGACTAATATTTGTATCTTGAGTTTAATCCTTTTGAATATTTTTCTTAAATTCTTTTATCAACCTTCTTCTTTATTTAACTAGCTTTCCATCTTAGTATCTAGGTTGATATCACTAGGAATGCTTGTAGAAATAGATGTAGGTGGAGCTCATAGATAGCAAGACTTTCAAGAAAAATCCAGTGTTACCTTTGATGGAAGCAGACTTGTGCCCTTAGATCCACTAGCCATGCCCTTGGCATAGAGCTTGGTGGTTCTACAACATGATGCTAATCAACCATCCACCTACAACATGATGCTCATCAACCACCCATAAGTGTGTGCTTGAGGTATTGCAAAACCAAATGAACCCCTTAGTGACATCACCAGGATCCTTCTATTGACTACAAACATTAGGTGTAGGCAGGCCACAACCATCATTCACATCAATATTACATATATTCTATCCACCTAGATTGGAAAATATGCCAAAACATAGCATTTTCCTATTTGGTTCAATTCTATGAATTTTCCATGATGTTTTCAGCACCTTTTTTTTGCTTAATGGTGAGCACATGTACTATTTGTGATGAAGCATGTTGCACACCACTATCACAATAACAAACTATCCTCATCCAAAACTAATGAGGGATGCACTTGTTTTGAATGCTTTATGTGAACACTATGCAAATCTACACTTGTCTTTGGTATCTCAAGGAAGCCCACATCCATTTCCTCCATTAAAGGATGAGCCAAATCCACTAGAGACTTGCTAGAGGTAGAAGAATCATGTTAAGCATAAAATTTGATTTCCATACCTTGCACCCTTGGGCTAGTGCTAGATCTATTTGCTTTCAAGTATGCATTATGCCTTACACTTTGCAAAAATGCAAGGGACATGTCCAATCAAAAGGTTTCAAACAATGGTAGCAACTCTTTATATCCAATAGAAGTCCTCATGCTAGCATGCTTTACCTTAGTAAGGTTTGCATGTGCAACAAAAATATCAAGCTCATCTTGGGCAAAGAATCTTGACCCCCAATGAAATACTCTTATATCCCACCATTGTAACCCATATCTCAAGTGTGGGGATTTCATCATCAAGTGCATGCCTTGCATTTTAGAACTTTCTAGGCTTCTACTTGCATATGAGATGCATTTTTAAATTATACATTTTTTCATTTTTGATACAAATTCTTATGATCTTCCTATGAAGATGGTTTGATACATCTCTTTGTGTGCATGACCATGCTCTACTCCCAATGAAACATGCAACTTTTCTCCTTCTCTAGCACTACATTATTTGCCTCTCCTAAGGGAACAATACAAATAGTGATCCAATTTTCATGTGCCTCATTGGCTACGAACCCTCGAAACTCAAGCTTCTCAAAACCTCACTTTTTCACCATATTGTTAGCTAAGGCAACTCTTAAGGTTCTTCCATGATGCCTACCATTATTCACTCGACATGGATTGGCTTTATTTTAAGAGTGCAAAACCATGGACAAGATTTTTACATCTTAGGAATTCACATTAGTTTGGCCTAGGAATCAAGACCTTGTTGTGGTGCTTTTTTATTTTGAGGAGGCCTATGATAGAGTGGATTAGGAGTTCTTGAAGGACACCATGTTGAGGATCATTCTCCAAAATGCAATCTAGCTGAATTTCTCCTCCACTTGGGATTACATGTTGATAGGGTGAGAAGCTCCTAAATCTAAGGAGCATCAACATGAGCAGATACTGTTGGCCATCCTCGAACCATGTGCACATGATCAAAATGAATCCATATCTATTGTAAGTTCATGCTAGGCCTCATTCTATTCACTAAGTCTAGTGCATTGCTTTTGTTGACATTTTGAAAATAGGGGGCTAGTTTATAGTGTCCAATTGACCTCTTTTCTATTAACATCTTGAAAATCATGTCCCCTCCACTCTCTCAACACGCAACCTATTTGCACCCTCCCCATAAGGATGCTTGTGATCCCTAAGATATATAACACATCTAGTTCTTTTCTCATCATTGCAATGTGCTAGTAAATAATGGTAGGGCATGTAGAAATAGACTTAGGTCCTTTCTCACAATGTCTCCATAGCAATGAACCATATTAATGAATCATGCCAAGTTAGCACACTCATTTTAACCTTCTCCTCAAGTGGGTTTCATTCTGGTAGTGCAATCTCATATAGAAAGAACAATCAACATTAACACATCTCAAATATCCTCAACCTCCTGCTGAATTGAACCACACGATCAAAAAGATCACAGTTAGAAGTCACATAATCTATCCATGGATAGGAATCATTTCTTTGCTCCATTTCATACATAACTCATCTACTACTAGGAGGAGACAACTCAATGGCAATATAACCATCATATTTCTTTGGAAGTTCTTTGATTCATTCAAAAACCTTAATGCTTTGAAATGCAACATGCAAGTTTCTATTAATAGTAGGAAAGCATTTGATAAGGTCAAAGACATAAGTGGAGCCTTCAATCAAACAAGCATGAATATCTTTTTTAATCTTCACTCTCCCTTGTCAACCGATTGCAACACTAATATTTATGCTGTGGAATTGATATAGATCTTGATATTAGCATTAAAGACAATGTCAAACACAAGGTGATACCACTACTACATATAAATGGGATAAACCAAAACACGTAGATAAAAATGAACTTGTACCTCGGCATTGCTCTATTTTCCCTAGTATAGACTAGCAAGCCAAATAAAGATTGAAAATTGGTAAGATATTAATGCAAAAAAGGATGCTATTATTTTCAAGACGGCAATTGTTGGGGCCATAATCTCACATTCATCCAAATGTGCATATACCAATTGGCCTATCCCGAGGCACTTATTTTGATTGCATGCATTTGTAAATCTATCCTAAGGAGGCTACGCCAACATGGCCTCCTTGGACTCATTTTGATTTGTTGAAATTCATGGAGCTTCTTCATTTCAACTAGTTTGTCAAGCTTGTTCATTTATTTATATATTGGCCTCATTGTGACTTGTTTATGGAGCTTCTAGATTTGATTTTAAAAATTCACGCCTAAATGAGAATTAAGGTTTGAAATTTTCCCTTAATGAATCTCTCCTAGGGAGGTTGCATTGGCATCACAGACTCCTTAGCCTCATTTTGATGTTGGATAGGCATGTAGAAGTGTAGTGCTAGTGAGGAAGATGTGAATGCTTTCATGTAGCACTTCAATTTTGAATGGATACGTTAAGCTTTGAATGCTTTCATGTAGCACAAAAGGTGCTAAGCTTTGTTTATTTTTAGTACATTTGATGGAAAAACACGAGGGGATGCACTTCAAAAATTATTTAGTCTTCTCCGCGACTGCAATGCTTAGGGAAAAAGGGGAGTAATGTTGTTGATACATAACAAGTTTCTAGAGTAGCACCTCTGGTCCAAAGGGAACAGAAGTGCAATAGCAATCAAAATCTTGATGTCGATGGGGCTTTAGCATGACTATAGTCAAAGTCTACATGCCAAATTCATCCAATGATAGAGATATGCTTTGGGACATGTTGCAGCAAGAACTGGACAATTCGAACACCCTCATGCATAGGAGACTGGAATATATGACCTTACATAGTGACGATAGGTTGCATGGTGTGGGGAATTCTCTTCGGAGAGAATAGGACAGATTGCGCTTAGTAGTAAAGTCATTAGAATTGGTTGATGGGATTAAGGTTGTTGTTCTTAGGGAACTTGTTGCATTTTCCTAGCATAATAAGCAATAGGGAAAACATTGGAGAGTAGCAAGACTACATATATTCTATTTTTTTGGCAACAAATGGTGGGTGGCCCTCTAGACCTTCTACTACTTGTTGACTGAAAGGTGGGAAAGATCGAAGCTTGCTTGAGAAGAGCTATGGTGGGAGAGCAAGAGCAAGAAAGAGAGAGAGACCAAATTGGAACTCCAACAGTCACAATGTGTGGCCAGGCCTTCCTCTATTCAAACAGTCACCGAAAGAACAAAGAATAAAGTGGCGATGACAAACGCCCTCCACCTGCATTGTGCAGTGGCAGAGGGTACTGTTAGTGTAGTAATACACATGCAGCTAGGCAGAGGCACCTTTACCCCCAACAACCTCCCACTTAAAGGAAAAGCTGTCCTAGTGAGGAGTGAAAAAGAAAAATAAAAGATAGTACAATGTACACATGTACAACAGGATGAGGAAAAACGTAATCTCATTCAATGCCCATCAATCTCCTAAGGAAGGCAACGTGCTCAGTAGTGAGGCTTTTCGTGAGCAGATCTGCATGATTTTTGTTAGTGGAGATCTTGACAAGGTCAATAGACCTGCCCTCCACAACCCCACATATGAAGTGATACCTCACCTTAATGTGTTTGGTCTTCGCATGGAAGATCGGATTCTTGGCTAGCTGAATATAGCACTCATAGAATTCGAATGTAGTGTACGTATAGCATCAATCCCAAGGTCATGAACCAAATGGCCTCCTTGCAAGCCTTGGTGGCTGCAACATACTCAACCTCACTGGTAGATAGAGACATACACTTCTGAACCTTGGACATCCAAGAGACAGCACCTCCAACATAGTGAATACATAGCTAGAAGTGGACTTCCTATTATCTGCATGTCCTACAGAATCGGAGTTTGTGTACCCCGCGACTTCTATATCCTGGCTGCCATAGCAAATACACATATTTGTTGAGCCCTTCAGGTATCTCATGATACCCTTCACGACATCCCAATGCTTCTTGCAAGCTGTAGCCATATAGCATGCCACAACACCAATTGCAAAGGCAATATCTGGACGAGTGGCTATCATGGCATACATCAAATTTCCCATGGCTGATGCATAAGGGATCTTGGCCAATCTATAGACTATCGGCTTGTGAGACCTTCACATAAGAAGGTAATGGACAACCAATAGGCTTTATGTCCTACATGTGGAAACACTCAAGGACTTTATGAATGTACTCCCACTGTGAGAGGTAGAGTAGTCCTTAATGCCCATCGTGCTTAATGCGCATACCGAGAATGTGAGAGGCCTCTCCCAAATCCTTCATCTCAAAGCTCTTCTTCAGCTAAGATTTAAGAGCATCTAGCTCATCATGAGATTTCCTTACTATTAGCATATCATCCACATAAAGTACTAAAATAAGCAATGAGCCATTACAATCTTTCTTCATGTAAAGACACCAATCCATAGCACTCCTACTGTAGCCCTGTGACTGCATAAAGGCATTAAACTTATGATACCACTCCCTAGGTGCCTGCTTCAAGCCATAAATACTTTTCTTCAACTTGCACACTAGGTGCTCCGTGCCAGATTCTGCAAAGCCCTTAGGCTGCTCCATGTATATCTCATCATGCAAGTGTTGAGATATCGAGCTCCACTCATGATACGCTAGGGTGACCGTTGTGTATTTATGTCACCGACTTGTTAGTTGCAGATGTGGTTGGTACACCGCCCATGAATAATAGCTACATGATAGCTATCCTTATCTACTCTAGTTTGTGGCTCAGTTAGTATGCCACCTTAGTTACTTGAGTTTGGTTTGAGACCCATATATAGGGTTCTTCTATTTCTTTGTATGAGAGTTCTTTTGGCTTATACAACTAAGAAGAGAAAAACAGTTTTCAGCCTCCACCTTTTGTGTGTATTCCCCCATTGTGCAAGCAAGAAAGCTACAAGTGAGACTCCTTCCTTCTCTCCCACAATCTTGACATGGTATCAGAGCCTTGTTCGTGGTAAGGAGCTCAAGAAAGCAAGCCAAGCTCGCGGTGTTCTGGTAAGAGGAGCAGTGTTGCTTTCATTTTCTGTTTTGGGAGCAGATCTCTGCAGGTAGCACAGCCGGAAATTGCAAGAGTGCATTGTCTCAGGTTGAGACGCCCTTCGCGGTGAAGCAAGAGGGCACTATATGCTACGGGCGTGGGCTTTAGCCCTCGACGACCCTGTTTTTTTGATTTGAGGCCATTTCGGGGCCTGTTTTGGAGGCGGAAGTTTTCTGCACGCACTCAGGAAAAGACCTTGTTTTATGCTGTGCGACCACTGTTCTATAGGTCGGTGAAAAGTTATTGTAGAAATTGCATCGTATGCTTGTGCGCAGAGAGATTGGGAGTTTCAGAATCATCCTTGGTTCCTGTTTATGCAAAATCGTCACTAGGAAGTGACTGTGTGGTCAAATACCACTTTCGCCAGTTTTGCAGATTTGCCCTTGTGAGGGTGAAGCTGAGTTTTTGCAGTGACAGAATTTTTCGCAGTGTTCTGTAATGGCGTCTGATTCTCTTTCACAGATTGTAACTGAAAAGCTTAACAAGAACAACTTCCAGGCATGGAAGTTTAGAATGACGAATTTCCTTATGGGAAAAGGATATTGGGAATTTGTTGCAGGAAATGAAGAAGAACCAGTTCTTCTTGATGTTCCCAATCAACAGCAAATGCAGGCATTCAAAGCATGGCATGAGAGAGCCAGGAAAGTTATGTACTGGCTATCTATCAGCATTTCAGACTCTATGATTGTGCATATTCAGGATGCAAGTATGCCAAAGGAGGCATGGGATACTCTGTCAAAGATGTATAGCACAAATACGCAAGCCAGGAAAATGCAGCTCAAGCAAGAGTTGCACAATGTGCAAAGAGAAAATATGAGCATCAATGACTACCACATGAAGGTGAAGAAGATTGCAGATGCACTTGCTTCCATTGGGTCGCCAGTGGAAGATGATGATTTAGTTTCTGTGACCTTGAATGGTCTAGGAAAGGATTATGCACAGTTTCGGACATCCATTTCAGTTCGTGAAAGATTTCCTGATTTTGAGGAGTTGATTGCTCTTCTAATTTCTGAGGAGCAGAGAAATGGTGGTGCATCTTCTTCAGGAGGAACTTCAAAAGAAGCTGTCTTCTACTCAAATGCTGGAAGAGGTAGAGGCAGAGGTACAGGAGGCCGATCTGGAGGCCGTGGTAGAAATCAGAATATGCAGCAAACTCAAGAAAACCAGTCCTATGGAGGAGGACGTGGTAACTCTAGAGGAAGGGGGAGCCAAAGAGGTCGTGGTGGATGGCAAAGATGTCAAAATGCAAACAGTAATGTTGAATGCTACTACTGTGGTAAAATGGGTCATATGGCTAAAGACTGCTATAAAAAGCAGAATGACATCATGAATGGAAAACTGCAACAAGGGAATTATGCATCTTCTAGTAGACAGGGTGATGACAGAAATGAGCATTTATTCATGGTGCAGCACATGAACAATTCTGTGACAAGTGCAGAAGAAAGCAATGATGTATGGTATCTTGACTCAGGTGCATCAAACCACATGACATGTCATACAGAATGGATGGAGGATGCAAGGAAAATGGAAAAACCAGGATTTGTGGAGACTGGTGATGATACTGCACATCTTATTGTGCAGATTGGAAAAATTCCCTTGTCTATGCAGGATGGGAAAAAGAAATACATGTCCGATGTATTTCATGTCCCAAATATTACCAAGAATCTAGTTTCTGTTGGTCAAATGGTTGAGTAGGGCTTGCAGGTCAGATTTAATCCTCATGGATGCTTTGTTGAGGATATGAAAAATAAAGGTCGCTTGATAGCAAAAGGAAAGAAGAAGGGCAGAATGTTTACGTTGGATGCAGACATGTCTGAATTGAGTGCAGCAATGTTTGCACATGGGACCGGTGTAGTTGCAGATATTGATATCTGGCATAAACACATTGGTCATGTTAATGTACATCGACTTAAATCAATGCAAGCTCAAAATATTGTTGCAGGATTGCCCAAATTCAAGGTTGCAGAAATGCATAAGGTATGTGAAGCCTGTCAGTTTGGAAAACAGGCAAGGAAACCATTTCCTAGACATGTTCAAGAGAGTGAGAAGCCATTGGAATTAATCCACTCTGATGTGTGGACTACTAAAGCTGCATCTCTTGGAGGCTGTCATTATTTTGTCACTTTTATTGATGACTATAGCAGAAAAGTTTGGGTGTATTTTATAAAAAAGAAAAGTGAAGTTTTTGGGCATTTCAAAACTCTTAAAGCTATGGTTGAAAAAGAAACAGGCCTGCAGATAAAATGCCTAAGGTCAGATGGAGGGGGAGAGTACCTCTCAAATGAGTTTGCAAGGTTCCTGCAGGAGCATGGCATAAAGCAGCAATATTCATGCAATCATACCCCACAACAAAATGGAATTGCAGAAAGGAAAAACAGGCATATTGGAGAAGTATCTCGTGCCATGCTCAATGAAAAAGACTTGCCAGATTTCTATTGGGCTGAAGCAGTTGCTACAGCAGTCTACATAATGAACAGGACTCCCACTGCAGTAATACATGGAATGACTCCAGAGGAGAGGTATACTGGTAGGAAACCAGATATTTCTCATTTGAAAATTTTTGGTTGCATTGCCTATGTACATGTGCCAGATGAGTTGAGATCCAAGTTGGATCCAAAAGCTGAGAAGTGCATCTTTATTGGTTACTCTCTGCAGCAAAAAGGGTATAGATGCTATAACCCTTCTACTCGTAAGTTTACAGTGAGCAGAGATGTTGTTTTTGATGAGATGAGTAGCTGGTATAAACCAGTAAATGTGATTGATGATGTAGATGCACAAAATGGTAATGCTGCACAGAATTCACAGCAGCAGTCACAAAATATTAGTGGACCTGGAGCATCCTCTAGCAGTGGTTCACATTCTTCGCCATGGACAGGCAGATTGAGATCAGGAGAATCTTCTCAAAGTAATGTAGATAGTGGTATGTAGGTATCACGAAAAGGAAAAGAGAAGGTTGATCAACCCATGTTTGATGTGAATGCAGGTCACTCTTATGTGGATGGTGAATCCAGTGGCTCAAAACAGAGCATTGATGATGAGTTGGGTATTCCTTCTATTGTTACACCTGGAGTAAGGAAGACCAAGGATGTTTTGAGAGCACCTGGGAGTGAACCCACTTTGCGCAGGTCTACCAGAGTTAGGTATCCTGTGGATAGGCTGAAATATGATGGATTTACAGCCATTCACTATGCATATATGGTCAAGGTGATACAGGAACCAGAACCCACTTCTTTTGAGCAAGCCATGGGAAAAGAAAAATGGGAGAAAGCCATGGATGAAGAAATGGATGCCTTGGAAGCAAATGCTACATGGGAATTGGTACCTTTGCCTAAAGGTAAGAATGCAATTGGCTGTAAGTGGGTTTATAAGGTGAAGCACAATGCAGATGGTTCTGTGAACAGATACAAGGCAAGATTAGTAGTCAAGGGGTATGCACAAACATATGGCATTGACTATGAAGAAACATTCAGTCCGGTTGCAAGGATGGCAACCGTAAGAGCAGTCATTGCTGTGGCTGCAACAAAGGGATGGTCTTTACATCAGATGGATGTAAAGAATGCCTTCTTGCATGGTGATTTGCAAGAAGATGTCTATATGGAGCAGCCACCGGGTTATGTGCATGCTGTTCATCCTGAGCTTGTTTGCAGGTTGAAGAAAGCCTTGCATGGCTTGAAGCAAGCACCTAGAGCATGGTCTGACAAGATAGGACAGTATCTTGTCATATTGGCTTTCAGATTTCCAAGGCAGATTTCTCACTTTATGTGAGAAAAACAGAGAAAGGTATTATGCTACTTGTCATTTATGTTGATGATTTGATTATGACAGGTGACAGTGATGAAGATATCCTTCATGTGAAAATGCTATTGAAGCAGAAGTTTGAGATGAAGGATTTGGGAGAGCTGTGTTATTTCTTGGGCATTGAGGTGATTAGATCACCAAGTGGGATACAGCTCTTGCAGAGGTAGTATGGATTGGACATGCTGTCCAAATATGGGATGACAAACTGTAAGCCTATTTCAGTTCCTTTGGAGCAGAGTGTGAAGCTAAGCGCAGATGCAGGTGAGCTTCTGGAAGACCCTACTATGTACATACGCATAGTAGGAAGCTTGATTTATATGACTATTACCAGGCCAGATTTGAGCTATGCTGTTGGATTGGTAAGTCAGTTTATGCAGGCTCCAAGGAAACCGCATTTGGATGCAGCTAGACACATACTCAGGTATGTGAAGTCCACATTGCAGTATGGACTATTTTATGAGACTAGGGTTCAGATACAGTTGCATGGATACACTGATGCTGATTGGGTTGGTAGTATTTCTGATAGACGATCTACCAGTGGGTATGTGTTCTCTTTTGGGAGTGTTGCAGTCACTTGGAGCTGTAAGTAACAGCCTACAGTTGCCTTGTCGAGCACAGAGACTGAGTATAGGGGTGCAGCAATGGCTGCATGTGAGGTAGCTTGGTTGCATAAGCTACTTTATGATATGCATCAGTCTACAGATGGGCCAGTTGTCATTTATTGTGACAACATGAGTAGTATACACTTGGCAAATAACCCAGTCTATCATGCTAGAACAAAGCACATTGAGGTGCATTATCACTATGTGCGGGAGAGGGTTTTACTAGGTCTTATTGATCTAGTTTATGTCAACACAGAGGATCAGGTAGCTGACATATTTACGAAGGCCTGCTTGGTGTGCAGGAATTGGGATTGAGCTCGAGGGGGAGTGTTGAGATATCGAGCTCCACTCGTGATACACCAGGGTGACCGTTGTGTATTTATGTCACCGACTTGTCAATTGCAGACGCGGTTGGTACACCGCCCATGAATAATAGCTACATGATAGCTATCCTTATCTACTCTAGTTCGTGGCTCAGTTGTATGCCACCTTAGTTACTTGAGTTTGGTTTGAGACCCATATATAGGGTTCTTCTATTTCTTTGTATGAGAGTTCTTTTGGCTTATACAACTAAGAAGAGAAAAACAGTTTTCAGCCTCCACCTTTTGTGTGTATTTCCCCATTGTGCAAGCAAGAAAGCTACAAGTGAGACTCCTTCCTTCTCTCCCACAATCTTGACAGCAAGTCCCCATGCAAGAATGCAATCTTGACATCCATCTAATACATATCCAAGTCAAGTTGTGCGACTAAGGCCAAAACCAAGCATAGGGTGGTCATCTTGACCACATGAGAAAAGAATTCATCAAACTCAACTCCATTCTCTTGTTTAAAACCCTTAGCAACAAGTCTTGCCTTGTAAGCCGGCTTGGGGTGCCTAGTGGTACTTTTTAGCTTGTACACCCATTTGCATGACAAAGCCTTCTTGTCGTTAGGCAATCCAACCAAATCCCAAGTCATATTCTTATGCAGGGAGTCCATCTCAGGGTGCATAGCCCTCTCCCAGGATTGATTGTCACCCCTACACATAGCCTTGCCATAGGTAAGAGGCTCTCTTGCATCTATAACCAAGACATAATGCATCAAGGGCACAAATCTATCAGGTGGATGTCTAGCTCTAGTAGAACATCTCACTGCAAGCTGTACTACATGTCTAGCATCCTGTCCAACACCTTGGTCATGTGTATCAACTGCTTTTGTAGGCTATCCACTTGGCTGTGCAGGAGCACGTGGCTCCTCTTGGAATATAACCATGTGTATTTCTACCACCTTCTCAGGCTGCCTATGCATCTTGTCTTCATGGAAGACTACATCATGGTTGTGGATGACTTTCCACACTTACGGATCCCATAGGCAGTAACCCATCTCGCCTGCATCTCCATAGCCAAGGAAACTACATTTGACACTCTTAGGATCCAACTTAGTCCACTTATCCTTGGGCACATGGTAGAATTCCTCACATCCAAAGACACATAGATGCGCATAATACAGAGGTTTCCTAGTCCACACCGCCTCTGCAACTTGGAAATCCAAACCATTGGAAGGTGATCTATTTATGATATGCACAGCTGTATTGACTGCCTCAACCCAAAAGCTCTGTGGTAGGCATACATGGCTAAGCATACTGCGTACACGCTCCTGGATGGTTCTATTCATCCACTCAACTAAACCATTCGAGGGTGGGGTATAGGGGGCGGTCAACTGACAATTAATACCCCTCTCGTCACATAGGTGCACAAAGACATGTGACACATATTCTCCCCCATTATTAGTCCTAAGGCATTTCAGCCTATGCCCACTCTCGTTTTCAACCAATGCAAGCCAACTCTAAAACACAGCTAAGACATCTGACTTAAGCTTAATGGGATAAGCCCAGACTTTACGCGAAAAATCATCAATAAACGTCACAAAATACTTTGCCCCACCCATAGACTGATAGGGCATGGGCCCTCAGATATTCAAATGTGCCAATGCTAGGGGCTCACTCATGTGTGTCCTACCAGACTTCTTATGCGTATTCCTAGTCTGTCACTCATGTGTATCCTACCAGACTTCTTATGCGTATTCCTAGTCTGTTTACCATAAAGACAATGCTCACATGAATCAAAACATGCATAGTCAAGGGGAGGTAAGTATTGCAAAAACCAGAAAGTATTTTCATTCCATTCAAAGACATATGGCCCAAAAGGGCATGCCAAAGAGATACATGTGGAATGGAACCCACTAACAAAACATGGTCAATAGAGGACCCATCAACTACAAGAGGATAGAGGCTACCAGCCTTGGCACCTCTAGCAAGCACAAGTCTGTCACGTGTGATCTTCTAGGTAGAATCCTCAAAAGAGACATGAAACCCAGCATCATCAAGCTACCATGCAGATATAAGACTGCATGTAAGTGTAGGTACATGGCGTACATCTCGTAATAGAAAAGTATTGTCAGTAGAGAACTGCAGTCGTACATCCCCAATGCCAACAATAGCAAGTGACCTATCATCACCCAAGCGATTTGAACTAGAGACAATGTGGTAGGAATGGAACCACTCATGGCATGGTGTAACATGAAATAAAGCACTAGACTCCAAAAGCCAGCACTGTGTATACATAGAGTGAACCTCGGTAAATGGCATAGCATCACAAGAACTAGTTGCTAGTATGTACTCCCCATTGGAGTCATCAGTCTCTGCATGACATTTATCTCCTCAATTTTCACACTGGATTTCGTAGGTACCATGCTGCGATTAGAGGACTTTTCCTGTACTTTGTGTTTCTCCTTCTCTTTACGCTTCTCATTGTGCAACTCATGACATTGTGGGCGTATATGACCCTTCTTGTTGCAATGATGACATGCCACATTAGCATTTCTCCCATGAGACTTGCTACGTCACTTAGACCTAAACTTCTACGAGTCTCTATGCCACGGTCATTCCCATGGTCATTCTTTCCATTACCATCTATGCCTCTAACAGTCAAAGCATGCGACACACGATAGACATCCAAGTTCTTATGGTTGATCTCTTCCTATAAGAGAGCACTCTCTACATCAGGCAAGCTCAAAATAGTAGTAGGAGCACATAAGGCAGTGTGAAATACATCCCATGACTCACTTAGAGTCCCAAGCAAAAACAATGGAGTAACCTCATCATTAAAGGTAATGCCCTGCGAAGTCAAGTTCTTGAGAATAGCATGGAACTAGCTCAAATGAGTAGACATCATCATATTTTCCTTCATGCGCAGGTCCATAAACTATTTCAGCCAATACATCTGACTTGCTGGGCTTTTCTTGTCATAAAGGTTATTGATTTTATCCCCAAGCTACCAAGCACTTTGTGCTTCCTCAACCACATTGTAATGCACTTGTTCAGTGAGAGACAAGATGAGGGTGGACTTGCATAACTCATCAAGATCATCCCATTCATCATTAGTCATAGTTTCAGGCTATACATCATGCATCTCTTAGTGCCTTTATCTATGATTTTTGCACCAATACCTGCTAAACTTGGCTCTTCCAATAGGCATAATTCGTACCATCAAGCTTAGTGATGCTGAAGATAGCACTATCAGTAATAGATGTGCTTTGGCAATGGCTTTCCAAAAATGGTCAGAACTCTTTTCATTAACACATATGCAGTGATAAGTGTCAATCGAAATACCTCTCGATTCTTTGGCTTGGCAAGGTCAATGAGGCAAGGGTGCCCTACAACTCCATTGCTTTTCGCAATTGTTAAAAACCCTCTTCTTCATAACCTAGAGATGAAGATTCATGACGGGGTAATTAAGGATTTGCCTATCAATCAACACAATAGCTTTGTGGCGCAATTCTTTGTTGATGACAAATCGAATATTGTCCTAGCTAAGCAATCATCAATAAACTTGTTGGAAACACGCAACACCTTCTTCAAGCTATCGAGCTCAAAAATCAGCATGCACAAAACTGAGCTCATTCCCCTCAACTAGAAGGACCCAAATTAATGGCTCAATAGTCTGGGTATCAAAGTCTTATCTTAGGGACAGACGCTCAAGTACCTGGGTTGCCTAGTGGGAGTGGTCATCAACATGAACCAAAGGGCCGAGTGGCTTTCCAAGAAAGTCAAATATAAGCTCATGACGTGGAGATCCAAACCTATTTTTTTCACAATGGTAAATCGGTAGTTGTTAAGACCATGTTGACCTCAACGTTTATATTTCTCACACTAATTATTGGTTTTAGTGCAACCATTTGGAAAATAATGGATCGATAGCTAAGCTCGATATTGTGGAGCTTGGATGAGAATAGAGGCTATAGAGTAATAGATTGGACTCAGGTTTTAAAAAAAAAGGCAAAACGCCTTGTGTTTAAAGCTTTAGGAAAAATGGAGTGCTAACAACTATGCTCTATTTTAATGAAACAGTGGTTATGTCAAGCCTAGGTTAACACAAAAACACCTATTGGAATGAATTGGATGGGCCCACTCTTATTAGGAGTGAGAATCAAAATACCTCATTTAGAAGTGGCACAAGCACTAGCCAATGTTTGGGCAAATGTAATCTGAGATACTAAATGGGTAGGTAAGGAAGGGAGTAGGAGTGACCTATCCCTGAATCAATTGGTGTTCCTATGTCAGAAAGCTTTCAGTCCTCAGTGCTTTCCATGGGAGAAAAGCCCTAGCCTGTGAAAGAACTTAATGAGGAAGGGAATAAATAGGTGGCATGAATTGTGGACCTAGGTCAAGATGGAATTCATGATCCCAAAAGAAGCAGCACACAAATACCACATTGCTACAAGGGAATGCCTTTGGATGGAGAACATTTTGGCCTGAAAAACAGAAGACTGGCCTACTACAATGTATGAGGACATCTCTTTTTTTGTTAGGGACCTTGAATCTCAAACGAGAAAATCAATTCTCAATTGGAAGAAAGAAAAAGACTCGATTTCAAAGGATAAAGACTTCATCTCCATCATTGTAGAGAACGAGAGGAAGATATTTCCTTGGACATAACAAAGAACCTAGAAGAGAAGAGTAAGAAGAATTTAGGTAGCGACCCCATCCATTAGAATCAATGTACTGTTGTGGATGGTGTTGTGGAAGGTGGTAACCAACAAACTTCCCACCGAGGACAGGCTCGTGAAGATTTTCAAAGGATCACCCATGGGCATGTTATGTAAGAGGGTACTTGAATCTAGTGCTCACTTGTTCTAGGAGTGGACAAACCAAAGCAATCTGGAACAAGATGAGAAAATGGACTTACATAGCTATTTTGGATGCAAGCATTCCTTGCAAAATCATACTATTTGGTGACAAGGGGAGCCTAAATGAAGAATCTTTGGATATATGGAATCTCTTGAGGGGAATAACAATGTCATGAAAATTTGGAGGGGAAGGAATGAAAGGGTGTTTGGAAGAGTGTCTTCATGGAAACAATTGATAGAAGGATGGATGTCATGCTAAGAGCTAATATTCTATCCTTGTGGAGCTACATAAGGAGTAGGGACCACACCTTCAAGTTGGGCTAGGCATGTTTGAGGAAAGTCTCAGTCTAGGTTGTCTTAGGTACTAAGGTCTTGAGTGTTGGGGGTAAATGCGCCTCTGCCTACCGCCCATGTATTACTACACTGATAATACTCGCCACTACACACTACAGGTGGCAAGTGCCCATCACTGTCACTTTATTCTTTATTATTTTAGTGACAATTTGAATAAAGGAAAGCCCAATTACACATTGTGACTATTGGAGTTCCCATTTGGTCTCTCTCTCTCTTTCTTGCTCTTGGTCTCCTGCCATAGCTCTTCCAAGCAGGCTTCGATCCTTCTCACCTTTCAACTAGTATCAGAGCATAGTTGCTTGAGCATTCCAACTTGGTTCATGACTCCTTCAGCTTCCTATTGATTACCTACACTCATTGGGTCTCCTTCCCGAAAGGTAGCCATAGCCAACTCTCCCAAACTCCCGTCACTCCCCGGCTTCCTGACCACCTACCTAGCCCATTTGGGCACCCTCAAGAAATTTCTTTAGAGGTATTGGAGCTCTCTTTTGCTATTTTACTTCAGTCCACATGTTTTGTGAAGCAGGGCAGTCATGTCCTCTTGCTTCTTGTGATAGCTACTCTCTACCGGTGACTTTGCCCTTCAAGAGGGAGCTCCTAGGGGTCCTTGACTACTCCCCCAACCTTGCCTTGACCTTTTCCAGCCCTTCCACAGGCCCTAGATTCATTTGGACCAGCATGAAGACCTGCAAAAATTTCATTTTTTACTTTAGCCCTCCCTTGGCAGTTTGAAAACACTTCATTTGGCACTTTTGGGAACGCCCCCTTGATGCTTGATATTGGTGGTTATCATTGGCATTAATTTGTGGACTGATTTACCTCATTCTAGATTTTTTTCTACAATTCACATGCAACCACAAACAGTGTTACATTAGCACTTTATATATATGCTTGGTTGGCATTGACATTGGTTGCTCGGCTCCCAAATGCGCCCTTAATGCCAGGCGAATGTATACGTATGATGTGAGATGCTTTCGGGGCTGAATTTACTCAGTCATTGACTATTTCACACAGTCCATAGGTAGCCCAAAATAGGGCAGCCCTATGTCATTACACTTTATGCTCATGATACATAGTCATTTGATGCCTGATTATGCCTGGTTGGTGCCTATACATATGTGAAAGTATGCCTATGGTTTGTCTATGGTTTTGAGCTTGGATTGAGCCACTGTTTTCTCAATTTTGGACATTTATTTGTTGCTGGAATATTTAAGAATGAAGCTCTTTTTCTTATGTTTGGATATGCCTATTAGATTCGGGCTATGTCTTGGATGTATACATTGATGTAGTGACTCTCGAGGATTGACATAAAGCTCGGATTAGCTCTCAAATCATTGGTTGAGCTTCAGCTCGCTTTGCATAGCATTTGAATCATCATCTCTAATGTATTTATGGCATGTACTTTCCTTATGTTTGACTGGTCTTGACATGCTTGGCCTATGCCACTACTACATGCTAGTTACATTGTTTGGAGTTGGATGTTACTGAACCTTGCTTTGTCTTGACATTTGATTGCCCAGAGCTTACTTTGGCTATTGCTCAGATTGCCAGAGTTATAGTTTGGATGTACTTGATGTAATGGATGATATGTATGGATGCTACACGGCCTATATGCTTATGAGGTCTTATTGATGCTTGATCGATATTGGATCTTCTGGCACTGGTGCTATCATATGCCATTTTTTAGCTTCTTTGATTGATATTTATGGCTTTTGTGCTAGTGGGAGCATCTTGATATGCTTGACAGACATTGAGCAGGCACTTTATGCTACTTGAGTATTCAGATACTTGAGACTGGGATCTTCACTTGGATGTTGCATGGTTGATATGCGGTGATCTTCAAAGATGCATTTGGGCTGATTTGGGCTTTGCACTCCCTGAGCATACACCTCTTTGTGTCAGGTCTTTCCAGTGTTGTGTACACTTTGCCCTATTACATAGTGGGTGTGTTGGCTTACTGATGGATTCATTTAAGAAAAGTCCAGCGAGTCAAATGTATTGGCTGAAGCAGCTTATGGATCTGCGCATGAAGGAGAATATGACTATGTTTGCTCACTTGAGCTAGTTCCATGCTATACTCAAGAACTTGACTTCGCAGGACATCACTTTTGCAGAGGATGTCACTCCTCTCTTCTTGCTTGGTACTCTTAATGAGTCATGGGATGTATTCCGCACTGCATTATGTGCCTCTACTACTACCTTGAAATTATCTGATGTTGAGAGTGCTCTTCTGCAAGAAGAGGTTAACCGTAAGAATTTGGATGCCTCTCGTGTGTCGCATGCTATGACAGTTAGAGGCAGGAATGATGGATATGGAAAGCATGGCAGTGGCAGTGGCCGTAGACAGGATTCTCAAAAATCTCAGTCCAAGTCTCGTGGGAAGTCATGTAGCAAATCCCGTGGCAGGAATGCAGATGTTACTTGTCACCATTGTGGGAAAAAGGGCCATATTAGGCCACAATGCCATGAATTGCGCAATGAAAGGCGCAAAGATAAGGGGAAAGACAAAGGATAAGTCTTCTGATCACAGCATAGTACTTGCAAAGTACAATGTTAAAATTGAAGACATCAATGTTATGCAGCCTGAGGATGTTGATGATGATGATTATATCCTTGCAGCTTCTTCTAGTGCTTCGCAGATGACATAGATACACTCTATGTATGCACAGTGTTGGCTCTTGAACTCAGGTGCATCCTTTCACGTGACACCTTGTCGAGAGTGGTTTCATTCATACCATACTGTTTTGGGTTCTGTGCACTTGGGTGATGACAGCTCTCTTGATATTGTGGGCATTGGTGATGTTAGGCTGCAGTTTCCTTTTGGCAGCAGTTTTGTTATGCAGGATGTACGTCATGTACTTGCTTTGACACGCAGTCTCCTGTCAGCTGGACAGCTTGATGACTCAAGTTATCATGTATCTTTTGAAGACTCTGCATGGAAGATCACTCATGGAAGACTTGTGATTGCGAGAGGTGCCAAGGTTGGCAGTCTCTACTCCTTGATTGTATCAGCTTCTTCCCTTGATCATGTTTTGTCTGTGGGTTCTATCCCACATGTATCTCTTTGGCATGCCTGTTTGGGCCATATGTCTTTGAAGGGAATGAAAATGCTTTCTGTTTTGCAGTACTTACCGCCCCTTGATTATGCATGTTTTGATTCATGTGAGCATTGTCTTTATGGCATGTAGACTAGGTCTACGCATAAGAAGTTTGGTAGGCCACGCATGAGTGGACCCTTGGCATTGGTGCATTCGAATATCTCTGGGCCCATGCCTTGTCAGTCTATGGGTGGTACAAAGTATTTTGTTACGTTCATAGATTATTTTTCATGGAAAGTTTGGGCTTATCCCATTAAGCTGAAATATGATGTCTTGGCTGTGTTTCAGAGATGGCCTGCATTGGTTGAGAACCAGTCTGGGTATAGGCTAAAATGCCTAAGGACAGATAATGGGGGTGAGTATATCTCACGTGCTTTTGAGCAGTTATGTGATGAGAGGGGTATTAAGCATCAGTTGACCGCCCCCTACATCCCCCCCCCAGAATGGTTTGGCTGAGCGGATGAATAGAACCATCTAGGAGCGTGTACACAGTATGCTTAGTCATGCAAGCCTACCATAGAGCTTTTGGGCTGAGGCAGTTAGTATAGCTGTGCATGTCATAAACAGATCACCTTCTAGTTGTTTGGATTTCTAGGTTGCAGAGGAGGTATGGACTGGAAAACCCCCCTCTTATGTGCATCTCCGTATCTTTGGATGTGAGGCTTTTTGCCATGTGCCCAGGGACAAGAGAAGTAAGCTGGATCCCAAGAGTGTCAATTGCATTTTCCTTGGTTATGGGGATGCAAGCGAGATGGGTTACCATCTCTGGGATCCGCAGGCGCAGAAAGTCATCCGCAGTCATGATGTAGTCTTCCATGAAGACAAGATGCATAGGTAGTCTAAGAGAGTTGTTGAGATCCGCAAGGTCATATTTCAGGAGCAGCCGAGAGCTTCCGCACAACCAGTTGGACAGCCTACAGCTGTAGTAGATGCTCATGGTCAGGGTGTTGGACAGGCAGCTGGGCAGGCAACAGAACCTGCCGTGAGACAGTCTACTAGAGACAGACGTCCACCAGATAGAGTTCAACCCTCAATGCATTATGTCTTGGTTACAGATGCAGGAGAGCCTTTCACTTATGATGAGGCTATGCGCAGGGGTGACAGTCACTCCTGGGAGAGGGCTATGTAGTCTGAGATAGATTCCCAGCATAAAAATGACACTTGGGATTTGGTTTCCTTGCCTACGGGCAAGAAGATTTTGCCATGCAAGTGGGTGTACAAGCTAAAAAGTACCCCTGGACACACCAAGTCGGCATACAAGGCTAGATTGTAGCAAAGGGTTTTAAGCAGGAGCATGGTGTGGACTTTGACGAGGTCTTTTGTCCTGTGGTTAAGATGACCACCCTGTGCTTAGTCTTGGCTTTGGTTGCTCAGCTTGACTTGGATTTATACCAAATGGATGTCAAGACGGCTTTCTTACATGGGGACTTGCATGATGAGATTTATATGGAGCAGCCTAAGGGCTTTGCAAAACCTGGCACGCAGCACCTAGTGTGCAAATTGAAGAAAAGTCTTTATGGCTTGAAACATGCACCTAGGGAGTGGTATCATAAGTTTGATGCCTTTATGCAGTCATAGGGCTACAGCCGGAGTGCTATGGATCCGTGTCTTTACACGAAGAAAGCCTGTCATGGTTCTTTATTGATTTTGGTACTCTATGTGAATGATATGCTGATAGTAGGGAAAGCTCATGATGAGCTAGATGCTCTTAAGGCTCAGCTTAAGAAGAGCTTTGAGATGAAAGATCTCAGACAGGCCGCTCACATACTTGGTATGCACATTAGACGCAATAGGCATCATGGACTCCTCTACTTGTCACAAAGGGAGTACATTCATAAAGTCCTTGTCCTCATGCAGGACGCAAAGCCTATTGGTTGTCCATTACCTTCTTATGTGAAGGTATCACAGGCTGATTGTCTGCAAAGAGATGAGCAGAGGACCAAGATGGCCAAGATTCCCTATGCATCCGTAGTGGGCAGTCTTATGTATGCCATGATAGCCACTCGTCCAGATATTGCCTTTGCAGTTGGTGTTGTCGCACGCTATATGGCTACACCTGGCAAGAAGCATTGGGATATCATGAAGGGTATCATGAGGTACCTAAAGGGCACTCCACATATGTGCATATGCTATGGCAGCTAGGATACAAGAGTCGTGGGGTACACTGACTCTGATTATGCAGGACATGCAGATAGTAGGAAGTCCACTTCCGGCTATGTATTCACCTATGCTGGAAGTGTTGTTTCTTGGATGTCCAGGGTGCAGAAATGCAAGGCCCTTTCTACTACAGACAGAGGCCGAGTATGTTGCAGCCACTGAGGCTTGCAAGGAGGCCATTTGGTTGGGTCATTTAGTTGTTGACCTTGGTATTGATGCTATCCCTACACTACATTCGGATTCTATGAGTGCTATTCAGTTAGCCAAGGATCCGGTCTTCCATGCGAAGACGAAACACATTGAGGTGAGGTATCACTTCATACGTGGGGCCGTTGAGGACAAGTCTATTGATCTTGTCAAGATCAATAGACTTGTCAAGATCTCGACTTCATACGTGGGGTCGTTGAGGACAAGTCTATTGATCTTGTCAAGATCTCGACTGACCAAAATCCTGCAGATCTGCTCACGAAAGGCCTCTCTATAGAGCGCTTTGTCTTCCTCGGGATGTTGATGGGTGTGGGATGAGATGACGTCTTTCCTCATCCTGTTGTACATGTGTACATGTTGTACTGTCTTTTTTCTTTTTCTTTTCACTCCTCACTGGGGCAGATTCGCCTTTAAGTGGGAGGTTGTTGGGGGTAAAGGCGCCTCTGCCTAGCCGTCTGTGTATTACTATACTGGTAGTCACCGCCACTACACACTGCAGCTGGCGGGCGCCCGTCACCGTCACTTTATTTTTTATTCTTTTAGTGACAATTTGAATAAAGGAAGGCCCGGTCACACATTGTGACTATTGGAGTTCCCATTTCTAGTCTCTCCCTTTCTTTTTCTTGCTCTCCCGCAATAGCTCTCGAGTCCAACCTTCGATCCATCACTCCCTTTCAGCATGCGTGTGCATGCATGTGCGTGTGCGTGTAAACATGTGTGCATGCATGCATGTGTGTGTTGAGGGGGTGAGCATTTACCACCTCATCAACAAATTCATCCTTTCACTTTCTCACATGGCATAACCCAAAAGTTCCATCTAAGTTTCAATTTGAAAAGGCACTCCCTCTCCTTCTTGTGCCACTCCATAAAGTCTCATTATTGTAGGCCTTCTTGAAGAGTTTGATAGATTGAGGTATTTACTTAATATATTTGACTATTTAAGTGGAGGATTCAAGGCTGCTCAAGCAAACTTGTTGTTTGGGATTCGAATCCACAAGTTCCTACCAGCATTAAGATTTGTCTTAGGAGACTCATATCATGCATGGGCATATAAGCACATTGGATATTTGGACTTGTTGTAATGACATTCAAAGTAAAAGTGACATGAGAGCATGGTCAAGTATTGTTGGTCATAGAATGGACCATTGGATCTCAAGGGATATCAATATGAGCTTCAAGCTAAGGGATAGGTCTACTAAACGGCTCATTAATGCAACTTGTAAATTTTTTTGTGTCATTAAAGTATTGTTATAGTGGCCTATAAGTTTGATCAACTCAAAGAATTGGGTTTTTTATTTTATTACTTAAGCCAAGAGTTTTTGAGGTTCTTTTAGAAGGTCATCCACATTAGATAGGATTTCCAACACTTAGGGTTCTCTTAGACTAATTTTCTCATGATGAAAAGGAAGGGTTAAGGTTAGTTGGTGCAAGTAGGACTTCTTGACTACAAACACATACAATTGGCTAGTGGAGATCTAAGTGTTAGACTTTGTTCTATTATACTAAATTAGCCTTTAGTAAACTCCTCATTAGAATCAAAAGGGAGTAAATTGCTTGAAAGTCAATTCGCATTAAAATCATTAATAATTTTTGTGGACTGCAATCTTTAGTTTTAGAGCTCAAGTGAGGTATTGAATCTATAGTGATGAATTTTTTTAAAGGTTTTAACAATTACAATAACACTTCTTAGACTAGGTATGGCGCGGGTTCTTGGATACTTGATTGGACCACATAGAAATCCACTAAACAACATGCTAGAGTGCAATTTGGCACATGGTAGATTCTATATAGTTAGGATTCTAAGGTTGAAAATATATTGGAAACACCTTCCCTTGGTTCTAAGCTTCTTTCTTAAAATCAATCTAGCATGTCACAACTCCAATTGGGTATAAGTCATTTGACTTGGACTTTTGCATTTTTGCAACAAGGTCAATGCATATGATGTATAATACTTCATTAGTTTGAATCAAGTCAATTGCAAGCACATGGTTTCACTTTCAAGCATGTAGGGGCAAGATTTGAATAACTCAATATGGACCAAAAGGATCCAAATTAGTTAGACTAAGTGCTCCTTCCAAGTTACTAGTCCATTAAATGCAATTGATGCATGACATGTCTCAACTGTAAGAAAGCTCTTCTTCGTAGAATTTTTCACCTTACTTGCTTATTATGTAGGTCACACATACATATATACCCTTTTGTAATAATACTACACAAAAAAACTTGAAACCAAGTCGAGGATCTGCTTAGGAAATTTCTCCCAATAAAACATGACCACACACACACACACACATAGGTAAACCATTATAACATTCTTATTTACCATGTGCCCCAAACAGGTTCAGGGGCTCATCATGAATCATCCAACCTACCAAAAACTAGCTCCAACACCCCATCGTAAAAACAATCCCAAAGTGTGATAGATTTAGCATGTTTTGTCATCAAGAAGAAGGGAAATAAAAAGTACATCACTTAGAGAAAAAAGGAGTTGAGCATATCTATTGTGATTTGAGTACCATAATAGTGATAACAATGGCTTCACATTATAGAAACTTGGAATCATTATCTATTGATGGTGGGCCAACCACCGCCACAATAGGGAGAGTTGATAAAAGTTGTTTGTAGGGATGTGGAAAGCTTTTGTAAAAATCATTGTGGATGTACCAAGCAAGAGGAATAGGTAGCCTAAGACTATTGGCATTGATTTTATGAATTATTTTGAAAGGCCCATAAAGTAGAAGCTAAGTTGCAACTTAACCACTGAATAGGTCTCACACTCTTTGCTTCATTATTTTTATATTCCTAAATGTCTTTTTATTATGCTTGAGAGAATATATTATTGTGCCTTTGTTGAAGTTGTAACCTTTGCGCAAACTCATTAGGTATGGGACTGCCTTAAAGAGTTAGGTTAGAAATTTTGCATAATGTTTATGAGAATAGATTGTTGTGCTTTTGATAAATTTTAAGTAGCATTGTGTTAGCTATGGGGACTTCATTAGACATCTTCATACAAATGAAAATAAACAAACAAGACATCAATCGTCAACAATTTGATGTGAAATGTGTGATGTAATATAAAGGCATCTATGTTGGGTTCCTATACTAGAGTGGGAACTCTAGAAAATAATTAAGACATTAGCAAATTAACATTCAAAGAAGATTCACAAATTCCATCTTTCTATATAAGCATTGACAACAACTATAAATAGATAAGCATATAATAGAACCTTGTCAAATGAGCTTACTCAAACTATTAGAAGATGAACGATCAAGGTAACTATGGATGGATTACTTATGGTAAGGAGTTATGTATATTGAGCCTTGGATTCATGAATATATGTGCAAACAAAAACCACTTAACAAACGAGTTATGCAAGTTAAAGGATGTGTCCAATTGAAAATACTAGGTCACTTGAATACTCATCTTAGGAACTAACAAGTTCTTATATTAGTAAGCTTAGGATCTACAATGCATTACATAAGGATCACTAGAGCATGGAATTTCTTTGAGATTTTGGGATAGGTTAAAGCCTTTGACATGCTTTTCTTTCATGGTGTTGTTCTCCATAGAGCCATGCCGGCATAGATTGTGGGTGCTTAGCCACAAGGGCTACTCTCTCATGGCACTCACTAGGATACAAAAGGCTTCCTCTCATGGATCCAATTTTCACTTGAGAAAGGTCAATGAATGATAGGAAATAGAGAAGTGTGATACCAAGAAGCAATAAGAAGGGCAAACTCAATCAATGGGAGAGCATGGAACCTCTCCCTCACACCATAATCTTGGGAAAAAAAGAAGAAGAAACAAAGAAGCAATAAACCAAGAGTGAAGAAACAGAGAAACACTTGAGTTAGATGCGCACAAAAGTAGGAGCAAAAGAGTATGCACAAACTACATGTGATATCCTTTTCATTTTTTTCTTTAAAGCATGCATGCACATTTGAGTTAGAGTTGATTCCTCACACTATTACAAGGCTTATGTTTTAAGTGCAATGCAACTCTTTGAGAGATTCCTACTATGAGTTCAACACCTCATCCCATAACAAAATTCTTAGGGGCTAAAATCATCTTTCCTACATTGAGCCATCATCTCATGTGCCAAGCACTCTCAATTTTGCAAGTGGAATGTTTACTAATGATGCTAGCAAAATCTACCACAAAGATTCCCTATTGTTAGCATAGATTAATATCATGAATTATAAGATTCATACAAGGGAGGTTACTAAGGGGTTGGACTATTCCTAATGAGAGGTTCATATCTAGACATATAGTTGTTGACTTCCAACAGATAGGTTAACATAATCAAGACCTCCATAGCTACAAAGTCCATTAAGTGCCATATCACCTCCCCTATATCTTGTAGTAGGCAAAGCATTTGAAGGTCTCCCAAAAATTGGATAGCTAGCAAACATTATTCTCCCATATCATGGCCTACAAACGCACTATAGGGAGCCATAAACCCAACATAAATCCTCATATCATGAGGTATCTTAGAGGGGGATCTAAAAATCTCTCTTTAAATTAAGGATTATAGAGTGAACCTTGCAATATTGGGATTGGTTGTTGAAGCTCCTCTAGTGGATCAAAGTGTTTTCTCCAACAATAATAAGTCCATGCCAATGATATGGCTATCTCCTAACATTGGAACAAAGGCAATCCATTTGCAATTCATGACCAGTGGACCAAGTAGTATGTGTAACAAATCTTGGTTCTAACTAGCAATTTTGATGGCTCCAAAGCCAACATTGAATTCCCAATCATTAAAGTACGTGGGCAAAAGGAAAGTGAGAATGTCAACACGAGTGTATGTCTAGTTTATATAGCATGTGCATGTGTGGGGTGAATAATAAGCACACATGTAAGATCTAAACAAGGATACAACACCAAATTCCATTATATAATATGGCAAATCACCACATCCTCATGAAATATCCAAAAGACATTCATATATGAATCCTCTTAATCCTACCCATACCCATATACTAAGATCAAACCTCCAAAATGTTAAACATTTCACAAGCCCAAAGTTGCATGCTTCTAGCAACTTGTGACATAGCTCTACAAGTCTTATTTAAGATGGGTCCATGCAAGTGATGAGGATGAAACCACTTCTACTTCTTCACTATATCTCTAAAAGCATTGAATAAACCAACTCTAAGTTGGCACATCTTGAACATGTGAGAAAAGTGGAGAATGCACATGTGCATGTTGAGAGAGATCCAAGGACGATGATGGAATGGCATAACAAATGGACATGACAAATGGATTGGCCCTTCAAACCATTTCAACCCTTTTCAAGCACACTTTGTTGTCAAGGCTTGGCAACACCTATTTTGTTTTTCGTGATCTTTCCGAAACATACAAAAATATCAATTACTACTATTGAGCCGAACTAAATCCATCGCTTAGCCAAAACATTTACTTCATGAGAGATTTCAAGTCCTTGGCTTTTCTTGCATCCCACTTTCATTAGCTTAGTTTAAGCTCTTGTTCATTAAATTGTTTTAGAACTCTTTTAGCCGATTATTTCTAATCTCTTGGTTTGTTGAACATGAAGGAAGACTACATGGATTGTTTGAGGGCTTGTTATGAAATTATAATTTTCATCCAAATGGATACAATAGGTGAGTCTCCCCACAATACTCACAATTTTATGCAGGAAATGAGTTGCTTTGGCTACTAGAAATGCATTCGATTAAGGTCGACCTTATAGACAACATTAAAAGGAGCATCAAGCATTCGAAATTCTTTAGTTAATGATGAAGTCCAATATATTTGGTGACGATGAAAGACAAGACCAAAAGAGATGACATGCATGTCTCGTGAGGAATTGCCATTTGTGCCACATACCAGCAATTTGTTGCAAACAGTTCACGCAGTATATTTGTATTATTATTACATCAACAATGTGCAGTTTTAAAAAGATGTCCTCAGCTTCCATAACCGCATGGTTTACATTGACACAAGTTAACTGCTTACTTAGAAACCTACACCATTATACAGAGAATGCTCTTCCATGCTGCCAAAAACTAATGCCACCATTGAGTCTCCCCCAAAACTTCGTTCCTTTAATGTTACAATGCTTTGAACTCATGCTTGCATTGATAAAACAGTGTCTAAACTTTTTTTCCTTTAATGTTACAGTGCTCTGAACTCAAAGCTCCTGTTGATAGAACAGTGCCTTACAAGCTTGAAGCAGCATTACAAAAGCAGGAGTACACAGCATGATCTTTCTTTGTTACAAATGGTGACGTGACTTTCGAGACCTCTAATTTTGATGAGCCTTTGTTATCCATTGGTACAAAAATTTGTAACTTTCCTATAGCTATCCGTTCACCACTGATACTTACATAAGAAACACCCAGTACTGCAGGTACAAAAACATCGCTTCGAGTGCAAACGTAAAAGTCAATAGCCCTTTCAAATTGTGTGTTCCCAGAATAAAGGATTTGTTTCTCTTCGTTGAATGGCATGCTGTACTCCTGCAAAATAGCTGGCATTATGTTAGCTTGTTCTGTGAGTCTTGCTGCCAGTATTCATCTGTTTTGTCATGAAAATCATGGTACAGTGAAGTAGCAGATGTAAGACTAAAAGGAACTGAGTTCTAGTGTTTCATTCAGATGGTGAGTTCACGAGTACCAGTAATGCAATACTCCTGACCATTCCTTAAATCATGTTCAGACCTAGACGGAGCTAATGGGGGTCCAGAAATGCTTAGTTACACCACCTCATTGCTGCAAGGGCAGCATCACATTCAGGTGGATGTTGGAGGCCCCAACATCATGACCAACAACTATAGAAATGTGTGCTATGTAAAATGACATGAATGTTCTCAAGCCAACAGGATATAGCAACATACCCAAAGCTTCACAAAGGGAAATGTATTATCCTACCAATGCCTTGCGATTCTTGACAGCTCTACAGTTGCACAAAGATGGTGACTTGCAGACTGCTGATTTATTCAGTACAATGAACATTCAAAACAATGATATCCATTGCAGCCAGTAAGCTTAAGTTGCATACTAATAGTTGTTATCATGTGAGACAACACAGGAAGTAGGACAGCAAGAATCTGCCATCATGACCCAATCAGGAAAACCAGAAACTTGTCCAGCAAGTATAATCTAATGACCAACAGGTCGTGGCTAAAGAAGTGAAAGCAAGAGATGTGAGGAAATTGTATATATCTTGCAGAAGAGCACTTACTTTAGTATATATGTTTGGGAAGAATTGCTTAAGTGGATCAAGGCTTTGATTCCATCTCGACTGAGTCAAATAAATGGCTGTGTTGGAAGAAAACCCTAGTCTTTGCAAAAAAACTCCGACTTCATATGCATCAAAGCATTTCTTATTTTTTGAGCTATCTGATTGGCTACAGGTCTTTTGCCTCAATACATCTGGCCGTAAATCTAGAGCAATAAAACGACCACCTGATGATTCACCAGCTTCTCGCAATCGACTTAATAGCCGCTCTCCCAGCTTTTGCACTTGTGAATGAAAGCGCAAGGCACTATATGTCACCAAGCACTGGATTGCTTGCACTTCTTCATTGGGTACCTCTTTCACCTTCAAATTTGATGCAGGAAAGAAACTTGTGACCTGAATAATCAATTTCTGTTTGAAAATAGGTTGTATATTCTCTTCAATGTAGTCTGGAGTAACTTTGTAAGGCACTTTCACAATGGTTGGAGTCATTGACCGCACACCTTCTGGTAATCGTCCTACAACTCGGACCACATCTTTCAAACTTGATATGAAGTTATTCACATCATAAATTTTGTCAAAATCACTGTCAATCACAAGGCAGGTAGTTAACATACAAGAAAACAGTAATTGTAGAGAGAGAGAAGACCAGCCTCATATGCGACTGCTGCCCCTGAAAATAATGAATTTTTCAACATCAATGTCTTACCCATTTGGTTCCTTTGCAGCATCCTTAAGTGTTGGCAACAACAAAGTAGCTCCCAGTATTCGAGCTACAATGACAGCATCACAAACCTGCACATAGGAATAGACATTACATTACAGTATTTGAATTACCTCATGGACATGCAAATAACATCTAAGCTACCAGGAACAGGAAACAGGAGGAACAGCATAGATTCCAGGAATGGGGTGGGAATACTAACTTTAAAGATGGGTGAAATTTGTACTTTTTCCTGATTCTGAGATAAACACTTCACAAGATTCAAAGACACTTCACAAGCATCACTTTGAAGACCACATTGCACTAGTGAAAATCAAATGGACTTGCACCCTATATTAAGATCACTTGATGCTGCAAAATGAGCTTCAGTACATACTACAGGAAAAAGTCTAAAGAACCATAAGAATAGACAGAGCTTGAAGGCTGAACTGTATATCAAGAAAGAGCCCAGACCCAAGTGGAATGGCCAGTAGTAAATACAAATGTCAAGTCAAAACATTGAACATGCTGGAGGCCATAGATGGCAATCTGTAAGCTGCACTGTCCTTTGCAAGCTCCTCCAAAAAATGAGCACACACCTTATTGACTCTACTTATGTGCCCACAAGTGCATAGCTTGCACATCCATCTATGTGCTCCAATGTGGGCATCGCATTCGAATTTCCCTTCATCACACCATGATCACTCTGAGTGAGTTTCATCTATACTCGCTGCTTGGGAAGATGACATTGAGCAGAGGAGCTCACAAACAGAGGCCAACATCTGAGGCAGATGGAATTCCTCTTTTTTTTTGGTTTTGTTTTTCCACGGCACTTCAAGTCATGACCTGTCATGAGGCACAAAAAGGCACAGCGGAATGGCACACAAGATATATCAATAAGGAATCCTTGTATTCATGGTATCAAAAGTTACAACATTGAGGCACATCTTAGGACTACACCTTCGTGACGCCACACATGTGAGGGTTCACCACTGAGCACAAGAAATCACACGTAAAGTGAAAACCAAATAGAGCTCAAACTCACTACTACTCCCTATATAGGTGTTTCTGGCTCCAACGCCATGGTATAGCTACAAAGCCCATACCCTTACACTACCTTCACGGGACTTCAAGTCATAACCTGTCATGAGGCACAAAAAGACACAGCGGAATGGCATACAAAATATATCAATAAGGAATCTTTGTATTCATGATATCGGAAGTTACAACATTGAGGCACATCTCAGGATTACACCTCGTGACGCCGCACATGTGAGGGTTCACCATTAAGTATAGGGAATCACACGTAGAGTGGAAACCAAGCAGAGCTTAGAATCACTACTACTCCCTATATAGGTGTTTTTGGCTCCAACGCCATGGTATAGCTGTAAAGCCCATGCCTTTACACTCACCCCCACTTAATGAATTGTTGTCCTCATCAACCTGAGGGTGGTTTCTTGACTCATTCCGAGGTCTTAACACAACTTATGCTATCAAGCTGATCAATGTCTAACGGTCTAGGACTTTGACTCATTAGCAGAGGTCTTAATGCAGCCTTTTCTATCAAGCCAGTCAGTGTCTGCCACACTATGACTTGGGGGTCTTAACACCACTTATTCTATCAAGTTGGCCAGGGTCTACCCATCTAGACTTAGTTATTTTATTCTATTTCATTCCACTCCACCCTCGACCCAATTACATTTGAGGAGTGAAGGCTTCATGGTCCTAACTTGAGGTGGCTTGGCACTTATGGCTTTGCATGCCAAGCTTTGTAGGCACGTGTGGAAAATCAAAGTGCAAGCCAATATTGAAGTGTCTGCACAAGAGGAAAAGGAGACACAAAGTACAAGAACATGTCTTACTTATAAAGTTGCTTATGAGTACAACTAGGGTCACCTCACTCTATCAATTGAAGTAGACCCATGGGCTGTTTATATAGCCTCAACTGGCTAGGGTTAGGGTTTCTCCTTTTCCTCAGGACCATTCACACCTACCTGCCCTTATCCACTCCTGCATAAGGAGAGTAACATATGCCTATACTCTCAACACCCCCCCTCCCAATGCAAGGTGGCATTGGAATACAAAGCATAAGAGAAGGCCCCCCCTTAACCCAAAATAGGATGCCTTTATAGATCAAGCTACAAGGATGGTTATAGGCGCAAAAGATACAAGACTTAGAAGAGTCGATCATCGATGGATTGGGTGACAAAATTAGCCTCCAATTCCTTAGGTACTTTAAGATAGTTAGGACATTTACTGGTAATATGTCATGTCTTCTTATATTTATTACATTTCATCTTTTCTGGGTATTTTTTCCAACAATTGTTTACAATATGCCCTTTCTTCTTACAAAAAGTACACTTATTGATAACTGTATGCACCAAGACTTGGTCATGGGGTGTTGAAGTAGATGCCTAATTGGTGATTCCTTCTTTGTGATTCCTTTTTTCTTCATCCAAACAGGATTGGATGGTACTTGCCAAGGTAGGATTGGGAATATTAGTAAAAGTTGTTACAAGTGTGGGAAAGACCTTTTTGACAGCTTTTAAAAGAATGGCAATAGCATCCTCATCATGGATTGGTGCTTGCACTGAAGAAAGTTGTGTTATGAGGCCCTTCATATGAGAAATAAATTTTCCCAAGTCTGCTCCTTTATATTCCAAGCTGAAGGATTCTATCTTAAGAAAAATCTTAGTGTTTTTACCTGTAGCACCATAGAGCTTTTCAAGCTCATCCCATTTCTCCTTGGCAGTGGAGAGCTGATCAACATGATGAATCAAGGATTCATCTAAGTGTAACATGATCATTGCTTGAGCACGTTGATCATTCTCCACATCAGAAGGATTTGTAGAATTAACAACTCTAGTCCCTTGAATGAGAGGCCAATAACCTCTCTCCATCATTTTTTACTTAATGAGTACTTGACAGGGGTGAAAGTCTTCCAAATAGAACTTAGGGTTTGATTGTTTTCCTTGGATTTTGTGAAGTGAACTTAGACTGCACTTCTGGCTCCTCCTGATGATGTGGCTTATTAGAGGAGTTCTTGGTAGAACAAGGCTGATCAATCAACTCTATACTATGGGATGAATCAAAGGAGAGTACAATAATACTCATTTCTCTGATTTACCAACAAACAGTAAGAAACACCAGCTAAATGTTGAGAAAGCATGGAAACTCTCCTTATATTGGAGAGGATAAGGGTGGCTAGGTGTAAATAGACCGCAGGACAAGGGAGCAAGGGGAAACCCTAACCCTAACTCTTCTAGAGGCTATATAAACAGCCTAAAGTACACACTCACAGTTGAGGAGAGTGTACTAGTTATACCTTGAAAAACTGACAAGATCTTATTCTTGTACTTGAGCTCTCTCTCTCTCCCTCTTGTGCACACTCTCTCATGCTTCCAACTCTGATCTTCCACATGGTATCAAAGCCATCTCTGATCCCTCAGCCTTTCTGCACACCTAAGTGCACAAGAAGAAATCTTGTCTTCTCATTTGCCCTCGTTTCCACCATAGCCAGCTTGACCCACCTCTGTTGGAGGACCTGGGGAGAGCAAAGGAGAGCACTTCAGCTCCTGACTTCTTCTAGAGATATTCTCTTCAGCTCAGGGCGACTTGGAGTGGCACATTAGAGACCGACATAAGGCGTCGTGGAGGGCAGCATTGCACAAATTGTGAAATCTAGCGCAGTTTTGACAGCGTACTGTTCAAGGGCTTCGTGCTTGCTGACAACGGCGCAATCATGGGGGCCACCATAGGGCTTTCATAGCCCCCCTAGTGGGTCAACTCCCTCTAAGAGGGTTTGAAGAAATTCCTCCTCTACTAGCTGCTATGAGCAAAACCCTAACTGTGAGTTTCTGGCAGTCATAGCCAGGAGCTTCAAGCTTACTCATTTTTACATTTTCTCAATCTGGGCATTATCAACAATGATTTTAATCACTGAAAAACACTTGTAAAGATTTGTTACTGCCCTCGGGAGCTTAAATGCAGAGTGTTTTTCATTCCATGGACAATATTAAGCTTGTAAAGATCAACCTGCATTATGAGTACTAGAATGGATGCTAGTAAGAGTACTTCTTAGCACTACTAATGCATTCAACTAATGCTCCTTACTGTTTGCTGCTGGTAAATCAAAGAAATGAGTGTTATTCTGCTCTCTTCTGATTCATCCCATAGCATAGAGTTGATTGATAAGCCGTGCTCCACCAAGAACTCCTCTAATAGGCCACATTATCAGGAGAAGCCTGAAGTCCAATCAAAGCTCACCTCATTGAAACCTAGGAAAACAATAAAGCTTAAATCAAGGATTGTTTGAATAACAGGACCTCCAAAATCCTATCTTGAGATATTACATATGTATGATTTCCAACCTTTTTCATCTCTACAGCTTTAAAGTTGGTTATCCTTTGTAGGGCTATCAGTTCTGCTATTTGGTTTGTACTTGGCCACCTGTAAAGGACTAGACACTGCCATTGCTCAAAGCAATAGGTAAGACTTTCCTATAATGGCCATGGCCTATGCAGATGTAAGGTATCAAATTCGCAAGTTCAATGGAAAAGATTTCTATCCTTGGCAAGTCTTGGTAAAATATAAAATGATGGAACAAGGCTATTGGCCCTTCATAAAAGGAACCAAAGCTATTGACCCATCCAGTTCTCTTGATGTAGAAGATGATGAAAGGGCTCAGGCCATCATCATGCTTCATTTGGATGAATCTTTAATTCATCATATTGACCAACTCTCCACTGCCAAGGAGAAGTGGGATGAACTTGAAAGGCTCTACGGCACTACAGGGAAGAACTCCAAGATCTTTCTAAAGATTGAGTTTTTTAGCTTGGAATATAAACAGGGAAAAGATCTAAGCAAGTTTATTTCACATATGAAGAGGCTAATGGCACAACTAGCCTCCGTTCAAGCACCAATTCATGATGAAGGTGCCATTGCCATCCTTCTGAAGTCTATGAAGAAGGTTTTTCCAACTCTTGTGACTACCCTAACTAATATCCCGAACCCAACCTTGGCAAGTACCATCCAATCATGCCTGGATGAAGAGAAGAGAAACCATACTGAAAGGACTTCAACATTTATTTCCCGTGAGCAAGTGTGAGTCCATACAGCTTCTACTAAGTGCTCCTTCTGTCACAAAAAAGGATATATTGTAAGCGATTGTTGAAAGAAATATCCTGATAAAATGAAGTGCAATAAATGCAAAAAGACCGAGTATATCACCAATAAGTGTCCCAGTGTTCCAGAAGTACCTAAGGAATTTGAGGCCAACTTTGCCTCCCAATCCGCAGATGACTGACTCTTTTGAGTCTTGTAACACTCTCTACCTATAACCTTCTTTTATAGCCTGATTTATAAAGGCATCTCATTGTGGATTAAGAGGGGGCATCCTATCATGCTTTATCCAATGCCACCTAGCATTGAGGGGGGTGTTGAGAAAGCATGGGAACTCTCCTTATACTGGAGAGGATAAGGATAGCTAGATGTAAATGGACTGGAGGACAGGGGAGCAAGGGGAAACCCTAACTCCTCCAGAAGCTATATAAACAGCCTAAAGTGCACACTCACACTTAAGGAGAGTATACTAGTTGTACCTTAAACAACTAACTAAGCAAGATCTTATTCTTGTACTTGAGCTCTCTCCCTCCCTCTTGTGCACACTCTCTCATGCTTCCAACTCTGATCTTCCACACTAAATACATCAGTAGTGCTAAGAAGCACTTGTATCAACTTCCATTCTTCTACTCATAATAAAGGTTGAACTTCACGAGCTTAGTAGTGCCTATGAGATGAGAAAAACCTCTGCATTTGAGCTCCACAAGGCAGTAATTGATCCTGCCAGAGGTTTTTCAGTGATTAGAATCACTGTTGATAATCCCCTGATTGAAAAAAGTGAGAATAGGAAAGCTTGAAGCTTCCTAGCTATGGCTGCCAGGAAACCCACAGTTAGGGTTTTGTTGATTATGGGCAATAGAGAGAGAATTTCTCTGAACCCTCTTAGGTGTAGATGGCCCTCTTGGGGGCTATGAAAGGCCCATAATAGCCACCTCCATTGCGCCCTATGCTGCTCGTGGTTCAGCTCGAAGCAGGTCGCTGCCAGAAATTGCACCAAATCTACATCTGCAACAATGCCATGCTCCTGTGACCACAATGTCAGGGTTTTATGTGTCACCCTACTGCACCTTGAGCTGGGGAAGTGATCTTCAGAAGGGGTCTTGAGCTGAAATGTTCTCTTCTGCTCTCCCCAAGTCCTCCAACAGAGGTGGGTATCGCAGGCAGCTATGGAAGTGGAGAGTTTGATGAAGAAGATGAAGACTCATGTGCACTTAGTGATGGATGATGTTAAGGAAGTTGAGGAGATCAGAGATGACTCTGATACCATGTGGAAAATTAGAGTGCAAGCCAACATTGAAGTGTGTGCACAAGAGGGAGGCACAAAGTACAAGAACATGTCTTGCTTATAAAGTTGCTTATGAGTACAACTGGGTCACCTCACTCTATCAATTGATGTAGACCCATGGGTTGTTTATATAGCCCCAACTGGCTAGGGTTAGGGTTTGCCCTTCCTCTCAGGACCATTCACACATGCTTGCCCTTATCCACTCCTGCATAAGGAGAGTTCATATGCCTATACTCTCAACAGCGCGGTCCCAAGTTATTACACTATTGGGGTCAAGGCGTGGTGGTGCGATTGTAGCCATGTTGTGTCACACCTTAAGGGAGGCAATCCATTGAGCTCCTCCTTGCGTTGTTCCTCCCTTTCTTTGTGCCGTCACCTTGGGCCTTGGGGACTTGGGTCTCTTGGTTCGTTTGCCAAGACACTTTGCCCTCACCGCCAAGTCAAGAGCTTGGGTTGTTTTCCTTGACCTCCTTGCCGGATCTTTCTTGCTTGCTCTGAACTTAGACAAACCGGTTGGTTCAAGCTTTCTCTTGCACGGAAGGTGCATTCTCGGTGCATGGCACCTCTTTGGCTCTTCTGAGCCTCATTTGGAGTTGAGGTTCTTGGAGGGAAATGGACTAAGTCGTTACACTTAGACCAGATTTTGGTTTGCGGAAGTAGAGGTATCCTTGAAGTTCTTGGGGTGACGTCCATATCCATAGGATCGGGATGACAACTCCTTGCACTGCTTGCGTCTTGAATGCCAAGATCTCAATCTTTGCCAGCATTGAGTATGGTCCCAACGGGTTCCATAGTCCAAAGACATTCACCTTAAGAGTGAGTTGGAGAGTTCTCCAAGGCTCAACTATCAAGGTTCCCTTCCATGGCACTACGTTACCTTGATTGGACCATATTGCGAGCACTCCCTCATGCTCTCCCTTCTTTGAGGCTTTGTCCTCTGACTCATTCTGTCCAAGCCCATAAGGGTTTGCCTCGTTAGGCTCAGAGGAACAGCCAATGACTCCATTGCCGAAGTACACTTGGTTCCTATGATCTGAGTTGGCTCGGATGGGATGTGGCCTTGGATCAAAAGCTTGGTTCGCTTCGTCCTTAGCCATGAGTTGAGTTTGGGGGGTTTTAGAGGCATCTTCATTCTCATTACGCATCTTGGCTCTAGTGGCTTGCATCCGTTTCTTAGCATTTGGTTTGCCTTCTGCTTCGTCTCATTCTCATTCTCTTTCTTCTCTATCTTTTCTTCTTCTTTTTGGCCTACTTCACCTGGGTCTATCTTTTCTTGCTCTCCTTGTTCTAGCCTATCTTCTTTCTTTGGCTTCCTAGCCCTCCATACTCGTTCTTCTAACTTGCCTTTTCCGTCTCTTTCTACTTAATCTTTTTCCTAACTTTCTTCTTCTTATTTTCTTCTACTTGTTTCCTCATATCTTGTTCTAGCTTTTCTTTCTCTTCTAGTTTCTTCCTAGCTAACTCTACTTGCTCTTCTATCTCTTTTTTTCTCTTTTCTTGTCTCATCTTTGTTGGGATAAAGGCCCGGTTTAAACCCCCTTTGTATAGTACACACACATTGTATATGTGAATGCACCCTTTGCGTGCCCTAAGTATAAATACATTTTATTCTTTGTGTACCAACACATTGTTGGTACACTCTTATCGATTCATACTTTCACTCTGCTCACACTCTCTCCAGCCGTCACACTCTCATGCTCACTCCTGCTCGGCTCCCATCTCTCTTAGCTGTGCTCTTCTCTCTTCAATTGGTATCAGAGCCCAAGGTTCTACACACTTCCAAGGACCAAGGCGCAGCTGACAAGTCATGGAGGCAGCTTGAGGCAGAAGGCCAGTCGGGTCTAGCTGACTAGGTGCCAGAGAAACCAGTCGACAGCTGCAAAGGGCAGGTCCAGCAAACGATGGCTGCAGGTCGACGTGAAGACCAACGTAACGGGCAGACGACTAGGCGACTGGCAATTGGACATTTGCATCGTGAACCAATCGAACACGACTAGCAGGCGTGAACCAAGTGACGGCTACAGCGAGTTGGGTGTAGCGAGAAGCCATCAAGTGACGATTGACCGGCGGAGGGAACCAACAGCAGACGTAAATCGCGTCAGTCACGTGACGGTCAATGCATCCCCCTGTCAAATTTCTAAAAATTTAAAAAAAATCCTTTAATTTTTCAATTACTTGCCTTGGTAGAAGTTCACACGCCAGAGGCACAGATCTCAATCTGCGAAGATTCGAGCCAAAAATTTGGGGCTTTTCCCAAATTTGACATCATTTATACCTGTCAGTGATTTTCGAGTCAGAAATTGCAGACATTTCGAGCGGTGACCTCGATTAATTTGGAGATTTTGCCAAATTTGTTGAAATTTCGCTCTTTTGAGTAAAATTTCTTAACATTGGATCCCTGAACTTTGGGGCTTTTCATGTATTGGCAAATTTTTGCTCAACTGGGTCAGATTGGCTGACATTCATGCAATTTTGTACTTGAAATTTTCGGGATTTGCGCAGAATTTGGTAAATTTCTGCATTTTTGCCCGTGTGGTAGTTGGTTCATGTACAAACAACAAATATTTACTTCTCGTTGAGAAGAACAGCTGTGTATTTTGCTGGTTCAGCTTGTGCTTCCGCAGTTGTTCATGATAAGTTGGCCCCAACCTCTTCCACTTCATAAATCAAGAGTTTGATGGAAATCAAACGGTTTGATGGTCATGGCTTTGACCTTTGGAAAGACCGTATGTAGGGCATTTTGTTCCTAAAGGATTGTGAGGATGCTTTGCAGGAAGATAAACTCTCACTAATGTCTGATGCAGATTGGACCAGAGTAAATAAAAAGGCTGTGGCTTACATAAAGATGGGTGTCATTGATGACATTCTGACAGACATTAGAATTTAGATACAGATTATGCAATATAGGAAAAGCTGAAAACTACTTATGAGATCACCACACCTGTTAATCAGGTGCATTTAATGCGCAAGTTGGTAAATATGCGACTAAATGAGTCAAAGCCTGCAACTGAGCACTTGAGTGCATTTACAAGGATTCTAAATCAACTCAAAGATGCAAATTTGGACTTTGATTATAAGTTGAGGACGATCTTTTTGATCATGATGCTGCCTGACTCTTGGGAGACCTTGGTGGTTTCACTCAACAATAACCCCAATCTCTCCTATGATGGAGTGAGGGGTTCTATCTTGAATGAAGAAATTAGATGTATGTCTAGTAGAGAAGGCAACAACTCAGCTTACAATGTAAGAGGCAGGGCTGAAAAGAAAAATACAAATGCAAGGCACAGAAACAGGAGCAAGAGCAAAGGAAAGAAAAAGAGTGACATTACTTGCTATCACTGTGGTTGGAAGGGCCACAAGAAACCTGATTGTAGGTATTACAAGAAGGAACAAGAGAGAAAGAAAAATGCAGGAGATAAAAAGAATAAGAAAGAAAAGACAGATGCATCGAAGACAACCAAAGGCAAAGAAAAGGCCAATGTGGCCTCTAGTGTGGTCATAGAAGAGCTTTCACATACACAGGCTGATGTATTTGCAGGATATGCAAATTACCAAGGCCGATGTGATTTATGCACTTTTGTCAGTTGATGATGGTGTTACTCAAACTTGGATTGTAGACTCTGGTGCCTCTTTCCATGTAACTCCTTGCTTGAAGTGTTTTGCTATGTTCAATGCAAGCAGTTATGAAAAGGTGTATCTTGGAAATAACCATGCCTGCAGCATTGATGGGATTGGCATAGTATACTTGTCTTTAGACAATGGTCAAGAGCTTGTACTAAAAGATGTCAGATATGTGACTGGCATTAAAAAGAGTTTACTATCTGTTGGTCAGCTTAACTTCCATGGCTACACCACACTGTTTGGTGGTGGTTTGTGGAAATTGGAAAAGGATTCCATGCTAATTGCAAAAGGAACCAAGAAGGGCACTTTGTATTGTTTGCACTGTAAAGCCTTGAATGGCAAGTTTCTTGCAGTTGCTAAAATATGCAGCCACTTGAGTCTTAGGCCATATGAGCCAAAAAGGACTTGATATCCTTACCTCTCTGAAGAGGGTTGATGGAAAAGACTCTAAACTTGACTTTTGTAATGAGACCAGTTTGGAAAGCAAATAAAATTTTTCTTTTAATCTAGTGTCTCTCGTAAGTCCAATGTCTTGGACTTAGTGCATTCTGATGTATGTAGTATGCCCGTGAAATCGTTGGGCAGTGCTGCATATTTTGTCTCCTTTATTGATGACTGTTCCAAGAAGATTTGGATGTACTTACTGAAAAAGAAAAGTTGAGTGTTTGTTGTTTTTAAAACTTTTCATGCATTTGTGACCACTCAGACAGGTAGAAAGCTAAAATGCTTGAGAACTGATAATAGGGGTGAGTTCACATCGACTGAATTCAAGTCTTTTTGTGACTTATATGGTATTAAGAGGGAGCTTACAACCCCTTACAACCCTTCTTCAAATGGGGTGGCTAAAAGATATAATAGGACTTTACGTGAAAGAGTGAGGTGCATGTTGTACACTACTAATCTCCCTCATGAATTTTGGGGAGGCACTCAAAACCACGGTTCACATTTGCAACCGCTCTCCAAACAGGTCCTTAAATAATGGCATCCCTGAGGAGGTTTGCTCTAGCAAATCGGCCTCATATAACCATTTATGCATATTTGGCTGTGATGCTTTTGTGCATATTAGGGATGAGCTGAGGAACAAACTTGACCCAAAATCCACCAAATGCATTTTCATGGGCTATGGTGATGAGGGTGAATTTGGCTACAGAGTGTGGTTACCTCAGTCCAAGAAAATTATTCCCAATCGTAATGTTGTGTTTAATGAGGCAAAATTGCTGAAAGGTACTTTAGCCTCTAATGAAGATATGAAAAAAGTGAAATTTCAGAGTTTGCAGCCACCTATTACTTCAGAAAATGAGCCTCATGGTGCTGTACCACAAGCTGAAATTGATAATCAGCCGGTTATTTTTTAGCCAGATGATGATGGACAGCAAATAGAAGCACAAGGAGGTCACGGACAGCAAGATAGGCTTGCTGATTATGAAAATCCAGGTGCTGGAAATGAAAATGAAGGTGCTGTACAGCATGAACAGCATGCTGAAAATGTCTTACAGAAGCCGATAAATGCTGAAAATAATATACCTCCAGATGTAGACCCAATTCTTGAAAAGGTTGATCATTGGGTACGCAGGTCTACACGTGTAAGAAGGAAACCACATAGGTTTGACCCCTCCTTGCATTATGGGATGCTTACAGATGAGGGTGAGCCTCTTACATACAAAGAGGCCAAGTCATGTGAGTTCAACAATAAGTGGGAGCTTGCTATGTAGGAAGAGATTAAATCTCTATATGCAAATGATACTTGGGATCTTGTGTCATTGCCGAAGGGAAGCAAGCCACTTCCAAACAAATGGGTGTACAAAGTAAAGAAAGTTGATGGGAAACCCAAGTACAAGGCAAGATTAGTTGCGAAAGAGTATACACAAAAGGAAGGGATTGACTTCCAAGAGGTCTTCTCACCTATTGTGAAAATGACCACTCTACGTGTGCTTTTTGCTCTCACTGTTGTACTGGACTTAGAGCTGTATCAAATGGATGTAAAAACAGCTTTCTTACATGGTGACATTGATGAGGAAATCTACATGAAACAACCCAAGGGCTTTGTAGTTCCTGGAAAAGAGCAAATGGTGTGTAAACTAAAACACAGCCTGTATGGATTGAAGCAAGCACCACAGCAGTGGTACAAAACGTTTGACACTTTTATGCTATCTCATGAGTTTACACGCAGCCATGCAGATCATTGCTTGTACATGAAAAAGAATACAAATGACAGGCCCATCATACTTGTTTTGTATGTGATGATATGTTGCTAGCTAGGGAAAAGGAAGACTAGCTTGGATGCTCTCAAAAATCAGCTGAAATCAGCCTTCTCCATGAAAGATTTGGAAAATGAAAAACATATTTTGGGCATGAGGATTCGTAGAGATAGAATGCAGAAATTGTTGTTTTTATCTCAAGAAAAGTACATTGGAAAGGTACTGGACAGATTTAACATGGCTGAAGCTAAGCCTTTTGGGGTACCCTTACCTCCTTATCTCAAGCTTAGCAAAGCCAACAGCCCGAAAGATGACGTGGAGCTATGAAGGGAGTTCCTTATGCATCAGCTTGTGGCTCTCTTATGTATGCTATGGTTGCTACTCGTCCAGACATTGCTCATGCAATGGGAGTTGTTAGTAGGTTTATGTCAAATCCTGGCAAAACACATTGGGAGGCTGTCAAGTGTATTCTTCGATGCCTTAAGGGTACACAAAGAAAAAGTATTTGCTATGGGCAGGATGCACTTAGTTTCCAGGGTTATTGTGATGCAGACATGGCAAGTGACTTAGACACTCGTAGGTCCACCAGCAGGTATGTCTTTACAATTGCTGATGGAGCTGTTTCTTGGTGTTCCAGGTTGCAGAACATCGTTGCACTGAGTACCACTGAAGCTGAATACATATCAGCTACTGAAGCTTCTAAGGAAGCTATATGGTTGAGCAAACTTGCTAAGGATCTTGGCATGTCTATGGGTACTGCAGTTTTGGGATGTGATAGCCAAAGTGCTGTGTATCTAGCTAAGAATGCCATGTATCATTCACGCACAAAGCATATAGATATGTGATATCATTTCATCAAATAGATCCTGCTCGACTCCCATCTTTCTTAGTTGTGCTCTTCTCTCTTCAATGTTTTCCTTGACCTTTTCTATGGCTCCATCTAATAAATCTTTTTCTTCTTCTTTCCTATCACATTCTTCTATCTCATCCCATATTTGCATGATTCTCTCCTTCGACTCTTTTCCTAGACTATCATCATTGAACTATGAGAGTTTGGTTGGTTGTTGGGGTTGGGATTGTCGAGATCAAGGTGTTCTAAGATCTAGGCAAAGCTACTCCTCGCTCTTCGCTTCTTCTTTGGGTTGTTGGGGTAGAGGTGTTCCAAGATTTGGGTTGAGCTCATCCTCCCTCTTTTCTTCTTTCTTCTCTTCTAACTCCCATCTTCTTTCTTTTCCTTCACCTATATCATCATCTGAAGTAGAAGTGTTGGCTTCATGTGTAGCGGATGCCCTGCCCCAAGTGCTTTCGCCCTTCCATTCTCATCTTCTAACTCTCTCTCTTCATCTACTGCATGTGCATGGCTACTATCTAACTCTAGTCATATTTTGATTTTTAAATTTTTTTAAAATATTAAGATTATTTCTTTAACTTTTGCAATTAAATGGCATTAAAATCACCCCTCAATGTCAATGTCAAGGAAGTCACATTTCAATGTTGATCGCTTGCAACAACATCACCAAGTATTGGATGTACAATGGGCCATTTTACATGCAATGCTCAAGCCAAAGCACCTAGGTTGTCTTCAATGTGTTGTCAAAGAGTTCAATTTGATGGTAGAATACTCCAACCTTAAAAGCCATGCCCTTTGATCCATGGTCCAAGTTCCCTAAGCATTTAAACTGCCATTAAATGTAGTTGTTGCCCCTAGTGTCCTAGACACTAAGTGACACTAGCATTAGGGTTTTAGTTAGGGTTTCTTGTGATGGTTAATCCGTTTAGGGTTTCATTTTACCATAAAAAGACACTTTGTGCATCATTAACACATAAGTCTCGCAATTTTCATTGTGACCAGCTTGAGCGTTGTACTCTCCCTCATTAATTCATCACTTCTCATTTTGTGATTGACTTATTGTGAATTGATTAATTCATTCACTGTCTTTCATTCTCTAACAATTAATTGTATTAGCTTTATTTATTCTCATGTGTGAACACACATTATTATGTGGAGAAGTGTGTGTCTAGGTATGGACACCTTTTATGCCACTTAGCATTAAATAAGGGTCAAAGGGTTAGCTACATATACTGGCCTATATATTCAAGTCCTATCACTTGTACTTTCATATCACTTATTTCATCAATCTATCTTTTAGTATGTGTGTACATGCAAGAGCTCTCTCTCCCCATGGAGTTCCTTCCGCCATAGCCTAATGGTTACACATGTGAGCTCCATACCCAACAGCAGTATCAGAGCTGACCGATTTGTCTACTCCAAAATGCCAAACTTCACTTAAGCTGCTGTCTGTTCAATGTTGCCCATCAGCTCAACCGCTGCCCTTTGTCACAATCTGCCCTGCATGAAGGCTGTGAACCTACTATTGATGGTGCTTCAACCGTAGCTGAAGAAGACGAAAGAGAAGAAAGAGAAGAAGAGGCTGACCTGAAGAAGAAGAAGAAGAGGAGAAGAGGCGGAAGAAGAAGAAGAGAGGAAGAGGACGAGGCTGACTTGATCACTCTATTGTAGACCTACGGGAGCCTGAAGTCCATCATATCTGTGAATCGCCTCCTGTCTGTGCGCATGCCCTGCACCCTGTCCTCCACGTGAAACCTGCCTTACATGGCTCAACCTGTGCTCAGCCTATCTACCCCGCCTCACGCCTGGCTGAAAAGGTGACCTGTTCGTTGACCATGCACATCCAGCCACACGCTGTGTCACGATTGTCCTGCCCATGTAAGTCTAACAGGCACACAGCTGCCCTTCCACGTCTCAATCATCATCAGCCCCATCGAACAAAGATAAGGTTTTGATTAAAACCTTAAATTAATTGAAGTTTTAAAATTCTTAAGGGGCAGTTCACACGAAATTGGTGTTGGGTATTTAACTCACGCCTCACTTACGCCTACGCTCATATGGGAGTGTCGGTGATTAGTAGGACACTGGGGCACTTTTTACTCTCAGTAGGAGAGGTTTTTTCCCCCAAACTTATAGTCTTATTTTCGTATGTGCTTATGTGCTTATGTTACACACTTATGGGCACTTACTGTGTGTCGGGTGTGAACACCCCCTACAACCCTAAGGTTTAAGGGTTGTACTTTGTACTTTCATGTTACACTCTTTCAGTCTATTGGATTGGGTGTCGTGCTTCACTCTATCTCTCTCACTCTCACACTGTCTACTACACTCTCAGCTGCATTTCGATCCTATCACCATCCTTACATTTGGTATCAGAGCAGTCTGCAGTCTGCAGACTGTAGCCCCCACTGTCTGTGGCTCCCGTCAGTTCTGCAGCTCCCGCTAGTTCTGCCCCAGAGTCGCCAGTCTGCAATCGACTGTCAGCTGAAGGCGCCACCTGTGCCTGCGTAGCCTCCCTGCGCAGAGTCGTCAGCGCCCAGCTTGTAGCTCACTCGCCAGGTCCTCCTCCAGCACGTCGGCCATCAGGCCTGAGCGCCGCCTGCCTCCAGCACGTCTACCTCCAGCACGTCTGCCAGCTGCAGGCGCAGTCGTCACCAGGCCTGGGCGCTGCCTCACTACTGCTGCGCCGCGTTTTACCAGTCAGCTCCACGCCCTGTCCACGTGAAACGCCCGCCCGACTGCCCTGTCTGCCTGCGACCTAACTGTCCGCCCTGTCCACGTCAGGCGTCCGCCCGACTGCCCAGCCTGCCTACGACCTGACTGTCCGCCCTGTCCACGTCAGGTAATTTAGAAAATTAAAAAATATATATTTTTTCATTTTATTCCACAACAAAGTTTTGGAAGAGGGGGTTCATACGCAGCAGGCACAGCATATAGGATACATGTGTGGGACAAATTAGATGCAAATTTCTGGGCACATTCATCAGAAATTTTGGGGCTTTTATATATTTTGAGAACATTTGCATATGAACTGCACTTACAGTCACAGAAAGACTATTTTGAACACATTTGAGGCAGAAATTTTGGGGATTCTTGATATTACAATGTTGCTAAGCACTGTTTGCACCTTGGGAAGCGTGCATTAAAGACAGTTTTTGACAGAGTACGCCCTTTCACATTAATTGCAGACGTGTGCTTGCTGCAATTTCTGGAAATTTGCAGATTTCTAGTCCTTACTGCTTTGACATTGCTCATTTGTCTTTGGAAATTTGTCATCATGGCAAATCAGGGAGGTGATGTATTTACGTATGTATCCAAGGAAGACAGATTGGACGGAAACAATTATTCGCTATGGTCATTCATGATGAAGAATGTATTAGTGGCCAAGAATTTATGGGATTATGTCAGTGGAGAGGAAACTCGACCGGGAGTTGTAGCTCCCGTTACTCCTCCTCCTCAAGGGGCACGTGGACAACGGGGACCTCAGCCCGCTCCACCTCAACCACTTCCTCCAAGAATTGCAGCTCAAAAAGCTTGGGATACACGTGATGCACAGGCCTTGTCGCTGATTGCTTTGGCAATTCAGCGGTCCATCATCTCTCACATTCATTCAGCATCTTCTTCACGAGATGCATGGCTAACTTTGGAGCATATGTTTGCAGGAAAGAATGAGACTCGGCTCTCTTTCTTGAAGAAAGAGTTAGAGACTTTGAAGATGAATGAGGGTGATTCTATGCAGGATCACTTGAATAAGATTCAGGACTTGAGGGAGCAGCTCCTGAATGTAGATGAGTACTTTTCGGATGCACAGTTGATATCCACTACCTTGAATTCCTTACCTCCTTCGTACTTGTCTTTTCATACTGCATTGAACCTCACCATGAGGATTGCCGAGCACCCACTCACTTTTATTCAGCTAGTTAGTTTGCTTCTAGAGGAGGAGCAAACAAGGAAAAATAGTGGTGTGGATGCTATAGTCTCTGAGCAGGCTTTTGTGGCAAGACAAAAAGGCAAAAACGGCAAGGTGAAAAATGCTCCACAGAGTTCTGGCACTTCGGGCACATCACAGAATCAGACACAAGGGGGAACGCAAGCTAAAAAGGGAAAATGTAATTATTGTAAGAAGCCAGGCCACTATATCACTGAGTGCAAAAAGCGCATTGCCAAAGAGAAGAAGAAGAAGTCAGGAATGTCTGTTTCTAATACTCCTTCCACTGCTAGTGAGTCCGCGTCCTTTGTTGTGGACAGGGACTATTGTTTTTACACTTGCAGTTATGACATCTCTTGGGCCGATAGAGCACTTAGCTCTACAGAGGATGCTGACACTTGGTTCTTTGACAGTGGTGCTTCTAGACATATTACATCTCGCAGAGATCTGTTTGCTTCAGTTAGTGCACCTCCCGTTGGGAAATCTGTACAGTGTGCCAATAATGCATCATACCCTGTTCGTGGTATTGGAGAGATTCAGGTCACAACCATTGATGGCTCTATTCTCCGCCTGCAGGATGCTTTGTTTGTGCCTAGAATCAAGAAGAATTTGCTTTCTATTTCTTCTTTGGTACGTTGTGGTTTGCAGGTCACATTTGATGATGACCGTTGCATGGTTAAAGATAAAGAACGCATGACTTTGGTCTTGACAGGATCTTTGTGTCATTGTTTATATGAGTTGGATGCTCTTTCAGTAGATCAGTCGGCATACTTGACATCCACTCTTACTCCTGCTATGATGCAAGCGGAGTTATGGCATGCTCGTTTGGGGCATGTAAACTTTGGCAGCTTGATGCTTTTGCAGCGTACTCAAATGCTAGATAGCTTACCTCTCTTGGAGAGACCTCCTAAGCACTTATGCGAGGGATGCATTTTGGGAAAAATACATCGTTTCTCATTTCCCCGTGATGTTGCTTTCAGAGCAACAACCAGATTGCAGTTGGTGCATTCAGATGTTTGTGGGCCTATGCAAACAATGTCATTGGGCGGTTGTTACTATTTTGTGACATTCATTGATAACTTTACACGTTTTTGCTAGGTCTACTGTTTGAAAAAGAAGTCAGAAGTGTATGATGCATTTTTGGCTTTCAGTGCACTTGTTGAAAATCAATCTGGATGCAAAATTAAGACTCTCCGTTCGGACCGAGGGGGGGAATACATGTCCTCTATGCTGAATTCCTTTTTGAAGCAGAAAGACATAGTCCATCAGTACACTACTGCCTATACTCCACAGCAGAATGGGGTAGCAGAGAGGAAGAATCGGTCACTCATGGAGATGGCCAAATGTATGCTGAATGAAGGCAAAGAGCTTGCCTCATAGTTTTTGGATGGAGGCAGTCATGTGTGCTTGCCATATTTTGAACAGATGCCCCACCAAAGCCTTGAAGACCATCACACCTTTTGAGGCTTGGAACAGTCATAAACCTTCTGTTGGCCACGTCCGTACCTTTGGGTGTCTTGCCTATGCCCATATTCCACAGGTACTTAGAAAAAAGTTGGACAACAAGGCTGTTAAGTGCATTTTTATGGGATATAGCAATGAGAGCAAAGGCTACAGACTCTATGATCCCGTTACAAAGAAGGTTTTTGTCAGCAGGGATATTGTTTTTGATGAAAAATCAGAATTATCCTTGGCTGGTTTGGACACATATCAGGCTGCCCGTGATGTTTTTGAAGGGCTGCTGCCCATTACTTTTGGTGATTCAGTTGGAGCTTCAGAAAATGAACCTAATGTTCAGCCAACTGCTCCTATGGAAAGTGCAGAAATTCAGCCATTGGCTGATCGGAATATTCAGCATAATGCTGAAACTGAAATTCAGCAAGAGCTTGCACACAGTCAAGAAGCTAGACAGTTACCTAGATGGTATTTGCAGACTATGCAAGATAGTCCTTTGGATGCACCCATGGCTGGTCGTACTAAAAGGCAAACTCGTTTGCATGATTCAGCACATACCATGGAGTTTGTTATGGCAGCAAGTACTTTTGATAATGAAGAGCCTGAATGTTTTGAGGATGCACAACACAGTGTGCATTGGATGGCAGCAATGCAAGCTGAATTAGATTCTATCACTAAGAATCAAACTTGGGATTTGGTGTCTTTGCCATTTGGAAAGAAAGCCATTGGAACGAAATGGTTCTACAAACTGAAAAGGAAAGCAGATGGATCCATTGATAAATACAAGGCACAGCTTGTAGCTAAAGGCTATGCACAGAAAAAGGGCATTGACTATGAGGAGACATTTGCTCCTACTTCCCGTATGACGACCATCAGGTCTATGATTGCTTTGGCTGCACATTATGGTTGGACAGTGCATCAGCTGGATATCAAGACTGCATTTTTACATGGGGAACTTCAGGAGGAAGTTTATGTATAGCAGCCCATTGGTTTTGCAGTTGAAGGCTTAGAACATTTGGTATGCAAGCTAAAAAAGGCACTATATGGTTTGAAACAAGCTCCTAGAGCTTGGTATGCAAAAATAGATGCTTTCTTGCTTGGTCAGGGGTTTCTAAACAGCTCATCTAAGTCTTCCCTTTACGTATGTAAAGAAGGGGGATCTATGCTGATTATATGTCTTTATGTTGATGACCTTTTGCTCATTGGAACACATGCTGATCAGATTTCAGCATTCAAACAAAATTTGCAGCAAACTTTTGACATGTCTGACTTGGGAGTTTTGCATTACTACTTGGGCATCCAGTTCATACATGATGCTCGAGGTATTGGGCTATCACAGTCAAGGTATATTGAGCAACTTCTTGAGAAGTTTGGCTTACAGGATTGCAAGCCAGTTTGTACCCCCATGGAACCTGGACTGAAACTGTCATTACATGATGACAGTGATTTGTTTGATATACATACATATGCTCCTGCAGTTGGATGTCTTATCTACCTATGCAACACTAGGCCGGACATACAGTTTGTAGTTTCAGCTTTGAGCAGGTATATGCATCAGCCACGTATGTCACATTGGCAAGCTGTCAAGCGTGTTTTTCGTTACTTGCAGGGTACTCGATCTCTTGGGTTGCTTTATGCCAAGGGGGGACCACTGCAGTTACATGCTTACAGTGATTCTGATTGGGCTGGTGATTATGATACACGTCACTCCACTAGTGGCAATTGTTTCTTTCTTGGCTCTTCTTGCATTTCTTGGCTTAGCAAGAAACAATCCACTATTGCAACATCGTCATGTGAAGCTAAATACAAGGCAGCTTTCACTACCACAGTTGAATGCGTATGGCTTAGACGCTTGCTAGCTGATCTGGATGTATCTGTTACGGAGCCTACTCCTTTGTTCACTGACAGTCAGAGTGCCATTGCAGTGGCACGAAACCCAGTGTTTCATGCCCGCACGAAACACATTGAGATCCATTATCACTTTGTCAGAGAGAGGCTACATGTAGGTGATATCAGCCTTGTCTATTATCCTACCACCAGTAATGTGGCAGACATCTTCACCAAAGCTCTTCCTCGTGACAAATTTGAAGCATTTCGCGATGCTTTAAATTTGATATCCTTTGGTGGCGGATGATCCTTGTAATCTTGATCAATCTTCACTCCAAGGGGGTTTGTTGGGTATTTGACTCACGCCTCACTTACACCTACGCTCATATGGGAGTGTCAATGATCAATAGGACACTCGGGCACTTTTTACTCTCAGTAGGAGAGGTTTTTTCCCCCAGACTTATAGTCTTATTTTCGTATGTGCTTATGTGCTTATGTTATACACTTATGGGCACTTACCGTGTGTTGGGTGTGAACACCCCCTACAACCCTAAGGTTTAAGGGTTGTGCTTTGTACTTTCATGTTACACTCTTTCAATCTATTGGATTGGGTGCCGTGCTTCACTCTGTCTCTCTCACTCTCACACTGTCTACTGCACTCTCAGCTGCATTTCGATCCTATCACCATCCTTACAATTGGCAATTTTTATCAAAATGTATCGTCATCTACCCAATAAAAATTGGGGGCCCTTTTTCAATTTGAGCTCTCTCCATGCCATCTACCATTGGGATGTCGAGATATGGCATCACAATTGAAAAACTCTCGAGCATCGGGTTCTCCATCTAGAAGACAAAGATTCAACCCATACTTATGCAAGAAGGCGCATGGAGAGTCATCTCCACCAACAAGCCAGAGCACGTTCAGGGCAATGCACAACTTCATCAAGAATGGCTCGAGAAGAATGAAAGTGCACTCACCATCATCAAGCTCGGCCTCTCTAACAACCTCAACCTTCTTCATCACCTTGATCTTACAAAAACGGCAAAAGAGGTGTGGGATGGGCTTCAAACCACATTTGGGGGAGAGATTAATAATTCCAATTTATTTGTGAAGATGCAATTCATTAGTATCTATTACAATCCTTCAGAGACTCTAAAGGAGCATCTCGATCATTAAAGTCTTCTTTACCAACAATTGACCACTCTCAATAACCATCTAGATGATGATGATGATAAAAAGGCTTTACTTCTTAATAGCTTGATGAAAGAAGCACAATTCCATAAAACCGTGACAACTCTCAAGATGGCTTGAGAGATGAAATATGAAGAAATGGTCTCCATCCTTTTTAATGACAAAAGGCGCAACAAAGATGTTGACATAGCACCCACAACCTTCTACACGAAGAAACAACCGCCCAAGTGTCGATATTGCAAGCATATTGGCCACATTGTTGACCAATGCTACAGGAAGAAAGACGAGCAACAAGATAAACAACGTACCCAATATGGTGTTGCTTGGCCTCTGGTCCTGTGCCCAATGCCCCTAAGCCACACACACTTTTGATCAGCCTCTTAAGCCATGCACGGCACCTTTGAACCATGTCTTACATCAGGTCCCTAAGCTTGTCAGTAGACCACGTCATGACCTACCTCATATTGTATCTCTCTCAATTATGTATCTCCATTCCAAAATTAATATATAAGATAGCACACTGTCTCTTCAAAGAAAAACCTTCCTTTTTCCTTTTCCATATGTTTCCTATCACAGGTTCAATCACCCATGACCCAAAGGGTGATTTGTTAGCTTTATTTATTCTCATGTGTGAACACACACTATTGTGTGTAAAAGTGTGCATTTAAGTGTGAACACCTTTTACACCACTTAGCATTAAATAAGAGTCAAAAGGATTAGCAGTCAAAAAAATGACAAAGAGACAAGAGACACGTTAGGGTTTGTAGGGAGAAACATACTGTATACGGCAAACACTTAGAGAGAGAGAGAGAAAAAGAGAGAGAGAGAAGAAACTCAGAAACACAAGAACACAGTGATGATACTCTGAATCATGCTATGAGAAGAAAAGCTCATACAGCGGAGCCGAAGCTCAAAAGATAACTACACTGTCCTCTCTGAATCAAGCAGCAACACCTGTGGGGAATCTGCACAATGAACGGAGAGAAACACAATCCTCCAGTCAATGGGTGTAAAGAAATACCCTAACACAGAAACACAAATAACAATCGCAAAGCACAAATTGATAAAAGAACACAATTGGGATTAGGGTGACTCGGAGACAATGAACAGAGTGAATAAATGAAATGATATGAATATTGAATATGTAATGCTCATGCAATAAACACACTATGCAATGAATGAATACTGAACCTTGAACTCCTGTATCTCAAGGATCACGACAAGGGTAATGAGCTGGAGAGTGTACCCTACTCCGAACGGATCCCGAATCGCAGTGAGGCGACCTCCACATGTCAAACACTAGCAAACGCAGCCAAGGAAGGTTAGATCTGATGCAGATGACAGTGCAAGAGAGAGAAAGACTAAAAACGCAGGCTGCAAGAGAGAGAAAACAGCAAATGCAAGCGGTGGAGAGAGAATCTGCTGCGACAAGCTGAGAGAGAAGACTATCAAACGCAGCTATGAGGAGAGAGAAAATGATGGCAACAGCAAACATGAGAGAAAATTGCAGCGATAGCAGTCAAGAGTGAGAAAACTGCAACGACAGCAGCATGAGTGAGAAAACTGTGCTGGTGACAGCTGGGGCTTGCAAAGGTAGTAGTATGTTGACGTGGCAGGCTGTACGATAGCTGTGCAGGTGGTCAGTAACAGTCGCCTAGCTGAAAACAGCAGCAAATGGGAGGTGGAGGATTGGAAGCAGGAGCCAAATTGTAGACGACAGCAAGGGACATCTGAGACTACGACGTCCTCCGCAAGAGGGGTGTGGACAGCAAGCTGAAAACGTCTGAAACCTGCACAAACGAGATTGAGGACTGAATGGAGAGCAACATACTTATAGGTTCTGTGAGTCAAGGACATGTCTCATCAGATTTGACCAAGTGGTAAAGTTTGACCCATTGAAACGAGTCTTGTCATTGAATGCATGCTTGGCTAAAGATGAGGTAGAACCATGAGGTGTCATGAAAATGGGGTAAGATGGATGGGGAGGGTAAGAGAGTGGTAGTGGAAGTGGCTGATAGGAAGGAGGAAGAAAAAGAGGTGGGTAGGCAGAACTAGGCTGTGAGTGTCCAATGAGTGCCGATTGAGGCGGAGGCACTAGAACATGAATGTTACCATAAGTTGCCGATAGAGAAGGAGGCACTAGGACACGGAAGCCATGTCCAAAGTTCAACTGGGACACAGCAGAATGACCAGAAGGTCCACTAGGTAATGCCATGGAGGCAAGCTGTGGTACCAACTGATCCACACTTGGGAGAGACTGGGGGGGATACCCAAGCTGCAATGATCCCAAAAGTGTGTGAGAAAAAGATGGAACACCACTCGGCTGACGTCCTAAAGGCGATGCTTATGTTTCCATAACCCCTTGGTGTGGTGTGATGTGCAACATAAGGTGTGTGAAAAGGGAATGTAAATGGTGTAAATAGAAGTGCAGAAGCAATGGAAAAATGTGGTGAAATGGGTGGGTTTTGAATTTGTGGTGTGAAAGGTGTAGATGCATTCTGTTCATTTTTACCATTTAATGATTGAAAATGAAATGATAATGAAGATGATGCACCATGCAATTCGAAATAGGAACACCAAATTCATTCTGATTTTGAGAAGTAAACTGAAAAGAAAGAAGAATAGAAGAAGAGGTACCTGGCTTTTTTTTTTAAATCCCCACGGCGTGTGTTAACATAGAAGAATTGGTCCTCAAGAGAACCTTTTTCGTAGTCAACAGATTGTACTTTTTCTTCCTCATGATTCCTACCAGTATATCGCAAAGCAACAGAAGTAAAAGAAGAAGGAACAAAAGACGAATCTAAAGTACCTTGCACCGGAGTGGACGAAAGAGTATGAAAGAATATCTAGGAAGACAATATCTAGATATTTAGGAAAACTAGATAAGATGGATCTAGAACATGTGTATGATACTTCACTAATGAAGAGAGAAATTCATACATATCTTCATTGAGTAGCTTCTCTTGAAGGGCAATCCTTCGATCGAGCTCAATCTTCTTTCGTGTATAAGCCATGATCACATGATATTCTTCAGTGGACAGCTTCTATAGCTTTTCTTCTGTGTGATCAAAAGTATCTTCCACCATGTCAAAACTTTGTGGAGCAAGCTAATCTACCCACTCTCGCTCGGTTCTCGACATAGTTAGTTCTGGAGACTAAATTGGTGTTGTTGTGTTCGAAGTCATTTGAACCTACTGTTGTTTTCATAGGGCAAATTCTCATTGGTAACAACTCTTCAATCCCCATCAAAGGCAAAGGTGATATGCGATGTATTCCAAATGGGCATAGTGGTGCTCACAAATCAAAGGTTCTCTATGTGCTAGGTTTAGGATATCATCTCCTTTTAATGAGCTAGCTTTGTGCACTTGCCCTTATGGTCAAGTTCAACAAGGACTCCTAAGTTCTTGACGGTGATTTGAGATAGGTTCTTTGTGTAGGTCATGAGGAGAATGGAGTCTACAAGATGCGAACTTCATCGGCCTTTACTTCTTTTCTTCTTTCTTCTAAAACCCAAATCTTAAAACCGAGCTATGGAATACTCAATTTGGTCACCTCCATTACGAGAACTTTAGGAAGGCAACTAATGGTCACCTTGTTTGTGGATTACCGAAGATTGGGGCGAGCCATCTGCCATGTGTGCCTTGCATTTGTGACAAGTAGCATAGAGATGCAATTCTCTACAAGGCTTTGCAAAGGGCAAAGGAGCCATTGGAGCTTGTTTCATGAACCGATGAGGGCAGTGAGGGCAGAGTCCCTTAAGGGAAGTTTGTATTTTATGCTCATTGTTAATGATTTTAGCAAGATGAGATGGACGTATTTCTAAGAGTTGAAATTTGAAGCATTCTAATACTTGTAAGGATTGGTTGATCTTCCGCAAGAGGAAACTCAAGTATTGAGCTAAAACACACTTTACAACTGATTAGCATCTTTAAACAGCCCCAAAACACACTTAATTAATGAAAATGTTAAAAAACACAAAACTGGTGCATGGTTTGAGAGAGTTTCAATAGTCCCCCAAAACCCTAATTTTTGGGGCACCCTTAAACATCTATAAATAGACAAGCTACCCACCATTCAATCTCATTCTTTATGTGCAGGTTTCAGCCATCAACCTTCACCCACATGGCGGTCTACCCTTCACATCTACTACCACTCCTTCCACACCTCCTCCAATGCCTAGCGTCTTCATCCATTGCTGCACCCATTGTCTGATGCCTCACACTTGGCTGCGTTCGGCATCCTCGTTATCATCAACCCCTCTCGCTACTTGCGTTTGGACTCTACAATCCCAAGCATCAAATGGAAATCCACTCCTCTAGGCGACCTTTTGGAGCTTGGTTTGGCCCTCCCCTTCCCAGGCAACAATTGGTTGTGGCATTCCTCCTCCAAGTGGCAGGTCTATTGCTGCATTTACAGCTTCTTGCTGCCGCCCTCTACCCCGAGCATCATCCCTCTTGTCACCTCAATCTCCTGACTCCCTGGTGATCAACATTTGTATTTTCTTCGTGCACTCCAACTGGTGATCACAACACTTGGGATCCATCTCCAATGGACATCACTCTCCAACACTTCATTGCTCAGCCCTCGGGCATTTTGTACACACTTACATTCATTTACAGCATTCATTCACTTCAAAGTTTCTTCTCTATGTTTTAGTTTCGAGTTTTGCGTTTAGGGTTTGAGTTTTGCTTGTCTTTGTTTGAGTCTTTGTGCTTCAGTCTTGGTCTTACATGTGTTTCCTTAGTGCAAACCCTGGCATATCTTCACATGGTACCAGAGCCAGTGCTCTTCTGAAGAGTATCCTGCGATGATTGTGGAGGCTAGTCTTTGTGCAAGACTCATATGTGACTCGATTCTGACTCATAATGTCTCAAGCACCTTTTTCTAGGCATCCTATGATGCCCTATCAGGCTTCTCCATCATTGAAGGCTCTGAGAAGGCATTATGGTCTCGAGGAGGAGGTAGATACACCTTCATCTTTACCATCTTCTTCTTCTCATTTTGGTCATCTTACAAATGAGGAGTTTAAGGAGTACTTGCACATCATGTACAATCAGGTTTACACCCCTCCAACGAGTGCTACTACTCTGTCTAGACTAATTGGTGAGGCTGTTCATCTCCTCACCCTTAGAGGGACCATGACATTTGGCGCATCCACCAATCCATCTCCTTCATCTCAACCAAGGTTTACGTCAGGTCCGTAGAACCCTTTTGAGTCGTACGAGCCAAAACCCTCTCCTCTTTCTTCTTTTGTTGTGCACCACTGTCCATATTCTTAATCAATTACCTACATCAGCCATGGTTGATTATGACACCTTTTGAGGCTTACTTTGGTCTCAAACTGAAAGCGTCTTATTTTAGGATGTTCGCGTGTGATGCCTATATTCACATCCCAAAGAAGCAGAGAGAAAAGTTTAAGCTGACTTCCAAAAGGCAAGTGTAACCATAGGGATACAAACTTTATGATCTCATTTCACGGAAAGTCTATGTTGGCCCAAGTGTGAAGTAATTGCACAATTAATTGAGAGAGAATGAAAGATAATGAATGAATTAATTGATGCACGATAACTCAATCACAAAATGAGAGGCAATGTATTAATGAGTGAGAGAGAATACAACACTCAAGGAGACCAAAAGAAATAATGCCACACGTATGTGCTTATGATGCACAAAGTGTCCTTTTATAATGAAAGAAACCCTAATGGCTTAACTATCACAATAAACCCTAAATAAAACCCTAACCCTGGTGTCACTTAGTGCCTCAGACATAGGGACACCAGCTGCATTTATTGACAATTTAAATGCTTAGGGAGCCCCAATAATGGATCAAAGGGCATCGAACCAACCGAGGTGTGGCATTCAATGGCAATGGCTATCAGGAAGAAGATCAGGAGCAATGGCAATGGAGGTAAGTGGCTCTAATACCACTGTTGGCCCAAGTGTAAAGTAATTGCACAATGAATTGATAGAGAATGAAAGATAATAAATGAATCAATCGATGCACAATAACTCAATCACAAAATGAGAGTCCATGTATTAATGAGTAAGAGAGAATACAATGCTCAAGGCGACCAAAAAGAATAATGCCACACTTATGTGCTAATGATGCACAAAGTGCCCTTTTATAATGAAAAGAGACCCTAACAACTTAACCATCATAGGAAACCCTAAATAAAATTTTAACCCTAGTATCACTTAATGCCTAGGACATTGGGGCAACAATTACATTTAATGACAATTTAAATACTTAGGGAGCCTGAATCATGGGTGAAAGGACATGAACATGTAGCCCATGAGATGATATACAGAGTAGACAAGTTGAAGAGTTTCTAGTTATAGGGGGGGTGTTGAGCATCCCATACTTTGAGATCCAAGTGAGCGTTGGGCATCTAAGCTGGTGCCTTCAAAGCCTATAGCTCTTAAGGCTCCACTATCAGTGGAGGAGGAGATTGCTTCCCCACTAGATTCACCCATTGAGTCGACACTAGCAAATATTCCAACAACTTCATTAGAGGTAGAGCAATGAGAAAAGTACCGACCTCCTCCTCCTTGGTTACGTGATACTCTCCATGATACACGGATTGAGGGAGTTCTTGAGCAGTAGCAGCAGTAGGATGGCCCATAGAAATCTTGGAGGAACCAAGCACATTCCACCAAGCTTGTTTGTACTAACTATTGTTTGATGACTCATGCCATATAGGATAGGGAGTCCAGCTCCATGAAGAAGGTTTTGCAGTCATAGCATTGGAAGAAGGGTATGGAGCAAGAGTTGGAGGCTATTGAGTAGAGTGGCACTTGGAATCTTGTGCTGCAGCCCATTCATCAAAAGGTAATTGAAATTAAGTGGGTCTTCAAGACTAAAAACCACAATGATGGCACTCTGCATAAGCACAAGGCACGGCTAATTGCTAAAGGGTTCGCACAGTGGCCAAGAGTGGATTTCCATGATATCTTTGCATTTGCAATTCAAATGACTATCATCAGGGCCATTCCATGTTGAGCAATCTCCTGGATTTCCCTTATCAAACAACCAAGTTTATAGGTTGAAAAAGGCCCTTTACGGCCTCAAATAGGCTCCACATGCTTGGAACCAAAAGATAGACTCATTTCTCCAAGGGAAGTTACGATATCTATAACCAGCCTTCCTCCTCAGATAGGGTAGTAAATAACTTGATTAAGTATTATTTACAATAATTAACAAATTCACAAAACTAAAATGCACACTTTACCATATAATCTTGGACATTAGACACCCTGTTGGCCCCAAAATTGGAGCCCCTTTCGGTATTTATTTAACTTAATTGAAGAAGAAGTTGATGTACAATGGGATTCACCCAATCCCTTTCGGTATTCCAACTCCCCTTACTGTCCAAAATGACCAACAAGTCTTCAATCTGATTTGCCCCTTGATTCGGGCAATCAATTGGCCTTCACCTGCTTTAATGGAGATGGAAAATGCCCCAAATTCATTGATTTGCTGGTCCCTCCATCTGAATTTGACTGAAACTGCTTCAATCCTATTGAATCCAAGTCTTGGAGCTTCCAATTTCTAGCACGCTTCCCAAGGATGCTGCTAAACCCCAATTTTTGTTGTAGATTAGGGTTTACAACAAAGAAATCTGAAATTTCTCAGCCTCTGGTGATCTCAATGCTATAATCTTCAAAGCAAGGCTGTAGAAAGGCGGGGAGATGAGAGAGAATGCTGAGGAGAGAGAAAATTCAAGCTTTCATTGAGAAGAACTGAAAAAAATCTGTCATTTACTACTCTTGCCTTGTCTCAACAGCTTGTAGATGCAAAAAACTAAAGAAAATCGGTCATTTATTACTGCTGCCCTGTCTCAACAGCCTGTAGATGCTGTCACCTGCTATTGATTGGTCTTCTCCTACCCCTAGCTGCCTCAGAAGGTCCTCCAATGGCTGCAAATCAGACCAACAGCATCTCCTTCCCCTGCCTTGCGGGCTAAATCCACTAAAAATTCCTCTCCAGCCTCTAAAGACGTTTTTCAGTCTTGTATGGGCATTTTTTATAAGTAACAACCTTCCCAAATGGTTTTTCTAGCATTATACATAATTAAATATTATTTTCAGTCTTCAAATGCTAAAAATTAATCTAATAATTATTTTGGTGCCCTGAAAAATAATCTAATTGGCCAATAATTAAATTAGCTAGGCAACTTCCATTCCTGAGTGTCTCTGCACCATCTTTGACCATCAGATTGGTGTTAAGTACCATTAAAAGCCACTTCTCTAGTGTCACCACAACTGACACTTATAGCCAAATGAATGACCTAGACCAACAACTCACACCAAATACCACCAAGTACCTGTGCGGCATAACTTATAAAAACTTTTGCCTTTGACATCCCATGATTTCCTCGGATCCCGGGCTCATAAATTTACTCTAATCCCAATTACACCACATGTCAAAAATACATATCCTCATGATAGTATCAATGTTTCTCTACTGATCTCCGATTGTGGATCCACACATCAACTAGAAGCCATGCTTTCTTTGTGCTTTATGTGGAAGATTTATCTTGACAAGTGACCGTGACCAAAAGATCAAGCAAACGAAGAAGATACTACATGAGATGTTCGAGATGACAGACATGCGACTTCTCCACTTCTTTCTAGGTCATGAGATTTGGTAGACTCTGAGAGGGATTTTAATATTGTTGCACTACCACTTAAAAGAGGTGTGTAACCACTCATAAGTGATTCGCTACCACTTAGAAGTGCTACGCTACCAATCATGAATTTTTTGCTTCACTTAAGATTACTTACAATTGTTTCACCGTAATGCACTACTTACAATCCCTTTGCCATAGTGTGTTACCACTTACACTATGCAAGTGCCGCAGCATGTGTGAGAGCTTTTGACCATCTTCGAGATGAAGGGGTGTTTATCAATTTTCTCTCCCATGGGTCTGTACTGAAAGGCTATGGTCCATGTCAATTCACCGATGGCAAATGCTATCTACTACTAACTGTTGATTGGGTCATTGATACGACTCCTAAATACTCTAATTAATTTGTGCTTTGTTGTAGGTTTGCTTGGAGGGTTTATGAGTGAACCCAAGCTAGTTCATTGGTAGGCTGCTACGAGGATTTTGTGGTTCCTGAGGGAAATCCATGACCTAGGTATTTATTATAATGTTAAGTCATGAGTCTATTAAGATACAAGATTTGATTTGGACAAAGGTTGTTTCAACAAAGTTGATTTTCCTTTCAGCAAGGTGCAAACTTGCCAAGTAACATCATTGATTTAGTTCGTGTTCATTATATATAGGGTCCCAATTGAGTTGCATCTATTCATTTGAGCCCACCAAGTCTTTGGAATACCAAAGTGCCTTCATCTTAAGGATTCTTGATTTGGATAACTTGATTGATTGTCCGTCATTTGGGTGCCTAGCCATTTGTGTCCACTTGTATGGCAACCCACTTGCATCTGTGCACAGACACCCTTTAGTCTCACACATTATTCATCAATACTAAAGTGTTTCCTCCATCTCTCCCATTTCTTGATTGCCTTCACTTGTTTATTTTGGTATACCAATGTCTATCCCACTAAATCTTTTAGGTTCATTTTGTTTCCAACATGTCACATAGGGGTTGATGAGATAGTGTCCACCTCTATTTTGGTCATGAGGGATTGTTTAAATATCTCCCATGTACTGTGGGAGTTACGAAGGTTCACTAACATTTTGCTGCTTGGTCAAATCAAACAAAAGACAGTCAAAAAAGCATGTTACAAAAACTTCATCCAGCACACTTAACATCTTGTGTACCTGCATTCGGTGATACTGCGGGCCATTTGACAGCACGACCAGCACATAACCCCAAGTCTTCCCCTCTCTAGCTGCAAGAAGGGCCAAAATTCAAAGTTCAAACCTTTGTTTCTAAGAATGTACTTCTTTTGAAGCTAAGGTGCCAGTTTTCAAGCAAGGAATCCAATAAAGAATGATTGCCACTATACAAGTAGTTCAAATTCGCAACTAATAAAACAACACACCCTACCCCCATGTGTGTGCACACAGACAAACAGAAACTTTCAAGGTAATGTGCAGAATGTGTGCAGCATTGACAGTAAGTACTATTCAACATGTGCAAAGATGCTTGCCCTTGATAAACCTGCTCCAACATGGATGAAGCACAGGTCCTGGTTGCCCCCACAACTCTTCTGGGGTCTCATCTTGTACTACCATTTTGGCAGGCTTGCCAGTGTGCTCTCCAAATATATGATGTCCTGCTGAGACCATCAAAGCAGTTTCCTGCACAGGCAACATGCAACCATTTCCTGACCATAATCACTAAATTTTTTATAGGCTTCTTGAAAGATCTAAGGTTTTAGACACTCTGAAAAACACGTGCATTTCAGGCTTTCAGATCTCTGAAAAGTTTAAAATTGAGCGCTCTCTCTCTCTCTCTCTCTCTCTCTCTCTCTCTCTCTCTCTCTCTCTCTCTCTCTGAGGACCATAATCACTCAATTTTTGATACACTCCTTGAAGGATTAAGGTTTCAAGCACCCTAAAAAACACGTACATTTCAGCCGTTCAGCTCTCTGAAAAGCTTTGATGTCAGTACTCTCTCTCTCTCTCTCTCTGTGTAAGTGTGACAGGATACCTCGGGGCTGTTGAGGCGCTCTGTCGCAGGGGAGAGAGGCCCATTGCCGATCAGGTTGAGCAGCATGACCAGCATGCCGATGCTCAAGGCTGCACCACAAATCTGCTTCGAATCAACCTGCATGATCACACCTCTTTCAAAACCCCGCGATGGCGCACAAATGCCTATTCAAATGCCTTCTCCGGAGTACAGGCTCCATTCCTGAGGACTTTCATGCATGTGTAATTTCTTATGAGAGATAATTGCCCTTTGCGATTTCCAAAGTTGCTTGATCTGTGAAGTTCTCGTGATACAATTTCCCTTTCGAGATATTCAAATCTGCAATTTCCAAAGCTGCTCGATCTCTCTATGCTCATGGTGACCGTTGACACGGATCAGGATTCAACATTACTCTATTGTCCTTGAATACTCTCTGACATCAATGCTAATGATTCTTTTATTAACTTTTAATGTTAGATGATAGATCTATCTAACTCTTAGGCAATAGCTATTAGCATGTACCAAGTTCCAACCCAAGGTCAATTGGCAACTAGTGGTGAAGCATGTTTCGAGGCGGAAGGCCTATGTTGTAAGTTGTAACTCCCACTTTTGCTAGACATTGTAAAAGAGGCCAAAAGTCAATGTGGTCATCAAAGGTGTTATTCATCCCTTGGCAATGATGTGAGCCCCAGTTGCTATGATATGGTTTCTCATGGCAAACTTGTTGGAGTTCACTTAAATTTTCACCTCTCAATTACCTGCCTATGCTCTAAGTGTTCAAGTTCTAAGACCCTGAAAAATAAGAAGTTATGATGGGCATATCACATTGGTAGGGTTCTCATGGCAAACTTGTTGGAGTCCACTTAAATTTACACCTCTCAATTACCCGCCTATGCTCTTAAGTGTTCAAGTTGTAAGACCCTAAAAAATAAGAAGTTATGATGGCCATATCACATTGGTAGGGTTCTTAGTTAAACACTACATGAGGTTTAACTTTTTAGACTAAATGGTTACGAGATGGCTAAATGGATTTGACCATAGGGTCAAGTGGAAAGAGATAAGGCACTCGCACCTTCTACACTCATTGTTCTCCATCCACCATTCATCCAAATCACTATTGAAGCTCATCGAAGCTACTTGGAAGCTAAGACCTAAACCCACCAATTCCCTTGATTAAGTGGGATATGTGAAACCATTTTATGGCAATGTGCAAGGGCTAGGTATCAATTATAAATTTTGATTATCCATAGAATATCATAGAATACGAAAACATAGAACCATTGCCAAACAAATAACTCAATACTCTAAAGGCAAGGGGTAGGCATATCAATCAAAAAACATGCTGATGATACTCTAACATCTACAAAATCTCTAATAAGTGCCTTCATAGGCAAAAATCCCTAGAATCCTAAACTATGAGATGGCAAATCATCTTCAAAGACATGAGAGATAGCATAAAAGAGCACCCTACAAAAATCCATAGAGCATTGCATCTATACCAACATCCTACACATAAGAACCACAAGAAACATGTTTATGAATTTGCTCCATTTTACCCTATTTGTTGTGAAGCACAAGGAGAGTCTTCATGGTCCATCTGCATCCAGTAGAAAATAACACATCAGGTTGCCAATTGTTACTGTCCTTCCTACAGCACAGAGGAGTGGAAAATGGAAAAAATGGAAATTGCAAAAAAGGCGCAGGATAAAAGCAGAAAAAGGTGCCTTGACCAGTAACCAATCCCTGAAAAATTTAAATGTTCGGGCACAACCCTCAGAAAGCCGCGGTGTTGGCCCGAGACAACAAAAGAGAAAAAGGGCGCACCATTAAAATGTGGGAGCACCCCCGAATCTTTGTAAAAGAGTGCCAGGCTCACTCCTGTGCAAAGTGTACGCATTAGTTGGGAATAGGATAAATTAGAATGGTGGGAAATGGGAAAAAGGGCCTAGGCTACGGCCGGCCATGTAAAAGAGGGAAAAGGGGATGACCGCCCAAAAAGGATTTAGGGCTTTGTATATAAAGTTGAAAAGTGAATGAGAAGCTCATTCTTTGGTGTGTGGCAAAAAAAGTCTTCTTTTTCCTCTCTTCTTCTCTCCTTCTTGCTTGTGTGTGCTTTTGAGAGAGGAAGTGTGAGAGTGTGAGGGAGTGAGTGTGTGTGAGAGTGAGGGATCAAGAGGGTGAAGCTCTTCACCATCTCCTCTCCTCTTCTTCTCTTCTCTTCTCTTCGCTTATCTTCTCTTCTCTTCTCTTGCGCGCGCGGCTATGGAGGATGGAGCTTGGAGATGGAGGAGGCTTGAGGATGCTTGAGCTAGCATCAAGAAACGTGGAACTACCGGAGTGCAAGAGAGAGGAGGGTACTCGATCGAGCATCAAGGTAAGCTCACTACACTCGTAGGATCGACGGCGCGTCGGCTAGGTGAGAGATAGCCATTAGAGCTCGCTTGGAACGCTTGAAACAATAAGCGGTCCGTGGGTCTTGGCGGTTGAGCGAAAGCGCCCACATTTTGGTTCCGTTGTTGCCGGGACCAACGGATTCAAGCTTGAGCACTTGCGCGCCTCATATCGAGCATCGAAGTAGGGTATTCATCCCCGAAACAGAGCTTGAGATAGGTAGGAAGTTGGATGTTTTTTATCTTCAAAACAGGTAAGTATTTTGGGATATTCTGATTGTTTGATGATTGGAAAACATGGAGAAATTAGTTCAGTATTTTGCTTTCGATTTATGTTGTGTTTAGAGTAGGTTAACAGTAGGAAATCACACCCGAGAGGCATAGGGTTTGGTGCTGTAAAACAGGGAGAAAATCGGGGAAAACAGGGGAAAAATGGAGGAAATGCGCATTTGAATGTGTAGGAATCGCTAGGAGAGTGATCTGTAGCATCCGGGGAATGACCAACAGGGTTATAAGTTCTGGAGGGGCAAGGAAATCCTCATTTGCAACGAGCTGAGTGAGAGAGAGAGAGAGAGAGCTAGAGCTTGGACAACCGTTCAATCGATCAGGGCACGGAGTGACGTTGCATTCGGCGATCCCCAGGTACATCGATCTCTCCCCCACCACTCTAATATCATTACTAGTGAATTTTGTGGTCTATAGTCATCGATATCTTGAGATTTTGGACGAATCTGTGCTCGAAAGTTCGTCGGGCCGGCGGAATCGGACACCTGACTCAGTGTCCGATTCTCAGAATCAGACGTCTGATTTTGAGACTCGACGCTCGGACAACCGTCCGATCGGACCAACCCGTCTGACTCGGACACTCGGACGCTCGGACCAACCCCGTCCGATCGGACGAATTAGGACACGTCAGCAATCGGACCACCCTGTTCGGTCCGATTCCCAGAATCGGACCAGCCCATAATCGGACCAGTCCATAATCGGACCACCCAGAATCGGACACTCGGACCAACCCCGTCCGATCTGACCACTTGTCCGATTTTTGAAAATCGGACACCTAACCTCCATCCGATTCTAAGACTCGGACTGCCCAAACTCGAACCCACCTGGTCCGATTCCCAAAATCGGACCACTAGTAAATCGGACCACTAGAATCGGACCACTGGTAAATCGGACGTCCGATTCCCAGAGTCGGACACACAAAAAAAAAAGGAAAAAATATCAAAACTTGACCCCACAAGCGACTGAAAGCGCAACCTGCTCCAGGACAACATGGCGAACGCCTTGTAGGTAGTTCCCGACATAGGAGTCAAGACCAAGGGACAGGGGGACAGTGCTGGAGTACTCCCCAGCGACCTAACGCATTGAGAACGGAAACCCAATCGGAGGACCTGTGATCGACCCCCCTAGTGAACGATAAGAAGCAGCGCTGACCCTAGAACCCACTAGAATGGCCAGAACTTGAGCAACAAAGCCTATCAGGCCCGAAACGAGCGAGAGTGAGTAAGACGCCGAGGAATTGCTTGCGGCACTCACATTCAATTTCCACACTTGAAGTACACTCAAGAAAGCTGAAAGCCTGATTGGGCACAAGTGCACGAGAACCGACGCACTCACCGAGTGACCATAAATTGAGGATTGTATTCAATAATCAAAGGAACTCACTCAGATAAATCACTCCAGGAACCCACCAATAGAAGAGGACCCAAGACATAGACAAACAAGTGAAGTGCAGGGTAGGACCAAGCAAGGAGCGCCAACGACGAGGATCTGTCTCAAGACTATTCAACCTGATCGACAGCGCAATGGGGCGTAAGAATTCGACCATGACGGAAGAAAGCTCAGACCATCGGTCTAATGAGGAGCTCGATTTGAGTATATTCCCAAATGCTATACAGCAGATGGTAAGCAATTACGACGCGCATGCCCGATACGAGCACCGTGGCAGGACAGCAGACGCAATTATTGCAGACCTAAAGACCAGGGATGTTTTGAGAGCACCTGGGAGTGAACCTACTTTGCGCAGGTCTACCAGAGCTAGGTATCCTGTGGATAGGCTGAAATATGATGGATTTATTCACTATGTATATATGGTCAAAGTGATACACGAACCAGAACCCACTTCTTTTGAGCAAGCCATGGGAAAAGAAAAATGGGAGAAAGCCATGGATGAAGAAATGGATGCCTTGGAAGCAAATGCTACATGGGAATTGGTACCTTTGCCTAAAGATAAGAATGCAATTGGTTGTAAGTGGGTTTATAAGGTGAAGCACAATGCAGATGGTTCTGTGAATAGATACAAGGCAAGATTAGTAGTCAAGGGGTATGCACAAATATATGGCATTGATTATGAAGAAACATTCAGTCCAGTTGCAAGGATGGCAACCGTAAGAGCAGTCATTGCTATGGCTGCATCAAAGGGATGGTCTTTACATCAGATGGATGTAAAGAATGCCTTCTTGCATGGTGATTTGCAAGAAGAGGTCTATATGGAGCAGCCACCAAGTTATGTGCATGTTGTTCATCCTGAGTTTTTTTGCAGGTTGAAGAAAGCCTTGTATGGCTTGAAGCAAGCACCTAGAGCATGGTCTGACAAGATAGGACAGTATCTTGTCACTATTGGCTTTCAGATTTTCAAGGCAGATTTCTCACTTTATGTGAGAAAAACAGAGAAAGATATTATGCTCCTTGTCATTTATGTTGATGATTTGATTATGACAAGTGACAGTGATGAAGATATCCTTCATGTGAAAATGCTATTGAAGCAGAAGTTTGAGATGAAGGATTTGGGAGAGCTGCGTTATTTCTTGGGCATTGAGGTGATTAGATCACCAAGTGGGATACGGCTCTTGCAGAGGTAGTATGGATTGGACATGCTGTCCAAATATGGGATGACAGGCTGTAAGCCTATTTCATTTTCTTTGGAGCAAAATGTGAAGCTGAGCACAGATGCAGGTGAGCTTCTAGAAGACCCTACTATGTACAAACGTATAGTAGGAAGTTTGATTTATATGACTATTACCAGGCCAGATTTGAGCTATGTTGTTGGATTGGTAAGTCAATTTATGCAGGCTCCAAGGAAACCGCATTTAGATGCGGCTAGATGCATACTCAGGTATGTGAAGTCCACATTGTAGTATGAACTATTTTATGAGACTAGGGTTCATATACAGTTGCATGGATACACTGATGCTGATTGGGCTGGTAGTATTTGTGATAGACGATCTACCAATGGGTATGTGTTCTCTTTTGGGAGTGCTGCAGTCACTTGGAGCAGCAAGAAACAACCTACAATTGCCTCGTCGAGCACAGAGGCTGAGTACAGGGATGCAGCAATGGCTGCATGTGAGGTAGCTTGGTTGCATAAGCTACTTTATGATATGCATCAGCCTACAGATGGGCCAGTTGTCATTTATTGTGACAACATGAGTAGTATACACTTGGAAAATAACCCAGTCTGTCATGCTAGAACAAAGCACATTGAGGTGCTTTATCACTATGTGCGGGAGAGGGTTTTACTAGGTCTTATTGATCTAGTTTATGTCAGCACAGAGGATCAGGTAGCTGACATATTTACAAAAGCATTGGGCGCAGAGAAGCTGCGCAAGTTCAGAGACCTGCTTGGTGTGCAGGAATTGGAATTGAGCTCGAGGGGGAGTGTTGAGATATCGAGCTCCACTCCTGATATGCCAGGGTGACTGTTGTGCATTTATGTCACCGACTTGTCAGTTGCAGATGCGGTTGGTACACCGCCCATGAATAATAGCTAGATGACAGCTATCCTTATCTACTCTAGTTCGTGGCTCAGTTAGTATGCCACCTTAGTTAGTTGAGTTTGGTTTGAGACCCATATATAGGGTTCTTCTATTTCTTTGTACTAGAGTTCTTTTGGCTTACACAACTAAGAAGAGGAAAATTGTTTTCAGTCTCCATCTTTGTGTGTATTCCCCCATTGTGCAAGCAAGAAAGCTACAATTGAGACTCCTTCCTTCTCTCCCACAATCGTGACACATTAGTGGTAATACATATAAGCAGCTTCTTTAATTAACCTATTAGCCACATGTTCCTTTACGTAATTTCATGCACTAACATGAAAACAATTCCAACAAGTTCCTTGGAAGTAAACTTTATATTAATATTTTAGCTAAGATACAAGTTCCATCCATAGGACCTTTTTCGTGATCCGTAAGGATGCATTTTATTTTCCTCCAAGTTTTTTCCCTTGCACTAGTAACAAGGCCTCGAGATTCCATCTCAATTTCACATAGATCATTTGAGTAGGACCCAGAGGCAAGGAATTTATAGCCATAAAGTCCCCCATGGCATCCAAGCATCCTCCTACATTCAAACTAATCTACGGAGATACCTCTCGTGGTGGGTCCAGTCCATATTCCCATCACGCTTATTTAGAACCCCCTTGTATAGGGTTGGCAGCCAGCTGGGGGTGGTTTGGCGCATGCCCTCCATAAATTTAACCCAAATTTCAAGTTGATCCTAGTGGGTTCATCGGCCACAAACGTTCCATTGTGAGGCAAACTCGAGAAACCCCAGGCAACAAACCCTGTAACATTCCATGGGAGTGCCAAGTGATGTCACTTAGATTTATCTCTCAATGGACCGCTAAAAATGTGCCTGGTATGCTAACAGGTGGGCACATTACATCTCTCTCCCCCCACTATCTCTTTTCCCTCCATGTAAACTACATGGTAGTGGCCCACCAACTCTTGCCGCCTAGGCTGGAGGAGAGGGCCCCCATCATGCCCTCCCCCCCATATAACACTCCTTTCCCCCTATAAACCCCCCCTTTTTAAGCAAAGGATGCCACCTTTTTTTCCCCCTGCTGGGAGGGAGGGAGGGAGGGAGGGAGGGAGGGAGAGAGGGGGGAAGGAGAGAGAGAGAGAGAGAGAGAGAAGAAGGATCAAGGAGTTCCTCTCCTCCTCTTCTTGGAGAGGAGTCATGAACACCCTCCCTTCCTCACTATTTCCTCAAGAAGTGACCAGATTCAAGTGGCCCTAATGGCCTTTTGTGATTATTTGATGGCATCAGTAGCACGGGGCTACTATGGGGGGGCCGTGATGGGGGCCCTCTCCTCCAGCCTGTGTAGCAAGAGTTGGGCCACTACCATGTAGTTTACATGGAGGGAAAAGAGATAGTGGGGGGAGAGAGATGTAGCATGCGTGCTGTCAACATACCAGGCACGTTTTTAGTGGTCCATTGAGAGATGAATCTAAGCGACACCGCCCAGCACTCCATGGAATGTTACGGGGTTTGTCGCCTAGGTTTCTCGAGTCTACCTCGCAATAGAGCATTCGTAGTCAAACCCACTAGGATCGACCTGAAATCTTAGTTCCTAGTGGTCAAGGTCTCCTGACAGTATTCTAGCGTTTGGTCCTGGACATCCTACTTTGCGCAAAGACACCCAAGCCGAAGCAAACCCATGCTACACTTGGTTCAAAGAGAATGGAAAATGAGAGGGATGCACCACTCAACCTCTCTATCATATTGCATAGTCCCATTCCAATCCCCTAAAATGGCATGAATTGGGTTCTAACCTAGCACTGCCTAAAGGTCACTAAACGATGGTAAAACCTTGTGAGAAGCCTCCTAGTTTTTTGGGACCACCCTGCCATAGGATGGACCCGTCAGGAGTTCCGCCCACCCGCTTCCTTTGATAGCTTTAGTTTCTAATTAGGTCCTATCACATTTATGTGTGACATTCAAAATCAGCTTCCTTAATTAGGCCTTTTAGGGAATAGGGTTTATTCACGTAATTTATGGCACAAACACGAATACAAGTTCAATATAAGTTCAATCAAATTCCTTAACTTATCTTCACGTAATCTTTGTCTCCTACCCATATAGGAGAAATTATGTATTCCCTTCTCTCTGACAAAAGTACCCAGTCCAAATAAATTCCATCCATTATCTAGAATAGGATCTTCCAATGCCCTAGACGTTGGGCTCATGGCAGTCTACATTCCGCACTAGGCAAGGGATGTGTCCAGAGCTCCACCTAACCACCCCAAGTGACCTAGGAGTGAGACACAACTTTCGTGGTTGGCCTTTTCACCTCTGGACCTTCAGCCTGTGAATCGAGCAGTGCCCTCTCGGATTAATCCACGGTGCAATCTTGGAGATGATCCACCCATGCAAAATATCCTTTCTTTATTAATCCAATTAAGCACAATCAAGGCAAGTAGCCTAGTATCATCTTCCAAGAAAACATTATTTTATTTTCCCATGGCAACTTGTTATCACTAACCCTTACCACACATTTACCATGAAACACAAGCACTTGGAATAACCATCCAAATCACATCCAACAATCTGTTTAATGAAAAAGTATTTAGGATGTTAATCAATCATCAAAAACAATGGTATCCTTTTCCAAACATTGCAGGAATAGTCGCGATAACCTTTCCATCGCGTATTTGATCTCCCCCTTGGGATCTAAGCAATTTCATGCAAATTTTACTTACTTTGGCTAAGGCACATGCTAAGGTCTCATAAAACTATGCAAGAATGTAAATTCTATTGAGCACTTATATTGATTGATAACCTAACCTTATTCTCAGCAAGTATGAAAGCATCAGTCTTTCCTTTGCCTCAGGTTTCCCTAACATATTGAGCTCTATGCTTGCCTTTGAGACCCAGAGTTATCTGTATCTAGCCCAATCCCCAAATTTGGATTGATAAACATAGTGGTTATCGGGCGGATCCCAAGGCATCTTAGTCTTTAATCCTTATTATCATTGTTTGTACTAGTTAAGTACAACATCAAGATTCCCAATCTATCAGCATGAGCTATTAGCGAGAGCTTGGGCAAAGGTCTAGAGCTTAGAAAATGATTCTCTTCTAGAATAAGTTGCTTGCCATGTAATCCATCAAACATGCGAGTTGCGACATATACCTTCTAAGTGATGAAAAATGCACCTACTATTGTGAGGACGGGAATGCTTGAGTCATATATTTATGAATTCATCGTATAGCATCTAAATACAATGGACTTCTCTTGATATGCGCATTTGGGGAATTCAGTCTTTCGAATACTTGCGATGTAGTTTATTCTTTTTAATGTCCTATTCTCGTATGGCATAATACGGGTCTAATGCATCTCATGCAAGAATAAAAGCAAAAATTTATCAATTTGGAAATACATTACTTACAACCAGTACTGCTGTTAGATGGGCAGTGATGTCCTCGCTCGATGCCTTTGTTTCGGGATTGCCATTTGCATGTGACATCTTCCACTTGGGGGCCATTCTCGATCTTCATCTTCCTTGGACGTGAATCACACAAGCCTTCTATGCTTTTTTTCTTGATTAGCAAGCCAAATTTGGGAAGAGAAATAAACTGTGGTGGGGGATAATTTCACGGAAAAGGGGAGTAGGTGTGTGTGGCAACCCTCTAAGGAGGGGAAGAGAAGGAGATCCTTCTCAAGGGTTCTCTCTCTCTCTCTCTCTCTCTCTCTAGCAAAGCCCGGGGGGTCCACTAGGGTTTACCATATGGTACCACGTGAGTGTAAGGGAGGGGGGTTATTTAAGGGAAGGAAGGTACATTTTATAAGGTAAGGTCCCATAAATAGGGGGTAGGTAAGGGGTTTCTTGCACACAGGTGACGTCTCCTTATTACTACTAGTGAATCCCCCGTGCAGCAAAGGGGGCAAGGAGGTGGCATCCTTTTTCACTTAAGGGAGGTTTTATGAGGGTAAGGGGGTATTATGTGGGTGGGGAAAGAATGAAGTAGTGTCCACCTGATTCCTTACAATGGGGGGGTTATAAAGGGGAGAGGAGGGCTATTATGGGGGGGGGGGAGGTGGTGGAAGAGGTCGAATGGTAGTGGTGGTGGTGTTTGCCACCTCTTACGGTGTGCATAGCGACAAGCAGACTATTCGAAGTGTCAAGATTGTGGGAGAGAAGGAAGGAGTCTCGCTTGAAGCTTTCTTGCTTGCACAATGAGGGAAGATACACAAGGGTGGAGGCTGAAAACAGTTTTCCTCTTCTTAGTTGTGTAAGCCAAAAGAACTCAAGTACTAAGAAATAGAAGAACCCTAGATATGGGTCTCAAACCAAACTCAACTAACTAAGGTGGCATACTAACTGAGCCACGAACTAGAGTAGATAAGGATAGCTATCATGTAGCTATTATTCAGGGGCGGTGTACCAACCGCATCTGCAACTGACAAGTCGGTGACAAAAATACACAACAGTCACCCTGGTGTATCACGAGTGGAGCTCGATATCTCAACACTCCCCCTCGAGCTCAATCCCAATTCCTGCACACCAAGCAGGTCTCTGAACTTGCGCAGCTTCTCTACGCCCAATGCCTTCGTGAATATGTCAGCTACCTGATTCTCTGTGCTGACATAAACTAGATCAATAAGACCTAGTAAAACCCTCTCTCGCACATAGTGATAATGCACCTCAATGTGCTTTGTTCTAGCATGATAGACTGGGTTATTTGCCAAGTGTATACTACTCATGTTGTCACAATAAATGACAACTGGTCCATCTGTAGACTGATGCATATCATAAAGTAGCTTATGCAACCAAGCTACCTCACATGCAGCCATTGCTGCACCCCTGTACTCAGCCTCTGTGCTCGTCAAGGCAACTGTAGGCTGTTTCTTGCTGCTCCAAGTGACTGCAGCACTCCCAAAAGAGAACACATATCCACTGGTAGATCGTCTATCAGAAATACTACCAGCCCAATCAGCATCAGTGTATCCATGCAACTGTATCTGAACACCAGTCTCATAAAATAGTCCATACTGCAATGTGGACTTCACATACCTGAGTATGCGTCTAGCCGCATCCAAATGTGGTTTTCTTGGAGCCTGCATAAACTGACTTACCAATCCAACAGCATAGCTCAAATCTGGCCTGGTAATAGTCATATAAATCAAACTTCCTACTATGCGTTTGTACATAGTAGGGTCTTCTTGAAGCTCACCTGCATCTGTGCTCAGCTTCACATTTTGCTCCAAAGGAACTGAAATAGGCTTACAGCCTGTCATCCCATATTTGGACAGCATGTCCAATCCATACTGCCTCTGCAAGAGCTGTATCCCACTTGGTGATCTAATCACCTCAATGCCCAAGAAATAACGCAGCTCTCCCAAATCCTTCATCTCAAACTTCTGCTTCAATAGCATTTTCACATGAAGGATATCTTCATCACTGTCACCTGTCATAATCAAATCATCAACATAAATGACAAGTAGCATAATACCTTTCTCTGTTTTTTCACATAAAGTGAGAAATCTGCCTTGGAAATTTGAAAGCCAATAGTGACAAGATACTGTCCTATCTTGTCAGACCATGCTCTAGGTGCTTGCGTCAAGCCATACAAGGCTTTCTTCAACCTGCAAACAAACTCAGGATGAACAGCATGCACATAACCTGGTGGCTGCTCCATATAGACCTCTTCTTGCAAATCACCATGCAAGAAGGCATTCTTTACATCCATCTGATGTAAAGACCATCCCTTTGATGCAGCCATAGCAATGACTGCTCTTACAGTTGCCATCCTTGCAACTGGACTGAATGTTTCTTTATAGTCAATGCCATATGTTTGTGCATACCCCTTGACTACTAATCTTGCCTTGTATCTGTTCACAGAACCATCTGCATTGTGCTTCACCTTATAAACCCACTTACAGCCAATTGCATTCTTACCTTTAGGCAAAGGTACTAACTCCCATGTAGCATTTGCTTCCAAGGCATCCATTTCTTCATCCATGGCTTTCTCCCATTTTTCTTTTCCCATGGCTTGCTCAAAAGATGTGGGTTCTGGTTCCTGTATCACTTTGACCATATATGCATAGTGAATGGCTGTAAATCCATCATATTTCAGCCTATCCACAGGATACCTAGCTCTCGTAGACCTGCGCAAAGTAGGTTCACTCCCAGGTGCTCTCAAAACATCCCTGGTCTTCCTTACTCCAGGTGTAACAATAGAAGGAATACCCAACTCATCATCAATGCTCTATTCTGAGCCACTGGATTCACCATCCACATAAGAATGACCTGCATTCACATCAAACATGGACTGATCAACCTTCTCTTTTCCTTTTCGTGATACCTGCATACCACTATCTGCATTACTTTGAGAAGATTCTCCTGATCTCAATCTGCCTGTCCATGGTGAAGAATGTGAACCACTACTAGAGGACGCTCCAGGTCCACTAATATTTTGTGACTGCTGCTGTGAATTTTGTACAGCATTACCATTTTGTGCATCTACATCATCAATCGCATTTACTGGTTTATACCAGCTACTCATCTCATCAAAAACAACATCTCTGCTCACTGTAAACTTACGAGTAGAAGGGTTATAGCATCTATACCCTTTTTGCTGCAGAGAGTAACCAATAAAGATGCACTTCTCAGCTTTTGGATCCAACTTGGATCTCAACTCATCTGGCACATGTACATAGGCAATGCAACCAAAAATTTTCAAATGAGAAATATCTGGTTTCCTACCAGTATACCTCTCCTCTGGAGTCATTCCATGTATTGCTGCAGTGGGAGTCCTGTTCATTATGTAGACTACTGTAGCAACTGCTTCAGCCCAATAAAAATCTGGCAAGTCTTTTTCATTGAGCATGGCACGAGATACCTCTCCAATATGCCTGTTTTTCCTTTCTGCAATTCCATTTTGTTGTGGGATATGACTGCATGAATATTGCTGCTTTATGCCATGCTCCTGCAAGAACTTTGCAAACTCATTTGAGAGGTACTCTCCCCCTCCATCTGACCTTAGGCATTTTATTTGCAGACCTGTTTCTTTTTCAGCCATAGCTTTAAGGGTTTTGAAATGCCCAAAAACTTCACTTTTCTTTTTTCATAAAATACACCCAAACTTTTCCGCTATAGTCATCAATAAAAGTGACAAAATAATGACATCCTCCAAGAGATGCAGCTTTAGTAGTCCACACATCAGAGTGGATTAATTCCAATGGCTTCTCACTCTCTTGAACATGTCTAGGAAATGGTTTCCTTGCCTGTTTTCCAAACTGACAGGCTTCACATACCTTATGCATTTCTGCAACCTTGAATTTTGGCAATCCTGCAACAATATTTTGGGCCTGCATTGATTTAAGTCGCTGTACATTAACATGACCAATGCGTTTATGCCATATATCAATATCTGCAACTACACCGGTCCCATGTGCAAATATTGCTGCACTCAATTCAGACATGTCTGCATCCAACGTAAACATTCTGCCCTTCTTCTTTCCTTTTGCTATCAAGCGACCTTTATTTTTCATATCCTCAACAAAGCATCCATGAGGATTAAATCTGACCTGCAAGCCCTGCTCAACCATTTGACCGACAGAAACCAGATTCTTGGTGATATTTGGGACATGAAATACATCGGACATGTATTTCTTTTTCCCATCCTGCATAGACAAGGGAATTTTTCCAATCTGCACAATAGGATGTGCAGCATCATCACCAGTCTCCACAAATCCTGGTTTTTCCATTTTCCTTGCATCCTCCATCCATTCTGCATGACCTGTCATGTGGTTTGATGCACCTGAGTCAAGATACCATACATCATTGCTTTCTTCTGCACTTGTCACAGAATTGTTCATGTGCTGCACCATGAACAAATGCTCATTTCTATCATCACCCTGTCTGCTAGAAGATGCATAATTCCCTTGTTGCAGTTTTCCATTCATGATGTCATTCTGCTTTTTATAGCAGTCTTTAGCCATATGACCCATTTTACCACAGTAGTAGCATTCAACATTACTGTTTGCATTTTGGCCTCTTTGCCATCCACCACGACCTCTTTGGCTCCCCCTGCCTCTAGAGTTACCACGTCCTCCTCCATAGGACTGGTTTTCTTGAGTTTGCTGCATATTCTGATTTCTGCCACGGCCTCCAAATCGACCTCCTCTACCTCTGCCTCTACCTCTTCCAGCATTTGAGTAGAAGACAGCTTCTTTTGAAGTTCCTCCTGAAGAAGATGCACCACCATTTCTTTGCTCCTTAGAAATTAGAAGAGCAATCAGCTCCTCAAAATTAGGAAATCTTTCACGAACTGAAATGGATGTCCGAAACTGTGCATAATCCTTTCCTAGACCATTCAAGGTCACAGAAACTAAATCATCATCTTCCACTGGCGACCCAATGGAAGCAAGTGCATCTGCAATCTTCTTCACTTTCATGTGGTAGTCATTGATGCTCATATTTTCTCTTTGCACATTATGCAACTCTTGCTTGAGCTGCATTTTCCTGGCTTGCGTATTTGTGCTATACATTTCTGACAAAGTATCCCATGCCTCCTTTCGCGTACTTGCATCCTGAATATGCACAATCATAGAGTCTGAAATGCTGATAGACAGCCAATACATAACTTTCCTGGCTCTCTCATGCCATGTTTTATTATATTGTGAGGACGGGAATGCTTGAGTCATATATTTATGAATTCATCGTATAGCATCTAAATACAATGGACTTCTCTTGATATGCGCATTTGGGAAATTCAGTCTTTCGAATACTTGCGATGCAGTTTATTCTTTTTAATGTCCTATTCTCGTATGGCATAATACGGGTCTAATGCATCTCATGCAAGAATAAAAGCAAGAATTTATCAATTTGGAAATACATTACTTACAACCAGTACTGCTGTTAGATGGGCAGTGATGTCCTCGCTCGATGCCTTTGTTTCGGGATTGCCATTTGCATGTGACATCTTCCACTTGGGGGCCATTCTCGATCTTCATCTTCCTTGGACGTGAATCACACAAGCCTTCTATGCTTTTTTTCTTGATTAGCAAGCCAAATTTGGGAAGAGAAATAAACTGTGGTGGGGGATAATTTCACGGAAAAGGGGAGTAGGTGTGTGTGGCAACCCTCTAAGGAGGGGAAGAGAAGGAGATCCTTCTCAAGGGTTCTCTCTCTCTCTCTCTCTCTCTCTCTCTAACAAAGCCCGGGGGATCCACTAGAGTTTACCATATGGTACCACGTGAGTGTAAGGGAGGGGGGTTATTTAAGGGAAGGAAGGTACATTTTATAAGGTAAGGTCCCATAAATAGGGGGTAGGTAAGGGGTTTCTTGCACACAGGTGACGTCTCCTTATTACTACTAGTGAATCCCCCGTGCAGCAAAGGGGGCAAGGAGGTGGCATCCTTTTTCACTTAAGGGAGGTTTTATGAGGGTAAGGGGGTATTATGTGGGTGGGGAAAGAATGAAGTAGTGTCCACCTGATTCCTTACAATGTGGGGGTTATAAAGGGGAGAGGAGGGCTATTATGGGGGGGGGGGGGGGAGGTGGTGGAAGAGATCGAATGGTAGTGGTGGTGGTGTTTGCCACCTCTTACGGTGTGCATAGCGACAAGCAGACTATTCGAAGTGTCAAGATTGTGGGAGAGAAGGAAGGAGTCTCGCTTGAAGCTTTCTTGCTTGCACAATGAGAGAAGACACACAAGGGTGGAGGCTGAAAACAGTTTTCCTCTTCTTAGTTGTGTAAGCCAAAAGAACTCAAGTACTAAGAAATAGAAGAACCCTAGATATGGGTCTCAAACCAAACTCAACTAACTAAGGTGGCATACTAACTGAGCCACGAACTAGAGTAGATAAGGATAGCTATCATGTAGCTATTATTCAGGGGCGGTGTACCAACCGCATCTGCATCTGACAAGTCGGTGACATAAATACACAACAGTCACGCTGGCGTATCACGAGTGGAGCTCGATATCTCAACACTCCCCCTCGAGCTCAATCCCAATTCCTGCACACCAAGCAGGTCTCTGAACTTGCGCAGCTTCTCTACGCCCAATGCCTTCATGAATATGTCAGCTACCTGATCCTCTGTACTGACATAAACTAGATCAATAAGACCTAGTAAAACCCTCTCTCGCACATAGTGATAATGCACCTCAATGTGCTTTGTTCTAGCATGATAGACTGGGTTATTTGCCAAGTGTATACTACTCATGTTGTCACAATAAATGACAACTGGTCCATCTGTAGACTGATGCATATCATAAAGTAGCTTATGCAACCAAGCTACCTCACATGCAGCCATTGCTGCACCCCTGTACTCAGCCTCTGTGCTCGACAAGGCAACTGTAGGCTGTTTCTTGCTGCTCCAAGTGACTGCAGCACTCCCAAAAGAGAACACATATCCACTGGTAGATCGTCTATCAGAAATACTACCAGCCCAATCAGCATCAGTGTATCCATGCAACTGTATCTGAACCCCAGTCTCATAAAATAGTCCATACTGCAATGTGGACTTCACATACCTGAGTATGCGTCTAGCCGCATCCAAATGTGGTTTCCTTGGAGCCTGCATAAACTGACTTACCAATCCAACAGCATAGCTCAAATCTGGCCTGGTAATAGTCATATAAATCAAACTTCCTACTATGCGTCTGTACATAGTAGGGTCTTCTTGAAGCTCACCTGCATTTGTGCTCAGCTTCACATTTTGCTCCAAAGGAACTGAAATAGGCTTACAGCCTGTCATCCCATATTTGGACAGCATGTCCAATCCATACTGCCTCTGCAAGAGCTGTATCCCACTTGGTGATCTAATCACCTCAATGCCCAAGAAATAACGCAGCTCTCCCAAATCCTTCGTCTCAAACTTTTGCTTCAATAGCATTTTCACATGAAGGATATCTTCATCACTGTCACCTGTCATAATCAAATCATCAACATAAATGACAAGTAGCATAATACCTTTCTCTGTTTTTCTCACATAAAGTGAGAAATCTGCCTTGGAAATCTGAAAGCCAATAGTGACAAGATACTGTCCTATCTTGTCAGACCATGCTCTAGGTGCTTGCTTCAAGCCATACAAGGCTTTCTTCAACCTGCAAACAAACTCAGGATAAATAGCATGCACATAACCTGGTGGCTGCTCCATATAGACCTCTTCTTGCAAATCACCATGCAAGAAGGCATTCTTTACATCCATCTGATGTAAAGACCATCCCTTTGATGCAGCCATAGCAATGATTGCTCTTACGGTTGCCATCCTTGCAACCGGACTGAATGTTTCTTCATAGTCAATGCCATATGTTTGTGCATACCCCTTGACTACTAATCTTGCCTTGTATCTATTCATAGAACCATCTGCATTGTGCTTCACCTTATAAACCCACTTACAGCCAATTGCATTCTTACCTTTAGGCAAAGGTACCAATTCCCATGTAGCATTTGCTTCCAAGGCATCCATTTCTTCATCCATGGCTTTCTCCCATTTTTCTTTTCCCATGGCTTCTTCAAAAGAAGTGGGTTCTGGTTCCTGTATCACTTTAACCATATATGCATAGTGAATGGCTGTAAATCCATCATATTTCAGCCTATCCACAGGATACCTAGCTCTCGTAGACCTGCGCAAAGTAGGTTCACTCCCAGGTGCTCTCAAAACATCCCTGGTCTTCCTTACTCCAGGTGTAACAATAGAAGGAATACCCAACTCATCATCAATGCTCTGTTCTGAGCCACTGGATTCACCATCCACATAAGAGTGACCTGCATTCACATCAAACATGGGCTGATCAACCTTCTCTTTTCCTTTTCGTGATACATGCATACCACTATCTGCATTACTTTGAGAAGATTCTCCTGATCTCAATCTGCCTGTCCATGGCGAAGAATGTGAACCACTACTAGAGGACGCTCCAGGTCCACTAATATTTTGTGACTGCTGCTGTGAATTTTGTGCAGCATTACCATTTTGTGCATCTACATCATCAATCGCATTGACTGGTTTATACCAGCTACTTATCTCATCAAAAACAACATCTCTACTCACTGTAAACTTACGAGTAGAAGGGTTATAGCATCTATACCCTTTTTGCTGCAGAGAGTAACCAATAAAGATGCACTTCTCAGCTTTTGGATCCAACTTGGATCTCAACTCATGTGGCACATGTACATAGGCAATGCAACCAAAAATTTTCAAATGAGAAATATCTGGTTTCCTACCAGTATACCTCTCCTCTGGAGTCATTCCATGTATTGCTGCAGTGGGAGTCCTGTTCATTATGTAGACTGCTATAGCAACTGCTTCAGCCCAATAAAAATCTGGCAAGTCTTTTTCATTGAGCATGGCACGAGATACCTCTCCAATATGCCTGTTTTTCCTTTCTGCAATTCCATTTTGTTGTGGGGTATGACTGCATGAATATTGCTGCTTTATGCCATGCTCCTGCAGGAACCTTGCAAACTCATTTGAGAGGTACTCTCCCCCTCCATTTGACCTTAGGCATTTTATCTACAGGCCTGTTTCTTTTTCAACCATCGCTTTAAGAGTTTTGAAATGCCCAAAAACTTCACTTTTCTTTTTCATAAAATACACCCAAACTTTTCTGCTATAGTCATCAATAAAACTGACAAAATAATGACAGCCTCCAAGAGATGCAGCTTTAGTTGTCCACACATCAGAGTGGATTAATTCCAATGGCTTCTTACTCTCTTGAACATGTCTAGGAAATGGTTTCCTTGCCTGTTTTCCAAATTGACAGGCTTCACATACCTTATGCATTTCTGCAACCTTGAATTTTGGCATACCTGCAACAATATTTTGGGCCTGCATTAATTTAAGTCGCTGTACATTAACAAGACCAATGCGTTTATGCTAGATATCAATATCTGCAACTACATCGGTCCCATGTGCAAACATTGCTGCACTCAATTCAGACATGTCTACATCCAATGTAAACATTCTGCCCTTCTTCTTTCCTTTTGCTATCAAGCGACCTTTATTTTTCATATCCTCAACAAAGCATCCATGAGGATTAAATCTGACCTGCAAGCCCTGCTCAACCATTTGACCGACAGAAACCAGATTCTTGGTGATATTCGGGACATGAAATACATCGGACAGGTATTTCTTTTTCCCATCCTGCATAGACAAGGGAATTTTTCCAATCTGCACAATAGGATGTGCAGTATCATCACCAGTCTCCACAAATCCTGGTTTTTCCATTTTCCTTGCATCCTCCATCCATTCTGCATGACCTGTCATGTGGTTTGATGCACCTGAGTCAACATACCATACATCGTTGCTTTCTTCTGCACTTGTCACAGAATTGTTCATGTGCTGCACCATAAACAGATGCTCATTTCTGTCATCACCCTGTCTACTAGAGGATGCATAATTTCCTTGTTGCAGTTTTCCATTCATGATGTCATTCTGCTTTTTATAGCAGTCTTTAGCCATATGATCCATTTTACCACAATAGTAGCATTCAACATTACTGTTTGCATTTTGGTCTCTTTGCCATCCACCACGACCTCTTTGGCTCCCCCTGCCTCTAGAGTTACCACGTCCTCCTCCATAGGACTGGTTTTCTTGAGTTTGCTGCATATTCTGATTTCTGCCACGGCCTGCAAATCGGCCTCCTCTACCTCTGCCTCTACCTCTTCCAGCATTTGAGTAGAAGACAACTTCTTTTGAAGTTCCTCCTGAAGAAGATGCATCACCATTTCTCTGTTCCTCAGAAATTAGAAGAGCAATCAACTCCTCAAAATCAGGAAATCTTTCACGAACTGAAATGGATGTCCGAAACTGTGCATAATCCTTTCCTAGACCATTCAAGGTCACAGAAACTAAATCATCATCTTCCACTGGCGACCCAATGGAAGCAAGTGCATCTGCAATCTTCTTCACTTTCATGTGGTAGTCGTTGATGCTCATATTTTCTCTTTGCACATTGTGCAACTCTTGCTTGAGCTGCATTTTCCTGGCTTGCATATTTGTGCTATACATTTTTGACAAAGTATCCCATGCCTCCTTTGGCGTACTTGCATCCTGAATATGCACAATCATAGAGTCTGAAATGCTGATAGACAGCCAATACATAACTTTCCTGGCTCTCTCATGCCATGCTTTAAATGCCTGCATTTGCTGTTGATTGGGAACATCAGGAAGAACTGGTTCTTCTTCATTTCCTGCAACAAATTCCCAATATCCTTTTTCCATAAGGAAATTCGTCATTCTAAACTTCCATGCTTGGAAGTTGTTCTTGTCAAGCTTTTCAGTGACAATCTGTGAAAGAGAATCAGATGCCATTACAGAAGATTGCAGAAAATTCTGTCACTGCAAAAACCACAGCTTCACCCTCACAAGGGAAAATTTGCAAAACTGGCGAAAGTGGTATTTGACCACACAGTCACTTCCTAGTGACGATTTTGCATCAACAGGCAACAGGGATGATTCTGTAACTCCCAATGTCTCTGCGCACAAGCATACAATGCAATTTTTACAGTAACTATTCACCGACCTGTAGAACAGTGGCTGCACAGCATAAAACTAGGCCTTTTCCTGAGTGCGTGCAGAAAACTTCCGCCTCCAAAACAAGCCCCGAAATGGCCTCAAATCAAAAAAACAAGGTCGCCAAGGGCTAAGGCCCTTTCCCGCAGCATATACTGCCCTTTTGCTTCACCGCGAAGGGCGTCTCAACCTGAGACAATGCACTCCTGCACTTTCCGGCTGTGCTACCTGCAGAGATCTGCTCCCGAAACAGAAAATGAAAGCAACACTGCTCCTCTTACCAGAACACCGCGAGCTTGGCTTGCTTTCTTGAGCTCCTTACCACGAACAAGGCTGTGATACCATGTCAAGATTGTGGGAGAGAAGGAAGGAGTCTCGCTTGAAGCTTTCTTGCTTGCACAATGAGAGAAGACACACAAGGGTGGAGGCTGAAAACAGTTTTCCTCTTCTTAGTTGTGTAAGCCAAAAGAACTCAAGTACTAAGAAATAGAAGAACCCTAGATATGGGTCTCAAACCAAACTCAACTAACTAAGGTGGCATACTAACTGAGCCACGAACTAGAGTAGATAAGGATAGCTATCATGTAGCTATTATTCAGGGGCGGTGTACCAACCGCATCTGCATCTGACAAGTCGGTGACATAAATACACAATAGTCACCCTGGCGTATCACGAGTGGAGCTCGATATCTCAACACTCCCCCTCGAGCTCAATCCCAATTCCTGCACACCAAGCAGGTCTCTGAACTTGCGCAGCTTCTCTGCGCCCAATGCCTTCGTGAATATGTCAGCTACCTGATCCTCTGTGCTGACATAAACATCTACAACTGACAAGTCGGTGACATAAATACACAACGGTCACCCTGGCGTATCACGAGTAGAGCTCGATATCTCAACACGAAGGCCTAGGGAGGGGTGGTAGGCCCATGGCCTCCCCCTCAACACCAACATCGTCTTCATCGAAGGCCTCTCCTTCCTTCCCCACGTCAACATGTTGTCTCCCCCTTCGTCCTTTTCCCCCCCACCACCTGTCGGTGACGACAGGGAGGGGAGAAGGGTAAAAAAATTTCTACTAATGTTTATTTTTTTTTGCGCGGGGGGGGGGGGGGGATTTGGTTTTATAATGAACGAAATCGAACATTACAAGAGAGGTGGCAACGTGTGCCCCTCCCCCTCAGCGATTTCATCGTCAACTTCATTGTGACCATCTTCATCATCATGATCCTCAGTGGAGTCTTCAACTCGCTGTCAACCATGTCATCTCCCTCTTGTCCCCTAGATTCGCCGTCATCCTCCTACTTTCCCCCTCCCTCCGCCAACTGGCGGTGTCGACAGGGGGAGAGTAAAAAAAATTTGATTAATTTTAATGATTAAATGGGGGGTCCTATGGGGTACGGGGGGAAAGTATTACAAAAATAATAATTAAGGAGATACCAAAATGTGCTTGTAGGTGTTGCGGTCTTCACTTTCCTAGTTCTCTCAATGTAGTGAAGACCTATGTTGTAACACAATATTCTTTGAATGTGCACCCCTCTTACTCTTCCATCTTGTTGCTACCAACTCCATCAGTGCTCATTTTGTTGTTGATAATAATCTTGCTGCCTACTACCAATTGCATCAATGCTTATTTTGTTGCTCATAGTAAGCTATGTGGTGTGGTGGATTGAAGAAGACCTTGGAAGTGATTACTAGCACCAGCAATTGTAGTGCAACCCTCTTGCTCTTCCATCTCATTTCTACCATCCCCATCAAAACTCATTTTGTTATTAATAACAATCTTGTTGTTGCTAATTGCATCAATGCATATTTTTCTGCTTACAATGACATATGGTCGTGCGATGGATTGAAGAAGACCTTAAATTGCACACAAAAAGTGACATTGTCTATAGAAACACCCTCTTGTTTTGCAATATGATTCATACTCACTGGCTTGGCATGATCTAAGTTAGGTGCCCTACTCACTTTAGGTGGCCACAATCTCACACCATTCCATAGGGCTAAAAGATCACATATGTTGGATTGGAAACCACTAGGTGTTCCATCAAGAGCTCCAAACACTTGCCACCAATCACAATAGCATTAGCCTCAAGAACATCATCTAGGTATCAAGACGTAAATCATGGAGTGTTAGTTTGACTACCTAGCCCACCAAAGGTGCTACTATTTGTTGTCGCCACCAATCAATTGCATAGCTTGTCTTGGTTTCATACTCTTCAAGTAAACCCCCCCTCGAAAGGACGTATACCTTGCTATTGTGTCTAGCCTCCCTAGCCATCTCAACCTCTTAAATAGCTTGTATTCCATAGCTAATCAAAGAAAATATTGATCTCTTATCTGGCTTTTATATCACACTTAAACACAACAAATCATGACATGTTTCAACATTACTATGTGGGTACAATTTCCCTTTGGTTCTCATGCTATCTATGGCCTACAAGCCTAGTTCTTTGGACTCCATTGTTTACCGCAGCACGGAGGAGTGGGAAAATGGAGCAGAGGAGCGGGAAAATGGAAGAAGGAGATAACTGAAAGGACACATGACAAAGGAAAGAAAAGGCGCCCCAGATGGAAGTCAGACCCTGAAAATTTTGAATGACGGCCTCTCCAGAAGGCCTCAATGTGGCCTCGAGAAAATAAAAGAGTAAAAGCGCACCATTAATTGTGAAAGCGCTCCCGAACCCTTGTAGAAGAGTGCCAAGCTCACTCCTGTGCAAATTGTATGCACTAGTTTGAAATGGGATAAGTCAGAACGGTAGGAAATAGGAAAAGAGGGCCTAGGCTAATGGCCGGCCATGTAAAAAGTGGGGATGGTCGCCCAAAAAGTAGGGCATGTATATAAAGTTCAAAAGTGAATGAGAAGCTCATTCTTGTGTGTGGCCAAAGCTTCTTCTTCTTCTTCTCTTGTTCTTGCCTTCTTGCTTGTGCTTGAGTGAGGGATTGAGGGAGTGTGAGGGAGTGAGGGAGTGAGTGTGTGAGAGTGAGGAATCGTAGGCAGGAAGTTCCCCATCTTCTCTCTTCATATTCTCTTCTTCCCTTCTCTTCTCTTCTCTCGCGCGGCTATGGAGGATGGAGCTTAACAGAGAGGGCTTGAGGTTGCTTGAGCTTGCCGCAAGAATTGTGGAGCTACCGGAGTGCAAGAGAGAGGAGGGAACTCGATCAAGCATCAAGGTAAGCTCACTACACCCGTAAGGTAGGCATTGCACGTCGGCTATGTGAGAGGTAGCCATGGCCACTTGACTTGAAACGCTTGATCAATAAGTGGTCCGTAGGTCTTGGGGTAGATCTCCGTAGCTCCCCTCCATTTTGGTTCTGTTGTCGGGACAGACGGAATCGAGCCTTGAGCGCCGCGCGCATCGAATCGAGCATCGAAGTAGGGTTTGCCGATGCTCAAGATAGTTAGGAGATTTAAGAAGTTTTAATCCTTGGAGCAAGTAAGTATTTTGATTTTTTGTTGAATATTAGAGTAGGATCATCCATCTCCATCTCTGGTTTTGATTTTTGTTGCATTAGGTTAAGATTAGGATAGGAAAAAAAGGAAAACAAAAAGGGTTCTGCTGCTGGAAACAGGGAAATAGAGGCACAGATTTAGATTTCTGGCTGGAAGAGTGTGAGGGATTAGCTTCTGAGGTTACAGAAGGCTAGGATGGGGCAATAAGAGGCCCAGGGAACCAGGAAAGACCACATTTGACATTCTGCCTTGTGAGAAGAGAGTGAGCTTGAGAGCCAGGGGGAGAGAGAGAGAGAGAGAGAGAGAGCTACAGGGAGATCTTTGGAGTGCTGATCGACTCGAGTGCCACAGTGATTCCACGTATTGCATGGCATTTCCTTGTATTGTTTTGCACCTATTTGGAAGGCACGGGATGATTCCATGGAGTAGGCATTGAGCTGGAGGCATTGCGCGCAACTCGCGGGCCGTTGTTTGCACCATCAAACCAGTCCATCCGATTCCCAGAATAGGACCACCCGATTTCTGGAGTCGAACCGTTCGACTACGAGAATTGGACCACCCTGTCCAATCCGATTCCGAGAATCGAACCACTGCGAGAATCGGACCCAGTCTCAAAATCGGACCACGTGTCCTAGTCCCAGAAGCGGACCTAGTGCCAAGTTGGACTAGGGAAATCGGACCAAAGTAAAATTTGACCACCCTGTCCGAGTCTCAAAATCGAATCAACTGCGATAATCGGACCATTGTTCCTAGTGTGAAAGTTGGACTAGCCCGTCTGATTCCCAAAATTGGACCACCTCACTAGAACTTAAAATAGAGGGTTTTTGAACCTGCCTGATAGTCCTGGCCACCCTATTCACATCTCTGACCCCCCCTGGAAACCCAATTTAGCCCTTAGAAGCTAGAGACTAGACACGATAACCGAGGATTCACCCCAAATAGCTAGACACTGAGCATACTGAATTTAGAATTTGACTTGACTTTCGGTAAATCAACCCTGAAGCAAAATAGAGAACGTAGCATAGACTTTCAGTAAGACCTTAGATCAGCCAGAAACTATGCTTAGAGACATATTAGGCTACGAATGTGAGGGGAAGAGTGGAGGTTGCATTGAGCATTGCCTACATCGGCACCTCACTTTTGATTTCATCACCAAAGGTGCACTACAAGAAAAGAAAAAACCTGTTTTCGCACTGAGCACTAGAAAGCATGAAGCATAACTTGTGAATAAGATTGACAACTGCTTCCAATAACAAGGTACTCATCAGGAGATATAATAACATCAAGGAACCCACTATTAGGAGAAGATCCCAAAACATAGTTGGGTGCCTGAGAGCCCCATCAGTAAGACCCTAAGAGGACACGAAGATCCAGAAGGCGACAACATAGAGGATCGAATGCTGCCGGAGCTACTCAAATTGATCAACGACCTTGTGGAGCTGGAAGTGGGAGCAATCTTAGGATCACAAGGCAGACAAGGAGAGAACTGAATAGACTTGGGAGAATTCCCAATCTTAGTGCACGAGTTAGTCAATGAGTATGGCTTGTTGACTAGGACGGTAGTTCAGGGCATACTAGTAGAGGAAGTGGTAGCAAACCTAGAAGAGGAAAGAAAGGCGATTAGAAAGGTGCTAGAGAGCATAATTGCCTATAACCATAAGCAAAATGCTAGAAAACTCCAACAAGATGTAGACATGTACGAGGCCCGACGTGTGCTAGCCTTGGCTGGTGCAGCCAAAGCAGGGCCAAATGCAAAGCGAGAACGAGCAACAGAGACTAACTTATCATTGAGTAAACTCGTAGCCAAGTGGCTCATGGACAATACATCCGTTGAGCAGAGCGCAACAGCCTTAGCCACAGCATTACTCTCGAGATTAGGGGTCAGGCAGGGGGCAAAGGGGCAATCTAAAATCCCTATTGTAGCAAAGCAGCTAGACAAGTATGAACCTAGCAATGACCCATATAGCTTTGTGGAGCAATTTGAACAAGTTTGCGAAGCAAACGGTCTCACAAACCATGCACAACGCTCTCAAGCTTTCGATCTATGCTTAGGTGATAAGGGGAGAATTTAGTACACTAGTCTAGATGCAGCTGAGTGCACGAACTTTGCCCGTCTTAAGGACCTCTTTATCAAGAGATTCTCTGAGGCAAGATACTCTGACAATCTCATCATCCAGTTGATGAATGCCAGTTAGAGGGAAAAGGAAGACATAAGGGACTATGTCACTCATGTGCGTAGCCTCTTCAAGAGGATCCCTACCCCCAATGAGCGACCTAATGAGAAGGCTGTGTCTACCGTATTTATAAATGGAATTCGAAGCAAGGAACTCTACAAGGCTTTGGCTAGTAACTCCACTCTACACTGAGACATGTTATCTAGAGTCTTTGAAGAGGCAATAAGGGTGGACAATCAGCTTATGGAGCGAAGCATGAGGAACACCAGTCGGGACAGTGCAAGTCAGAGAGCTCCAGAATGGTCAACAGTTTCATGGGAGAGAGAGAACTCTAGCATATGGGAGAAGGGAAAGAGAGTTGACCAAGGCCAGGAGCTGGCTGAGGTGAGAATGGAGCTTGCATGATTGCAAGACCAAATGAGGAAGCATGTGCGCTTGCATGTGCAGTGTATACACTGTGGCGGTAACCACCTCCCAACCAAGTGCCAAGATCCTAGATCTAGGCTGTGCTCGAACACTGCGGTAGGTTCGGTCATGATGCATTACATTGCAGATTGCCAAGGAGATTCCCATATGCACAGAAATACAACCCTCTATACTTAGGAAATAGGCTACCTAACCTCTTTGGCAGGGGAACCCAGTTGGCGCTTTTAGCACCAAATGATGCAAGGCCAACCCAACAAGCATACCCAAACCACCAGGGCCCTATGTAACACATCCACCGAGTGATGCTCTTGTTCACTATGTGGAAGAACCTAATGAAGAGGAGACCTGCGTGAACCCATACATATCCTATGATGAGGAAGGCAATCTAGTCCTGATGGACTACCGACCCCAGTACCGGTGATGGCGCTAGGTAGAGGAAGAGGCAGAGGCTTTGGAGGACCAAGCCAAGATCCAATCTCATGCTGGACTTGCGGTCATCCAGGCCATATTTCATCACGCTGCCCAAAAAGGGAACAGGAAAACAAGGACAAAGCTGGCCTTCAATGCACCGAATGTGGAATCACACACCTATTTCCTGACTGTCCTAGATGGAAGCCATCAACTAGTTCTGCCAACGTGCCCTCAGTACCCTTGGGGCTATTCGGTGTGGAGACCTTTGGCAGTGAGGATACGCCCATCCAACTACATGTCATGATGCAAGCACAAACAAAACAAAAAGGCATCTCATTGCCTGGGCCAAGTAACCTAGATGAAACCTCGTTGGGAAAGAAAAGTCAGAGGAGAAGGAGAAAGAGAACAAATGCAAGGATTACCCTTAAAATTGAGGAAGCTACAACGCTAGTGATAGGAAAGAGAGTCACTAATGCAGAGGTAGAGACCTCAGCTCCTAAGACAACAGAACTAGGGAGTGCCAAGGTAGGGGAATACCCCCAACCCAAACAGCAACTTGAGGCTATAGCCAAAGTCAAAGAATGGGTCAAGGATGCCCAAAAACACCTTAAGTACATAGAGCCCATACTGGAGGACCAAATTGAAGACCTCTCTAGTGCGAGTACACCCATTTCACTATCGGGACCCCAATCGGGGAATGCACCCACACCACATGAAATGCCACAGAGGCAAGTCCATGAAGAAGCATGTCAGCAAGCTAACCAAGACATATGGCCAAAGAGTACTGACCAAGGAGGAAGGCAACCACCCAGCAACTTCCTCACCACTTTAGTAACCACTCCAATAACTGTGAGCCTAGGAGATCTGCTTCGGTAACACCCTTCCTTATGGCAAGAATTAAAGTATTGGGTGGAGGGAAAAGAAGAGCATACTGCTGCTGACTTGCAAGAGCAAGATGCAGTCACGCAGATTCCAAGCCTAACGCTACACTCAGTTCCAAGGTCACTGCACATCAATGCTTTCTGGGAAGGCACTGAGATGCATGCAGTCTTACCTATCTTAGCCTTGGGGGATGCAACATGAAAAGGAATCGTAGACACAGGTGCCGGTGTCAGTGTCTTGAGCCATGCAATTCTATAGGCCTGGGGAAACCCACTTGTGGAAACGGCTAGGTTCAATGTCACATTGGCCAATGGAATGAAGGTCAAACCATTCAGGGTCCTAAAGAACTGGCCAGTGAAGGTCACAGGGGTGCAATTTTCTGTGAACTTCATTGTCATGAAGGGAGTGGACTATGACATACTGCACTAGGACGACCCTGGATGAGGAACGCGCGAGTTATTGAAGATTGGGGTAATAATCTCATCTTCTTGGAGAATAGAACAGAAGCAATAAGGGTTGAGATGGATACCTGGAAGACTACCCCACCCAACCTTGATGCTATCTCAACCATGCTAAAAGGTGATGCACAAGCAAGCAAACCCTATGGATCATTAACCAAGTACATCCCTTGCCTTGAGGACGAGTGGGATTGGATACACGTCTTGGCAACCGTTGACCTACCATTCTCAGATGAGGAAGAGCTATATAGGCAATTTGCTAAATCCCCAAGCATGCCGCAAGGGAGCCCATTGTTCCACTCTGCATGATGGTAGGAAGCTGCTCACGTAACCCAGGGAAACCGGTCTCGTTCCGTATCCCTACCAACAAGCTCGAGCTTCAGGAAATCATAGGCCACCTGACCGATAAACTGAAGGGCAACATGGCTACCAATCTAAAACCCCTAAGTGATCTTTTGGCTAAGCCTGAGTGGAAATGGACCAAAATTCATGATCTTAACCTATTATACAATTGGGCTTTAGTCACTAACAAAAAGGAGATTGGAGAGGAAAGCCTGGGGGATGACGAGCAGTCGGAGGGGCAAGACTCTGATGATGAGAAGTACGAGGACTGTCGCTCTATTAGAGACGAGAGTGAAGAAGAGTTAGACACGATAGAATATGACACTGAAGGGAGAGCGATCGAACAGATCAAGATAGACCCTAGGCCTAGAAGGGAAAGGGCAGGCTGGAATGAAAGAGGAGTCATGCGGATGGAGTGCGATAGATCCTGGTTGGAGCACATAGGAGCCATGGATTACGAGTAGGCAGGAGTGGCACAACCATTGGTAGTTCCAGTGCTTAATATGGATACACCTATTGAATTACGACCCCCTGGAAAAACTCCTTCCTCAAGCAAGGGATGCGAGTTTAACTCGGAATCTGAAGTCAGTACGGAGATGACCCCAAAATACCCCAACCCTCTAAGGTCAGATGCACCAAAGGGGACTTGCCAGTCCACCTAAGGCGCAAACGGCTAAAGGAGAAGGCTAGGAAGCGAACTAAGGACTCAGAATCAGAGAGGCAAAAGAAGCCGCAGGATCTCCCCAAACGCTTCACAAAGTTTAAGAAGGGTGATAGAGTGGTGATTCTACTAGGAGCAAAGAGACAAGGGCAAACCAATGAGCCAATTGAGGGACCCGCCAAGGTCAAGGAAGTCAACTTGGTAGGGGAAGGTGAGAAGCCTCATTGCTGATGACTTGACCAAGGATGAGGAGGCTAAACTTGTTACTCTCCTACGAGAGTATGTCGACGTGTTTGCCTGGTCTTTGGAGGAACTTAAAGGAGTCGATCCTAGGGTTGTGACCCATAATATCCCAATGGTTTCAGATGCGGTGCCAACAAAGCAACAACCTTACCCTATGAATCCCAAACACAACCATGCAGTGAAGGAGGAAATCGATAGGCTCATGGAGGTGGGATTTATATATGTGATTGAGCAAACGGATTGGGTATCACCCATAGTGATTGTTATGAAAAATAATGGTAAAATTCGAGTGTGCATGAATTACAAGAAAGTTAATGCCGCTACAAAGAGGGACAACTACTGACATGGTATCAAAGCCTTGTTCGTGGTAAGGAGCTCAAGAAAGCAAACCAAGTTTGCCGTGTTCTAGTAAGAGGACCAGTGTTGCTTTCATTTTTCTATTTTGGGAGCAAGTCTCTGCAGGTAGCACAACCGGAAAGTGCAAGAGTGCATTGTCTCAGATTGAGACGTCCTTCGCGGTGTAGCAAGAGGGCAGTATATGCTACGGGATGGGGCTTTAGCCCTTTGTTGCCCTGTTTTTTTCATTCGAGGCCATTTCGGGGCCTGTTTTGGAGGCGGAAGTTTTCCGCACGCACTCAGGAAAAGGCCTAGTTTTTGCTGTGTGACCACTGTTCTACAGGTCGGTGAAAAGTTACCATAGAAATTGCATCGTATGCTTGTGTGTAAAGACATTGGGATTTACAGAATCATCCTTGTTGCCTGTTGATGCAAAATCGTCACTAGGAAGTGACTGTGTGGTCAAATACCACTTTCGTCAGTTTTGCAGATTTGCCCTTGTGAGGCTGAAGCTGTGTTTTTTTTGCAGTGACGGAATTTTTTGCAGTGTTCTGTAATGGCGTCTGATTCTCTTTCACAGATTGTCACTGAAAAGCTTGACAAGAACAACTTCCAAGCATGGAAGTCTAGAATGACGAATTTCCTTATGGGAAAAGGATATTGGGAATTCGTTGCAAGAAATGAAGAAGAACCAATTCTTCCTGATGTTCCCAATCAACAACAAATGCAGGCATTTAAAGGATGGCATGAGAGAGCCAGAAAAGTTATGTACTGGCTGTCTATCAGTATTTCAGACTCTATGATTGTGCATATTCAGGATGCAAGTACGCCAAAGGAGGCATGGGATACTTTGTCAAAAATGTATAGCACAAATACGCAAGCCAGGAAAATGCAGCTTAAGCAAGAGTTGCACAATGTGCAAAGAGAAAGTATGAGCATCAATGACTACCACATGAAGGTGAAGAAGATTGCAGATGCACTTGCTTCCATTGGGTTGCCAGTGGAAGATGATGATTTAGTTTCCATGACCTTGAATGGTCTAGAAAAGGATTATGCACAGTTCCGAACATCCATTTTCATCCTTGAAAGATTTCCTGATTTTGAGGAGTTGATTGCTCTTCTAATTTCTTAGGAGCAGAGAAATGGTGGTGCATCTTCTTCAGGAGGAACTTCAAAAGAAACTGTCTTCTACTCAAATGCTGGAAGAGGTAGAGGAGGCCGATTTGGAGGCCATTGTAGAAATCAAAATATGCAGCAAACTCAAGAAAACCAGTCCTATGGAGGAGAACGTGGTAACTCTAGAGGCAGGGGGAGCCAAAGAGGTCGTGGTGGATGGCAAAGAGGCCAAAATGCAAACAGCAATGTTGAATGCTACTACTATGGTAAAATGGGTCATATGGCTAAAGACTGCTATAAAAAGCAGAATGACATCATGAATGGAAATTTGCAACAAGGGAATTATGCATCTTCTAGTAGACAGAGTGATGACAGAAATGAGCATTTGTTTATGGTGCAACACATGAACAATTCTGTGACAAGTGTAGAAGAAAGCAACGAAGTGTGGTATGTTGACTCAGGTGCGTTAAACCACATGATAGGTCATGCAGAATGGATGCAGGATGCAAGGAAAATGGAAAAACTAGGATTTGTGGAGACTGGTGATGATACTGCACATCCTATTGTGCTGATTGGAAAATTTCCTTTGTCTATGCAGGATGGGAAAAAGAAATACCTGTCAGATGTATTTCATGTCTCAAATATCACCAAGAATCCGGTTTCTATTGGTCAAATGGTTGAGCAGGGCTTGCAGGTCAGATTTAATCCTCATGGATGCTTTGTTGAGAATATGAAAAATAAAGGTCGCTTGATAGAAAAAGGAAAGAAGAAAGGTAGAATGTTTACGTTGGATATAGACATGCCTGAATTGAGTGCAGTAATGTTTGCATATGGGACCGGTGTAGTTGTAGATATTGATATCTGGCATAAATGCATTGGTCATGTTAATATACAATGACTTAAATCAATGCAGACCCAAAATATTATTGTAGGATTGCCTAAATTCAAGGTTGCAGAAATGCATAAGGTATGTGAAGCATGTCAATTTGGAAAACAGGCAAGGAAACCATTTCCTAGACATGTTTAAAAAAGTAAGAAGCCATTGGAATTAATCCACTCTGATGTGTGGACTACTAAAGGTGCATCTATTGGAGGTTGTCATTATTTTGTCACTTTTATTGATAACTATAGCAGAAAAGTTTGGGTGTATTTTATGAAAAAGAAAAGTGAAGTGTTTGGGCATTTCAAAACTCTTACAACTATGGTTGAAAAAGAAACAAGTCTGTAAATAAAATGCCTAAGGTCAGATGGAGGGGGAGAGTACCTCTCAAATGAGTTTGCAAGGTTCCTGCAGGAGCATGGCATAAAGCAGCAATATTCAAGCAGTCATATCCCACAACAAAATGGAATTGTAAAAAGGAAAAACAAGCATATTGGAGAGGTATCTCGTTCCATGCTCAACGAAAAAGACTTGCCGGGATTCTTACTGGGCTAAAGTAGTTGCTACAGCAGTCTACATAATGAACAGGACTCCCCAGCAATACATGGGATGACTCTAGAGGAGAGGTATACTGGTAGGAAACCAGATATTTCTCATTTGAAGATTTTTGGTTGCATTGCCTATGTTCATGTGCCAGATGAGTTGAGATCCAAGTTGGATCCAAAAGCTGAGAAGTGCATCTTTATTGGTTACTCTCTGCAAGAAAGGGTATAGATGTTATAACCCTTCTACTCGTAAGTTTACAGTGAGCAGAGATGTTATTTTTTTATGAGATGAGTAGCTGGTATAAACCAGTAAATGTGATTGATGATGTAGATGCACAAAATGGTAATGCTGCACAGAATTCACAGCAGCAGTCACAAGATATTAGTGGACCTGGAGTGTCCTCTAGCAGTGGTTCACATTCTCCGCCATGGACAGGCAGATTGAGATCAGGAGAATCTTCTCAAAGCAATGCAGATAGTGGTATGCAGGTATCACGAAAAGGAAAAGAGAAGGTAGATCAGCCCATGTTTGATGTGAATGCAGGTCACTCTTATGTGGATGGTGAATCCAGTGGCTCAGAACAGAGCATTGATAATGAGTTGGGTATTCCTTCTATTGTTACACTTGGAGTAAGGAAGACAAGGGATGTTTTGAGAGCACCTAGAAGTGAGCCTACTTTGTGCAGGTCTACTAGAGCTAGGTATCATGTGGATAGGCTAAAATATGATGGATTTACAACCATTCATTATGCCTATATAGTCAAAGTGATACAGGAACCAAAGCCCACTTCTTTTGAGCAAGCCATGGGAAAAGAAAAATGGGAGAAAGCCATGGATGAAGAAATGGATGCCTTGGAAGAAAATGCTACATGGGAATTGGTACCTTTGCCTAAAGATAAGAATGCAATTGGTTGTAAGTGGGTTTATAAGGTGAAGCACAATGCAGATGGTTCCGTGAACAGATACAAGGCAAGATTAGTAGTCAAGGGGTATGCACAAACATATGGAATTGATTATGAAGAAACATTCAGTCTGGTTGCAAGGATGGAAACCGTAAGAGCAGTCATTGCTATGGCTGCATCAAAGGGATGGTCTTTACATCAGATGGATGTAAAGAATGCCTTCTTGCATGGTGATTTGCAAGAAGAGGTCTATATGGAGTAGCCACCAGGTTATGTGCATACTGTTCATCCTGAGTTTGCAGGTTGAAGAAAGCCTTGTATGGCTTGAAACAAGCACCTAGAGCATGGTCTGACAAGATAGGACAATATCTTGTCACTTTTGGCTTTCAAATTTCCAAGGCAGATTTCTCACTTTATGTGAGAAAAATAGAGAAAGGTATTATGCTACTTATCATTTATGTTGATGATTTGATTATCACAAGTGATAGTGATGAAGATATCCTTCATGTGAAAATGCTATTGAAGCAAAAGTTTGAGATGAAGGATTTGGGAGAGCTGCATTATTTCTTGTGAAGATATCCTTCATGTTAAAATGCTATTGAAGCAGAAGTTTGAGATGAAGGATTTGGGAGAGCTGTGTTATTTCTTGGGCATTGAGGTGATTAGATCACCAAGTGGGATATGGCTCTTGCAGAGGCAATATGGATTGGACATGCTGTCCAAATATGGGATGACAGGCTGTAAGCCTATTTTAGTTCCTTTGGAGCAGAATGTGAAGCTGAGCGCAGATGCAGGTGAGCTTCTGGAAAACCCTACTATGTATAGACGCATAGTAGGAAGTTTGATTTATATAACTATTACCAGGCCATATTTGAGCTATGCTATTGGATTGGTAAGTTGGTTTATGCAGGCTCCAAGGAAACCACATTTGGATGCGGCTAGACGCATACTCAAGTATGTGAAGTCCACATTGCAGTATGGGCTCTTTGATGAGTCTGGGGTTCAGATACAGTTGCATGGATACACTTATGCTAATTGGGCTGGTAGTATTTCTGATAGACAATCTACAAATGGATATGTGTTCTCTTTTGGGAGTGCTACAGTCACTTGGAGCAGCAAGAAACAACCTACAGTTGCCTTGTCAAGCACAGAGGCTGAGTACAGGGGTGCAGCAATGGCTGCATGTGAGGTAGCTTGGTTGCATTAGCTACTTTATGATATGGATCAGTCTACAGATGGGCCAGTTGTCATTTATTGTGACAACATGAGTAGTATACACTTGGCAAATAACCCAGTCTATCATGCTAGAACAAAGCATATTGAGGTGCATTATCACTATGTGCAGGAGAGGGTTTTACTAGGTCTTATTGATCTAGTTTATGTCAACACAGAGGATCAGGTAGCTGGCATATTCACAAAGGCATTGGGCGCAGAGAAGCTACGCAAGTTCAGAGACATGCTTGTGTGCAGGAATTGGGATTGAGCTCGAGGGGGAATGTTGAGATATCGAGCTCCACTCGTGATATGCCAGGGTGACCATTGTGCATTTATGTCACCGACTTGTTAGCTGTAGATGTGGTTGGTACACCGCCCATGAATAATAGCTAGATGACAACTATCCTTATCTACTCTAGTTCATGGCTCAGTTAGTATGCCACCTTAGTTAGTTGAGTTTGGTTTGAGACCCATATATAGGGTTCTTCTATTTCTTTGTACTAGAGTTGTTTTTGGCTTACACAACTAAGAAGAGGAAAATTATTTTCAGCCTCCACGTGTGTGTGTGTGTGTATTCCCCCATTGTGCAAGCAAGAAAGCTACAAGTGAGACTCCTTCCTTCTCTCCCACAGTCTTGACATTAATCGCTAATGGAGAAATCTCAAAGGAGCAAGCTATTCTTGGAAGACTAATTACCTCATACCGCAAGCATGCTTGCTTTGCACCTGAACAAGAACTGGAGGAGCTCACGCAGCTTGCCAACTCTGATTCTTCGTTCTTACAACTGTGGTATGCCTTGAGACTCCAATGGGAGAAAAAAGGCTATGGCATCATAACCAATGCCGAGCAGAGAAGGGCAATCAAAATAATTAAACACGACCCTACTTATGTGGCACCTCTTTCATTTAGGGTTTTGTCCATTACACGCAACATACACTTAGATGACCATGTGTTAGCCCACCCTTACATTGACCAATTCCTTACAGAAGAGGAACTGCACGTTGCTAGCCACCTCAACTCTGGAGACATCTTTCTTGATGTCTTAACTTATATCACTCAAGCTTCCATACGACCATGCGAACTTAATCATCATGCCCAGCTTGAATATAACCCTAACCTCTATACTTGGCTGTTGGCCAAGTAACTCGCCCCACAAAGTCCATGCGAGCCCTCCTTCTTTCCTTGCTAATCATAGGAAGGATTCCTTTAAAACTTAAGGAAAAGGGTGGGGAGCAAAGTGAGAGCCAAGTGATGTAGTAAGATGTATAATGGATGAAAATGATCAACTGAATTCAAATAGGAAAGAATGCAAGGAAGAAATAGATGTTGCTTTTGAATTATTTCCAAGTTTCATGCCTCTGAAGCAGCATGGAAAATTGTCACACTCATTCTTTTTTGGGTTTTTGTTAGTGATGAGTCAATTCATAACACTAATATTGGCATGGTGTAATGAGAGGCGCCTACCATGGCAGGATAGGGTAAACTTCCATTCACTGAAGAAGAGCTGACAAAGTATGGAATCAGTGTTGAGACACGTGGATTTAGCCAGTTCACGTTCAAACATACCATGAATTTAGAGGAAGCCATCCTGGAAGATCCGGCAGTGAAGGAGTTGGTGGACAAATGCAACCTCCGAAAGTACATGGAAAAGGTCGAACAGGCTGTAGATTACAGCATGTGTGCTAACTTCTTAAGGAGCTTTGATGAAGGTAGGAGCTATGGCACGGTCACAGTAAGGACTGGTGAACAGGAAAGAAGGGTGCAAGTGCCCCTTAATGCAACCATTGTCGAGAAAGCCCTGGGGCTTGTGTCCAAGAAGGAGAGGCGCCCAAAAAGAGATGTATATACCATGATGGGAGTCAAAAAAGAGGATGTGCACACAGTGGATGGAATCAGTTTGGCTAATATTCCAAACCCCGTAACAAGGATGCAAGCTAAAATGGTCCATGCCCTTTTCTCAGGACACAGATACAATGCTTTAATGAACAGAATCAGGGTGCCATTGCTAGAAAGCATTGCTGCAGGAGTTCTAGAGGAGGTGAATTGGAATGGCTTTGTGGAGAAAACTATCAAGAGTTCGGCCGCGCTCCTGGCTCCAGCCGTAGCACTAGCTGGTGGGAAGTCTCCTACCTCTATTGCACGATCTGCAAGAAAAAAATCCTGCCTCGAAAGCCTCTACAATCAGATATGGCGATGTCCTAACGACAATCATCGATGAGTCTATCAAGGATGCCAGTGTAGATAAAGAGCAAGTTGTGCACCAAAGCTCACCTCACCGCGAGGAAAAAGGCTCGAGTGAAAACACAATAAACGACAAAGGAGATGCGGAGGTACCACCCACTCAAGCGGCTAAACCACGGAAGCAAAAGAAGATTGATAAGAGCCAGAAGAAGAAGGAAGAAAGACTGAGCAAAGAAGAGCGAGCCGAGATGAAGAGGGCTCAAAGAGAGTCAAGGAGGGTGGAGGAGGAATGAAGGAAAAAGGAAGAGGAAGAACTCAAAAGAATTAGAGAAGAATCAAAGAGGGCAGAAGAAGAGAGGCAAAGAAGGGCAGAGGAGGAAGACGAACTAAGAATGAAAGAACTTGCTGAGTTGGCAGAGGCCACTCATAGATCTGTCAAAGAAGCCCATGGGGGAGGAGAGATCGTCCCTTTGAGTCCCCACCATGAGGCTAAAGCAAGTGGCAGTGTGGAAACAGCCCCAGTGGTTGTAGGCAAGGGCAAGTCCCTGTTGCACCCCCTGCCTTCCTCCTTCATGCCAGTACCAACCGACACCACAACCACAACCATCCCACAACCCACGCCCTCTCTAGACACGGCCCAACTGATGAGCATGATGCAGCTACTTGTCAGTAAAGTGGCTGAGATTGTACCAGAAGCCGGAGCAAAAAAGCCCACTGTCGCAGATGCCGAGTCCCAGGAAAGATCCAAAATGACAGAAGCTAGAGGCATCAACCACTACAACCCCCACTCCCATGCAATCTGGTGCCGACTATGATGCTTATGTGGCTAAGCTTCTAGCACAATTGGACAAGGCAAAAGAAGAAACGAAGGTGGCCCTGGTGGAGTTGGAGAAAGAAAATGAGACTTTGGCAGCCTTAAGGCTAGAATTTTCAAAGCAAGGAGCCAATCGAAGAAGGGAGGTGAAAGCGCTACAAGATCAATTGGAAGCAAAGACCAAGGAAGCCCAGGACAATGAGAGCTGCCTAAGACAAAGGCTGGAAGATAAAGAGAAAAACCTGGTGGTAGAACAGTGGAGCCTGAAGTTACTAGTGCAGCAGTATGCTGACTTGGAACAAAGAACTGCCAAGCTGGAAATGTATGGACAGATAGAAGCTCAGGAGGGCGAGCCAAGTGAGCGACAAGAGGATGCCACAACTTTTCGGCTATGGTGTGAACTTGAAGAACAAGACAGATTGGAGAGAGAGATAGAGTTCCTAGAATGGGAAAGGTCAGGAGTTCCCGCAGCAGAAGCACAAAGGCTGCAGAATGATGCACAACGCTTGCAAGATCCATTGGAGATTGCTAAGGGAGACATAGAGGCCCTCATGGCCATGGCCTTCACCCAAAAAAGATTGCACTTCACAGAGATCCAAAGCCATGAGCAGGTTGTGCAAGAGAAGTCAGAGCTATTTACCGAGGTAGAAAAAAGATTCAGCATTGCAAATCAAGCAAAAGAAATTGCTGAAGAACAGTTGGCTCGACAATCTAGGGAAAGGAACCAACTTTGGTTCTTAACAAATGAGCAGTAGCAAGTTGTGACGACCTTGGCAAGTGAGCTGGAGAAGGGAAGAAAGAAGATGGACGAGAGAGCCAACAGAAAGAAACAACTTTGAAAGAATTAGGAACTTAACATAACGCTTTGCGGTGGCTGAGTGCGAGAGAGTGCTTGTCGAGTTCAGGGCAGAAGTTGTTGATGTATGTGCCAACGCACAAAGGCAAGCCTTCCTCAGCACAGTACTACATGTCACCCAAGCAGAGCCACCACCACCACCACAAGCGGTCCCATCAGTTGTCGAGCAGCATGTCGAAGAGGGTTCAGACTTTAAGCAGGATGCTGAAGAAGAGCAACAAAGAATGCCCAGTCCGCCTCTACCAAACCTCCTGTCTTCTAAAGAGCCCGAAGATGCCCATATGCCCAAGCGCATTGTGGCAGCTAGAAGAAGAAGACACGAACTAGCAAAGGAAGCCCAACACAGAGCACGATCACTACCAAGACGATTCCTTGAAGATCCTGTGCCACTACGGGGGGAGTCCCATCCTATCGATTGGCCTCAGGAATTGGTCATATGGCATGAATGGGAGTTCCAGACGAGGCCATTTGAACTTTCATTTGCTTATCCACGCTCTCTGGACCGTGTGTTGCCTCTAGGCATTCTAGCCAAGATCAAGGATCTGGCTAATGATCTTGCAAATAGGTGGATAGAGGAAAGAAGCCTCATAATAACCAAATGGAGGCAAGAGCCTGCAGACTACTGGCAAGACAAGGTAAACAGGGTTCCCAAAACCGTCCAAGGCTACGAGGCACAGCCAAAGTGGCGGAGGAGAATTTGGATACTAATTTTGACTCCTGGACTGGCTTCTGCAGCTCGCTCCCTGAAGAATGCAACGACCCCATCTACATGCCCTACCCCCGTAGCATGGAGTTGACTATGATCGAAACATTCATGGGGATTTTGACTTTCCTAAGATATATAACATTAATGCCCGGAGCCCCGAGGAATGCCTAGTCTTTAGGTTAGAGGATCTCCTCCCATCTATCAACCGCTTCCTCACGGATTTTTCTTCCTGCCCAGATCCAGCCTTCTTAACTACCTATAATTATCTTAGGCTTATCAAGTTTCTACTAATGCAGAGACCCACAGCCGAGGAAGCCCACCTCCCTCCACTCTTTTTTTACGTCAACCTAGGAACAGATAGTAGAGCCATGACTAGATTAATGATGAGGGCAACCCTGCTTCCCTACTTTTGCCTAGAAATCTTAGAGGATATGAGTGATACCCGCTTCATGAGGTGTAATCATCCTTTCTTTGCATCCACACCTCTAAAGACTCGGGTTGCTATTAAAGAATATCTACAAATCTGCGCATTCCTATCCCGATGCTTGCAACCACCTCATAATCCGACTGAAGGTGATAGGCATTAGCCAGGACATCTTCCCTGTATACAATTCTTCAAACAAAAAAAAGAGAAGCATGAGGGCTCACTTCACTCACTACACCTAGGGTTCACACCTAGCCCCTCTCCCACTTCACGCTTAGGGCACATCAAGGGCAGGGCTTCCAGACCTGTCACCCTAAGTTTTGCACTACACCTTCAACAACACATGAACTAGGTCCTCAAGTGTGGGACATTACCAGGGGATTACCCAAGGTTAGACCCATCTCCTAGTTCCACTACACATGCACTTACACCACACCGTGAGACAGACACACCCCTTAGGGAGTGCACAACTTTCTCTTACAGGCTATGGTCGTGACTCAATGAATGGCTACCCAGGTAAAGAAGATCATCCATGACATCCGCTAATGACCAACAATTTTCCCCTGAGTCGGACAGGACACCACTACAGCAGCTTCAGGAGATTTTGCATATTCTGATGGTTGGATGGACCAACATGCTTGATGTAGCCGACCATTTACCTGTTGATGGCTACCATGACTGAACCAAATCAAGCAAAAGGAAAACTTGGTGATGGACCCACCATTGGCATATATTTTGGAACCTTGTATTCTCCAAATGATTAGAGATGCCCATGCAAAACCTTTATCAGCCGTCGCAGAATGGGAGCTACAACTGTGTAACAAATACTGAGCATCTTCATGAAGTCTAAAGCACGCCACAATCTCTCCCGGTCATCGTTAATCAAACTCCATCACCTCTCATTCACAACAGCACCTTTTGATTGTGGTCATCTACCCACCAATTCCACTTAGCAACAACCCTAACCACCCCACTACTCCCCACCACAGTGCCGTGGGACTGGCACTCAGCTAGGAGGGGAGTAATGTTAACCGCAGCATGGAGGAGCGGGAAAATGGAGCAAAGGAGCAGGAAAATGGAAGAAGGAGATAACCGAAAGGACACGGGACAAAGGAAGGAAAAGGCGCCCTGAATGGAAGTCAAACCCTGAAAATTTTGAATGATGACCTTGTTGAGATATCGAGCTCCACTCGTGATATGCCAGGGTGACCGTTGTGTATTTATGTCATCGACTTGTCAGTTGGTACACCGCCCATGAATAATAGCTACATGATAGCTATCCTTATCTACTCTAGTTCGTGGCTTAGTTAGTATGCCACCTTAGTTAGTTGAGTTTGGTTTGAGACCCATATATAGGGTTCTTCTATTTCTTTGTACTAGAGTTCTTTTGGCTTACACAACTAAGAAGAAAAAAACTGTTTTCAGCCTCCACCCTTGTGTGTATTCCCCCATTGTGCAAGCAAGAAAGCTTCAAGTGAGACTCCTTCCTTCTCTCCCACAATCTTGACATGGTATCAGAGCCTTGTTCGTGGTAAGGAGCTCAAGAAAGCAAGCCAAGCTTGCTGTGTTCTGGTAAGAGGAGTAGTGTTGCTTTCATTTTCTGTTTTGGGAGCAGATCTCTGCAGGTAGCACAGCCGGAAAGTGCAGGAGTGCATTGTCTCAGATTGAGACGCCCTTCACGGTGAAGCAAGAGGGCAGTATATGTTGCGGGAAATGGGCTTCAGCCCTCGGCGACCTTGTTTTTTTTATTTGAGGCCATTTCGGGGCCTGTTTTGGAGGCGGAAGTTTTCTGCACACACTCAGGAAAAGGCCCAGTTTCATGCTGTGCGACCACTGTTCTACAGGTCGGTGAAAAGTTACTATAGAAATTGCATCGTATGCTTGTGCGCAGAGACATTGGGAGTTACAGAATCATCCCTGTTGCCTGTTGATGCAAAATCGTCACTAGGAAGTGACAGTGTGGTCAAATACCACTTTCGCCAGTTTTGCAGATTTGCGCTTGTGAGGGTGAAGCTGTGTTTTTTGCAGTGGCAGAATTTTTTGCAGTGTTCTGTAATGGCGTCTGATTCTCTTTCACAGATTGTCACTGAAAAGCTTGACAAGAACAACTTCCAAGCATGGAAGTTTAGAATGACGAACTTCCTCATGGGAAAAGGATATTGGGAATTTGTTGCAGGAAATGAAGAAGAACCAGTTCTTCCTGATGTTCCCAATCAACAGCAAATGCAGGCATTTAAAGCATGGCATGAGAGAGCCAGGAAAGTTATGTACTGGCTGTCTATCAGCATTTCAGACTCTATGATTGTGCATATTCAAGATGCAAGTACACCAAAGGAGGCATGGGATACTTTGTCAAAAATGTATAGCATAAATACGCAAGCCAGGAAAATGCAACTCAAGCAAGAGTTACATAATGTGCAAAGAGAAAATATGAGCATCAATGACTACCACATGAAGGTGAAGAAGATTGCAGATGCACTTGCTTCCATTGGGTCGCCAGTGGAAGATGATGACTTAATTTCTGTGACCTTTGAATGGTCTAGGAAAGGATTATGCACAGTTCCGAACATCCATTTCTGTCCGTGAAAGATTTCCTGATTTTGAGGAGTTGATTGCTCTTCTAATTTCTGAGGAGCAGAGAAATGGTGGTGCATCTTCTTCAGGAGGAACTTCAAAAGAAGCTGTCTTCTACTCAAATGCTGGAAGAGGTAGAGGCAGAGGTAGAGGAGGCCGATTTGGAGGCCGTGGTAGAAATCAGAATATGCAGCAAACTCAAGAAAACCAATCCTATGGAGGAGGACGTGGTAACTCTAGAGGCAGGGGGAGCCAAAGAGGTCATGGTGGATGGCAAAGAGGCCAAAATGCAAACAGTAATGTTGAATGCTACTATTGTGGTAAAATGGGTCATATGGCTAAAGACTGCTATAAAAAGCAGAATGACATCATGAATGGAAAACTGCAACAAGGAAATTATGCATCCTCTAGTAGACAGGGTGATGACAGAAATGAGCATCTGTTTATGGTGCAGCACATGAACAATTCTGTGACAAGTGCAGAAGAAAGCAAGGATGCATGGTATGTTGACTCAGGTGCATCAAACCACATGACAGGTCATGCAGAATGGATGGAGGATGCAAGGAAAATGGAAAAACCAGGATTTGTGGAGACTGGTGATGATACTGCACATCCTATTGTGCAGATTGGAAAAATTCATTTGTCTATGCAGGATGGGAAAAAGAAATACCTGTCTGATGTATTTCATGTTCCCAATATCACCAAGAATCTGGTTTCTGTTGGTCAAATGGTTGAGCAGGGCTTGCAGGTCAGATTTAATCCTCATGGATGCTTTGTTGAGGATATGAAAAATAAAGGTCGCTTGATAGCAAAAGGAAAGAAGAAGGGCAGAATGTTTACATTGGATGCAGACATGCCTGAATTGAGTGCAGCAATGTTTGCACATGGGACTGGTGTAGTTGCAAATATTGATATCTAGCATAAACGCATTGGTCATGTTAATGTACAGCGACTTAAATCACTGCAGGCCCAAAATATTGTTGCAGGATTGCCCAAATTCAAGGTTGCAGAAATGCATAAGGTATGTGAAGCCTGTCAGTTTAGAAAATAGGCAAGGAAACCATTTCCTAGACATGTTCAAGAGAGTAAGAAGCCATTGGAATTAATCCACTCTGATGTGTGGACTACTAAAGCTGCATCTCTTGGAGGCTGTCATTATTTTGTCAGTTTTATTGATGACTATAGCAGAAAAATTTGTGTGTATTTTATGAAAAAGAAAAGTGAAGTGTTTGCGCATTTCAAAACCCTTAAAGCTATGGTTGAAAAAGAAACAGGCCTGCAAATAAAATGCCTAAGGTCGGATGGAGGGGGAGAGTACCTCTCAAATGAGTTTGCAAGGTTCCTGCAGGAGCATGGCATAAAGCAGAAATATTCATGCAGTCATACCCCACAACAAAATGGAATTGCAGAAAGGAAAAATAGGCATATTGGAGAGGTATCTCATGCCATGCTCAATGAAAAAGACTTGCCAGATTTTTATTGGGCTGAAGCAGTTGCTACAGCAGTCTACATAATGAACAGGACTCCCACTGCAACAATACATGGAATGACTCCAGAGGAGAGGTATACTGGTAGGAAACTAGATATTTCTCATTTGAAAATTTTTGGTTGCATTGCCTATGTACATGTGCCACATGAGTTGAGATCCAAGTTGGATCCAAAAGCTGAGATGTGCATCTTTATTGGTTACTCTCTGCAGCAAAAAGGGTATAGATGTTAAACCCTTCTACTCGTAAGTTTACAGTGAGCAGAGATGTTGTTTTTTATGAGATGAGTAGCTGGTATAAACTAGTAAATGTGATTGATGATGTAGATGCACAAAATGGTAATGCTGCACAAAATTCTCAGCAACAGTCACAAAATATTAGTGGACCTGGAGCATCCTCTAGCAGTGGTTCACATTCTTCGCCATGGACAAGCAGATTGAGATCAGGAGAATCTTCTCAAAGCAATGCAGATAGTGGTATGCAGGTATCACGAAAAGGAAAAGAGAAGGTTGATCAGCCCATGTTTGATGTGAATGCAGGTCACTCTTATGTGGATGGTGAAGCCAGTGCCTCAGAACAGAGCATTTGTTACACCTGGAGTAAGGAAGACCATGGATGTTTTGAGAGCACCTGGGAGTGAACCTACTTTGCGCAGGTTTACGAGAGCTAGGTATCCTGTGGATAGGCTGAAATATGATGGATTTACAGCCATTCACTATGCATATATGGTCAAAGTGATACGGGAACCAGAACCCACTTCTTTTGAGCAAGCCATGGGAAAAGAAAAATGGGAGAAAGCCATGGATGAAGAAATGGATGCCTTGGAAGCAAATGCTACATGGGAATTGGTACCTTTGCCTAAAGGTAAAAATGCAATTGGCTGTAAGTGGGTTTATAAGGTGAAACACAATGCAGATGGTTCTGTGAACAGATACAAGGCAAGATTAGTAGTCAAGGGGTATGCACAAACATATGGCATTGACTATGAAGAAACATTCAGTCCGGTTGCAAGGATGGCAACCGTAAGAGCAGTCATTGCTATGGCTGCATCAAAGGGATGGTCTTTACATCAGATGGATGTAAAGAATGCCTTCTTGCATGGTGATTTGCAAGAAGAGGTCTATATGGAGCAGCCACCAGGTTATGTGCATGTTGTTCATCCTGAGTTTGTTTGCAGGTTGAAAAAAGCCTTGTATGGCTTGAAGCAAGCACCTAGAGCATGGTCTGACAAGATAGGACAGTATCTTGTCACTATTGGCTTTCAGATTTCCAAGGCAGATTTCTCACTTTATGTGAGAAAAACAGAGAAAGGTATTATGCTACTTGTCATTTATGTTGATGATTTGATTATGACAGGTGACAGTGATGAAGATATGCTTCATGTGAAAATGCTATTGAAGCAGAAGTTTGAGATGAAGGATTTGGGAGAGCTACGTTATTTCTTGGGCATTGAGGTGATTAGATCACCAAGTGGGATACAGCACTTGCAAAGGCAGTATGGATTTGACATGCTGTCCAAATATGGGATGACAGGCTGTAAGCCTATTTCAGTTCCTTTGGAGCAGAATGTGAAGCTGAGCACAGATGCAGGTGAGCTTCTAGAAGACCCTACTATGTACAGACGCATAGTAGGAAGTTTGATTTATATGACTATTACCAGGCCAGATTTGAGCTATGCTGTTGGATTGGTAAGTCAGTTTATGCAGGCTCCAAGGAAGCCACATTTGGATGCGGCTAGACGCATACTCAGGTATGTGAAGTCCACATTGCAGTATGGACTATTTTATGAGACTGGGATTCAGATACAGTTGCATGGATACACTAATGCTGATTGGGCTGGTAGTATTTCTGATAGACGATCTATCAGTGGATATGTGTTCTCTTTTGGGAGTGCTGCAGTCACTTGGAGCAGCAAGAAACAGCCTACAGTTGCCTTGTCGAGCACAGAGGCTGAGTACAGGGGTGCAGCAATGGCTGCATGTGAGGTAGCTTGGTTGCATAAGCTACTTTATGATATGCATCAGTCTACAGATGGGCCAGTTATCATTTATTGTGACAACATGAGTAGTATACACTTGGCAAATAACCCAGTCTATCATGCTAGAACAAAGCACATTGAGGTGCATTATCGCTATGTGCGAGAGAGGGTTTTACTAGGTCTTATTGATCTAGTTTATGTCAGCACAGAGGATTAGGTAGCTGACATATTCACGAAGGCATTGGGCGCAGAGAAGCTGCGCAAGTTTAGAGACCTGCTTGGTGTGCAGGAATTGGGATTGAGCTCGAGGGGGAGTATTGAGATATCGAGCTCCACTCGTGATACGCCAGGGTGACCGTTGTGTATTTATGTCACCGACTTGTCAGTTGCAGACGCGATTGGTACACCGCCCATGAATAATAGCTACATGATAGCTATCCTTATCTACTCTAGTTCATGGCTCAGTTAGTATGCCACCTTAGTTAGTTGAGTTTGGTTTGAGACCCATATATAGGGTTCTTCTATTTCTTTGTACTAGAGTTCTTTTGGCTTACACAACTAAGAAGAAAAAAATTGTTTTCAGCCTCCACCCTTGTGTGTATTCCCCCATTGTGCAAGCAAGAAAGCTTCAAGTGAGACTCCTTCCTTCTCTCCCACAATCTTGACAGACCTCTCCAAAAGGCCTCAATGTCTCCTTGAGAAAAGAAAAGAGTAAAATCGCACCATTAATTGTGAAAGCGCTCACGAACCCTTGTAGAAGAGTACCAGGCTCACTCCTGTGCAAATTGTATGCACTAGTTGGGAATGGGATAAGTTAGAATGGTAGGAAATAGGAAAAGAGGGCCTAGAGGCTAATGGCCGGCCGTGCAAAAAGTGGGAATGATTGCCCAAAAAGTAGGGCATGTATATAAAGTTCAAAAGTGAATGAGAAGCTCATTCTTGTGTGTGGCCAAAGCTTCTTCTTCTTCTTGTCTTGTTCTTGCCTTCTTGCTTGTGCTTGAGTGAGGGATTGAGGGAGTGTGAGGGAGTGAGTGTGTGAGAGTGAGGAATCGTGGAGAGGAAGCTCCCCATCTTCTCTTCTTCCCTTCTCTTCTCTTCTCTCGTGCAGCTATGGAGGATGGAGCTTAACGGAGAGGGCTTGAGGTTGCTTGAGCTTGCCGCAAGGATCCTGGAGCTACGGGAGTGCAAGAGAGAGGAGGGAACTCGATTGAACATCAAGGTAAGCTCACTACACCCGTAAGGTAGGCATTGCGCGTTGGCTATGTGAGAGGTAGCCATGGCCACTCGGCTTGAAACGCATGATCAATAAGCAGCTTGTAGGTCTCGGGGTAGAGCTCCGTAGCTCCCCTCCATCCATCAACCCAACATTCTATTTGTTGTTGCCACCAACAATTGACTACCATAGTCTATCTTGGTTGCATACACACCATGTGAACTCCATAGGACATGTATCTTGCGATTGTATCTAGCCTCCCTAGACATTTCAACACCTTATTTAGCTTGTATTCCCCAATTAAGTAGGGCTAATATTAATCTCTTGTTTGGATTCTATTTCACACTTAAACACAACAAATCATAACATGTTCCAACATTGCTATGTGGAATATAGTTTCCCTTTAGTTCTTACATTGTCCATGGCCACCAAGCCTAACTCCTTTAGCAATAGGACTCCATCAACCCCACCTCTGATTTCTTGGGTAGGCTGCATTCACATGTGTGGCCAAAGGTTTTGAACTAGAGTATGTGTATTCTCCTAGATCTATGAATTCTTTAAATTGTAAACTTTCCTACCATGCACCCAAATCACACCATTAACTCATCTGTATGTCATCCCTTAGTATGACCTAGAATAAAGTATTTTAAGCTGGCTACTACAAAAAGTTCAAACTTCCTTTTCAAGATGTGTTGTATAATCAACGTGGATGGAGCACAAGATGAGAAGATGCTTACAAAGTTCATGTTGTCTAGATCCTTGCAATAATGAACAATGTTGAGGTCCTCTTAAAAAAGCCAAAGGTGAAAATCATAGAATGACATGCTTAAGCTAGTACACTCCCAAGTGGCTTCTAGTTCAAACAAACACAACAAATCATACAATGTTCCAGCATTGCTATGCGGGTTACAATTTCCCTTTGGTTCCTATTTTGTATATGGCTAAAACCTAGCTCCTTTACTAGTAGGACTCGATTAACCCCAACTTTCTTGGTCAAGAACCTAAGCACATTCCCTATCACCCTTATTTTGTTATCGATGATTTGCCTTTTGAGCAGCAAAAGAGTTTAGGTTTGTAGCAACTCACAACATGTGAGGCATTTGAATGAGAGAGATTGTCAAGGGAGCATACATAAGCAGTGGTGCAAATTTGTCCCTATATTCATTTTAACTTGATTCCTATTGATTCAATACATGAGCAACTTTCCATCATAGGCTTGCAATTTAGAGGGACATCATTGACCCTATTCTATCCGTCATGTATATGCATCAGTAACATAGTCAACATGACCTCTCTACTTGACAAATGTCTCTTGCTCTAGTGTAAAGACCAATCACGCAAGTATAATGATCAAATGTTAGCTCAATATCATACTATTCTTTATTTTCTGAAAATATTAATGGCCCTCATTGAAAAGGTTGGCATAACTACATTTGGTTATAGAATAGGTTAAAGTCATAGAATCTAGGATAGTGCCTCACTCTTGCATATCCTCATAACACAATTTAGCCATATTAACCTCATGACTTTTTCCATAAGTCTTTATCATTGCAATCCATGACATAAAATCTTGAAACAATAGTCTATTGAAAACTTCACATGCATCTTTCACATAGCCACATTTTCCATACTTGTCTATAAGCATATCCCTCACAACATGCTCCTTATCTAGTCCTATTCTTGTTGCAATGTGAGCATGGATTTGTTGACCTGTCCCAAGACCTCTTACTATGGCATATACTTTTCAAGCATTAGATAAAAATGGCCAAATCCATTAAGAGCAGAAAAGAAGAGTGGGTTGCCTCTTACCCATTGCCTCTTACCCACCCAGCCTCCAAACCTCACTAAGATAGCTAATTTATTAAAATTATTAAAAAAGACTTCCAAAAGCTACTTTGACTTTAATTCATTATATACATATAAGCATGTGACAAAGGGGGTCCATGCTTGCAAGCTTTTAAGATCCAAATGACACCATGATATGGACAATGACTTGTGTACAAGGGTGAGGTGTCCTCTAATGATGGTGATAGATCCCAAATCTTGGTGATGCAGGTGGAACCCAAGTGTAGTTGGAGGTTAGTCCTTTGAAAAAATATATGCACCCACTCAACCCCTAGGTGTAATCTATTTCCATCTTCACTAAGATAACCCATCCCTTTTACCCTTTACATTGACATCCCTCCTAAGAACTTGTTTCCCCATTTGTTAGAGTTATCATAAACGAGAAGCAATGTAGCATACCTAGTGCTTGAAGAGTAAACTCAAAGTGATAAGATGTAGGGTTTAAGCTATGGGTAAGGCTCTTGATAGGGGTTTTGGCCAAAATTTATGGTAGAAATCCGGTTTGTAAAAAACTCGAATCATTAGTCCTCCCCTTAGGCTAGAGGCATTCATGCCTCTAGCTTACTAATGATGGTCCAATAGAGCAGGGAGGACTGCACCCCCTCATTGGTGGCTGTTTGTCAAATGAATGCTCTAAAGTGTCCCTAATTCTTTGAAAATAAGGCTTGAGTTTCCATCCATTTACCCTTGTCTTGTGAACCCTCCCATCTATGTCACCTAGCTTATAGGTGCCATTTGGATAACTCCTTATGACCATGAATGGCCCTTCCCACTTAAATACAAGTTTAGCATCCTTTCTGTTATCAAAGTGGTTATCATAGCATAGCACAAGTGATCCTTCCCTTATGTGCTTGCTAGCTAGCTTCTTATTAAATGTCTTCCTCCTCTCTTCATCAGCCTGCATAGAATAGTGTTGGACTGTTGCTTCTCCTGTCTAACTCCAACCTCTCTAGATCCAAGATCCTTCCCTCTAACTTCTTATCTTGATTTTTCTCTCGACTAGCTACTAAAACACATAAGCTCGCCGGTTCTACTTCTATAGGAAGCAAATTCTCTTGGCCATAAACGAGGTGAAATGGAGTATAGCCAAGTGAGGTTCTGAATGAAGTCCTGTAGGCCCAAAGAGCTGCACTCAATTTTTTACCCCAGTGCTTGGGGTGCATGTGTACTTGCTTGGTAATTATCTTACAAATCAGCCCATTCACCTTTTTGAACAAACTATTACACTATGGGTAGTAGGGAGTAGAATGCCTGCGTTGGATTTTTAGCCTTTCCATTAGCTCCCCCACTAGATTAGCCCTAAAACCAGGACCCCAGTCAAATATAATTTCTAAAGGTGTGCCAAACCTACAACAAATTTTTTCAAACACAAATTTTCCCACTTCTTGGGCTATGATCCTATTAGTTACTAAAGCCTCAGCCCACCTCATCATGTAGTCCACACCCATTATGATGTATTTCTTGCAAGACTGAGTTCGTGGGAGTGGCCCTATTGCATAAATCCCCCATTTCTCAAATGGGGCCATATGTAGTTATGGGATTTTGTTCCTCATGCATTAGCTTCCTTGGTCCCCGGTCTTTTGGCAAGCATCACAAGTGCGGCACCAATGTTGCACATCTCGATGCAGACTAGGCCACACAAAACCGGCTTGGAGAATCTTTCTGCTGGTTATTTCTTGAGCAAAATGTCTGCCACAAACCCCCTCATGGAAGCTCTTAATTACAACCATAATCTCCTTTGCTGTTAGCACCCTTCTAAGCATTGCATCCTTTCCTTTGAAATACAACACATCATTTATTAAGTGGTATTTAGTGGCCTTAGTAGCCAGCCACCTTTCCTCACTCTTACTCATATGTGTAGGTGCCTCACCATGCTCAAGAAAATAAAGCAAATCTTATAGTTGAAACTTACCCTGAAACAAGGGGAGCTTTACTGCAATGATGCCCACCATTACCTCTTTCAATTTTTTAGCCTGCTAGAGCATCTGCATTGCCATTTGTGCACCTTGGCACAAAATAGATTTGGGCTTTCTGTAGCTTCCTCATGAGAGTTTTAGCTTCTCTCATTTTCATGGCTAAGTTATCATTTTTACAAGCCCAGATTCCTTTCATTTGCTTAACAATTAGCATAGAATCCCCAAAAACATTAAGTCGAGTAACACCATGTGAGAGACACCGCCTCAAACTTAAAAGCAAGGCTTGATATTCTGCCTCATTGTTAGAATGGACATCCTCCAAGCTGATACCTTCTCCATAAAGTTTGTCACCTTCAGGACTGAACACCACTATTCTTGCTACCGTTCTGTCTTTAATACGCTTGTAGGCCCCATCAAAGTAGAGGGTAGGCCATGGGCATTCTCCACCCGTGGCTGGTCCTCAAGAGGAGGTGTCCCCTCTTTTATCTTTCCCTTCTCTTTTTCCTTCTTTTGATGGCATCTATGGGTCAACAAATTAGCTAGGCAAGCCCGAGTAGAGTCCTCCACCTTGAAGGTGTAGTTAAACTCTTGGAGTTCTATCACCCACTTAGCGATTTTGGTTGAAACATCCATGTGCTGTAAGGCATAGGAAAAATACTATTCTGTCATGATCACTGTGAATGGCCTAGGGAGAAGATAAGGACAAAACTTACTTACAACAAACATTAGATACAAAACCATCACCTCCACCATCTTGTATCCTCGTTCTGATGTTGTCATTACTCTGCTAGAAAAGTAAACCGGCCTCATCAAGCAAGTTTTAGCATCCTTTTGTATTAGTGTTGCCCCTAGAGCATCTTCCCCAAAACTTGGGTTGACAAAAAACTCTTGATACCAGCAAGACTGTAAAATTATGGAAAGGGTGCTGAGAGGCTTCTTCACCTCATGAAAGCACATTTTGCTTTCGTCACTCCACAGGAGCTCCTCAGAGTGGGTCAACTATTGCAATGGAAACACTAATTGGGAGAGGAGATGAATGAACCACCCCATATTTCACCTTCTGAATGAAAGAGATTAGTTGCTTCACAGAAGATGGTGACGGCACCGCCAATAGGGCCTTAATTTTGTTTGGATCTGCTTCAATGCCCCTCTCACTTACGACATGCCCTAACAAAGTTACACTACTTTCACCAATATGACACTGATCATGGTTTAGCTGCCCCCCATTTGTGTGAGGCAGTTAAAACCTTCCTCCACCTTCCCTAGATGTAGAGCCTTAGAACTATAAATACAAAAATCATCAATAAAGACCTTGATAGACTTACCAAAAAATGGCTAGAAGACATAATTCATGAATCATTGGAAGGTAGCTGAGGCATTTGTTAATCCAAATGGCATTACTTTGTAAGAAAAACACCCCCAAGGTGTGATGAAGGTGATCTTCTGTTGATCCTCCTTAGCTATTCAGATCTAAAAATAACTTGAATACCCATCACAAACAATGTATCTCTCATACCCGGCCACCTCGTTGAGTATTTCATCCTAAAAGGGAAGAGGAAAGTGATCTCTCTTTGTTGTAGCATTTAGCGACTTGTAGTCCACACAAATACGCAATTTGCCATTCTTCTTGGGTATCACCACTACATGTGAAACCCACTCTGAGTCCCCTACTAGATAGATGAAGCCTGCCTTCAAAAGTTGCTCCACCTCAGTGAGAGTAGAGTGTTTTGTTGAATTACTCCCAACCGTCGTAGCTATTGCACCACTAGCCTTGCTCCATCTTTTAGATTAATGTGATGTTGTACTGCCATCACACCTTTGATGTATTCATAATCAGAAATAAAATGTGTAGAGTGTTTTATCACCACTTCCATGTAGGCTGCCTTCTCCTCAGCTGATAGATCCTTAGCCAATATTTTTTCTAACCCCTCCTTCTCAACCTTTGGAAGATGCTACAGAATTTCACTACTAGAAGGCCCTTTCAATGTAATACCCATCACTTCTAGAGAGTTTTCTTCCTCATCATTAGAAGACTTGCCCCCTGTCGTAGATGACCAATCCTCGTTGGAACTCCATTCATTAGCGGTGGTCTCTAACGCAAGATCCTCCTGTCGGCCCTCCTTCGTGTTGTAGATAGTGCTCTTCCATTTTTTTTGCAGCCCTTTTTGTGGCCTTAGCTCTAAATCCCCTATCTTCCAATCTTGTCTAGCTTTCATTCCCATTAGCCATGGTCGCCCAAGAATGATATGATAGCCGTCCCTTGTCATTGGCATCAGTGTCAAGCTTCAATTGCACTCCGCACACCTCTACCTTAACTTTATTTATAACTCCCAAATAATTTACTACTACATTGTTAGCCTTTTTGGCCCCAAATTCAGTAGTTTCACTTACCTCTAATCCCAAACAATGCATCAACTTTTTCGTCATGACACAAATCTCTGCACCTCCATCCACATATGTCTTTGATACTCTCTACCCATTGATTTCGGCTTCCACTAGAGGCACAATATCTTTCATCTTTCTAGCTTGATTGCATTCATCTGTCTATTCTTCATGGATCTAATGCTTACCATCTTTGACCATTGCCGTCGCACTATTGGAGATAGATGCAATAATTGTGGCCATGAAATTTTTGACCCTTAATTCCTCACATCAGCAAGTAAATCATAAGCTCTAGTACCTTTACCCAGTGAAAAATCATCTAACTCAATGCATCAACATGAGTGAGCCCTCCTCTTTTTACTGCCGTATGTCTTTGAAGCCTCAGAAGACTTTTCCTCTTCTTCCATATTTTCAACCTCCTCTGGTGGTGTAGGCTCCATCTTCAATGATCATCCTAACGTCACGATTCTCTGGCAGGTGGACATGCAAGGGCGGCATCTTTGCAAGTGGTCGAGGATGCTGCAGAACTTGAACCGGTGGTGGAGGCCCTGGATTCGGTGGAACAAGCCTCTCTCTAGGTGGTGTCACTTTTTGTCCCCTCCTTCTTGGTTAGAATCCATTTCCTAGCAGACACCTAGGATGAGGGCAAAATTACATACCCTGGCCAGTCTCCCCACAATTATAGCAAACATACTCTCTTTCTTATCTCCTTGGGCCCCGATTGCCTTCATTTGCGAGGAGAGGAGGCCGTACTCCTTGCACTAAATTCAATGAAAGGCTTTCAAGTTGATTAGTAATCCATTGTAGGAGCTCTTGCTGTGGCATCTCTGGTTTGGATGGGGCCTCTGCTATTTCTCTAGGCCTTGGCATGGTTGGTAAAACCTACATGGGCTCAACTCCCCCCTTCAACTGGGCTTGATACTTCAATTTCCTACCTTTCTCCCTAGCACAAGTAACTGATTCTTCATAGGATGTGGAAAACTTGCCCTTGACCTTCTCCCTTAGTAGAGGGTAGAGTCTGACCAAAAACGATCTTTCTTAAGGCAATCACATACTCTCTCTCCCTGGCTATGGAGACTGTCCATTTATCCCACAATTTTATAAACATGCCTTCATATGCTTGGTACTCCCCTGGTAAGGTTTGGCGAAGATCTAGGAGTTGTCTCCAAATATCTTCATGAAGCTTTGTATCTTGGTACTCGTGCAAGAGCGATCTTGAGATCCTCCCAATTACCCCTCGTAACCTCCATGAGGGATTGATACCACACTGGAGCATCACCCTTTAGAACTAAAGAAAATGCCCGTACTTTGGTTGCTTCATCATCCCGGCCTATGATTAGGACTACCATTTCTAAGTCATCTAGAAAGTCTAGAGCTTTCTCTCCTTTATGCCCAAAAAAGCTTTGAAAAACCGTGATAGGAAGATGTTAATCTAGCTCAATACAAAACAAAGATGAACACATCTAGGCCCAAGTCATATCTTATTAAGGGTAGAATAAATGGGCTCACAGATACATTAATCTCAGCAAGACGACGAGGGCCCAATAAGTCTCTTATGATATTTTGGAACCTGAAGCTTTGTGCTAGCTATTATGTGCACGGTTTGCCTAGCAAGAGGACATATAGGTTCATACAAGTCCCTATGGTCATGGGATACACTTAGAATAGAATGAATATGTGCACATTAAAGGAGATATTATAATCCAAAAGAGAGAATATTATGGGGTCAAAGGACAACAAGATCTCTCTCAACCTCTCAACTCCAAAATAGAAGACCAACCTTTGTTGAAAATGTATCTTCCTACTAATGCACACATCCGCCCTAATGTTTTGAACCGATTGAAAGTTATAGAAAATAGGATTATTCATTTATACATTAACTACAAATTTCCACTATAAACTTTCATGAAGCATATCATTGAAGCTCTAGCCTCTTAGATCCCACCATTCAAGAGATGCAAAGGATTTGCTCAACTTTGGTGTGCCCATCATCACCCTTGTAAAGTTCATAGGCTTCGATAGCTAACTTCTCAATTACTTTGAGCATTCTTGCTAGTAGGAGTTGAAGCGCATCACCATATGTAGCCTCTTGCCAACACCGCACATCATTGATGTGTAACTTCTCCTCCAAAAACTTGTTAATCCCCAAATTTGAAAGCATATTCACCACTTCAAGACGAGGCTCCTTAGGGATTGTCTTTACACTAGACACAAAGCACTCAAAACAATGCCTTGACCTAGAGACTTGATGAGAGTAAGATTTCTCTTGAATTAAATAAGGGTATGTGTAATTAACTTGCTTGACCCGCATACGTGCCGTTTGCTGTGATAAAGACTTTTCTTCTCTTGAGCTTATTTTAGAGACCATGGTGGTACTCTTGAGAAATGAATCCCTTGATGAATAGGGTTTGATGAAGATTCCTCCTTAGTGATCCCTTGACAAACACTCATTGAAGAAGAGGACAACTCCTTAGATATTTCTTCCTTCATAGAAATTGTAGAGCGTAACTTGAGAAGTCCTTAGTGAGGGCACCAAAATGAGAGTTGAAAAGATGAGTGGGTTGCTTCTTATCCACCTAGCCTCCAATCCTCACTAAGAGAGCTAAAAAAGGGCACCACCTAGCCAAAGGGAGGATGGGCTAGGACATCCCTTTCCTGAGTGAGTGGAAAGAACCAAAACACAACTTCACAAGTGAGAATTTGTAGCCCATCTTAAGATAAATGAAGATGATGGAAGGTTAAGAGAGGTGATGGCTCCTAATTTCTCCCATGAACATATATATAACATGAGGAAATAAGGATTCCCCACCAATATAGCATATGAAAATTCTTACTTAATAAGTTTAAGTATGAATGTGAATGGAAAATTAGAAGAGAGTACATATGATCTAGACACAATATGATCTAGACATCATATTAGAATATTAGAGAGAGGAAGAGAGATGAGAAAAGAGGGAGACAAGAGGGGAAGAGATAGATGAAGCTTGCCATTATGTATTCATGGAATGCTACATAAAAAAAGAGACTCACTCATAGCTTACCTAAAAGAGATGGACTAGCATAAGGGTGTTGCATAATATGCTCTTACTGGCTCCCCTTTGGCTTGGCAATCTAGAATGCTCTCATATGCTTGTGTTAACCTCAGTTCGAGATGGTAGAAACATGAAGCAAAAAGTGAAAAAATGATAGAAAAATAGCAAAGGTACAAGGGCGGTCCCTAAAGCTAAGCTGAGGCAAAAAGCACAATTTTAAATGGAAGACGCCTCAAAAAACTCTAAAAACTCTTGTAAAGGAGCATTAGGCTTCCTCCTGTGCCATTTGTAAAAGAATGGACGGGTGTAGGCTTAAGGCATGAAGCAAGAAGAGAAAAATAGGAAAAAGGACCTTGGCACAACGGTCAGTCATGTAAAAAGGGATGGGTGCCCATGGGATTTTGGGGTTTGTATATAAAGTTCAAAAAGTGAATGGAAGCTCATTCTTGTGTGTGGCCAAAAGTGGCTCTCCTCTTCTTCTTCTTCTTCTTCTTCTTGCTTGCTTGAGAGAGGGAGTGTGAGAGTGTGAGGAAGTAAGTGTGTGAGGGTGAGGGACCGTGGAGGAGAAGCTCTCCATCTTCTCTTCTCTTCTCGCGGAAATGGAGCTTGCAGCATGGAGCTTGAGGATGAAGCTCCCTTGAAGCTTGTACTTGGATCATGGAGCTATCAAAGTGCTCAGGAGAGGAGGTAACTCAATCGGGCATGGAGGTAAGCTCACTACACCCATAGAGATGGATGGCGCATTGGCTATGTGAGAGGTAGCCATTAGTGCTCGGCTTGGAACTCTTGAAGTAATAAGTGGTCCATGGGTCTTGGCAGTTGAGTGAGAGCTCCCACATTTTGGTTCCTTTACCAAGACCAATGGATTCAAGATTGAGCACATGCACACCTCATATCGAGCATTGAAGTAAGGGATTCATCCTCAAATCGAAGCTTGAGATAGGTAGGAAGTTTGGGCTTTTGATCTTTGATACAAGTATTTTGGTTATTTTGGTTATTCGATGATTGGGAAAGAAGGAAAAATCATTTCAGTTGTTTGATTTTGACTCTTGTTGCGGATTAAGAAATCAGATTGGAGAGACGTAGGGTTTACTGCCATAAAATAGGACAAAACATGCACAAATCGGGGTAAACAGGAAAAAAGAGTGGTTGGAATGATTAATGCTGGCAAGGGAGTGATTGGGGATAGCAAGACCTTGCTCGGGAAGGGGTTTAAGGGCCAGGAGACCATAGAAGAGCTCATCTTTCACCCTAGCAGTGAGAGAGAGTGTGTGTGTGAGAGGGAGAGATTTTCCATTGGTGATTCAATTTGATATTGCCATCGAGGAGTTATTCGCATGCTTTAGGTATATCAAAACCTTCTTGCTATGTATTTATTGTGATATAGAAGTCGATGTGCCTCGTGATTGCTTGGATCATTGGATTCAACGAGATCATCCTCGGCACGGCAATCGACGCATGCGACTCGGCCCGTTGATTGAGTGGCTTTGTTTTGGGTCAAGTCCCAAAATCAACCTCGGCCCTCCTGCATTTAGCCATTTCGACCCATCCGAATAGACAACTCAACCCTCTTAACTTGGCCATTTCCACTTGGCCCGTCCAAGTCGGCCCACTTAGACCAACTTGATATTCGGCCCAACTTGGCACTCGGCCCCTCAGACCATTCGACCCACTAACCTAATTTGGCCCTCAGCCACGTCTATTCAGCCCATCCAAGCCCACCACTCGGCCCCCTAATTCAGACGAGTTGGGCCAAGTCAAACTTTTGCAAATTTTGTGGAAGTTCGAGCTAAATCCCAACAGCGCCAACCTTTGTGAGCCATCCCAACACCCATAACTCGATTCTGGCACAAGGAATAGGAAAATTTGCAAGACATAGCTGCTTAGTAACTTGGTTATCGAGAGAGTCAACGCCTTAACAGTAGCTAGTGGAGGCATAGACCCCGAACAAACCTAACCGAGTAAGAGGCGCAGCAAGAAACCCTAAAATCTACCAAGAGAGCTAGAAATTGATCAAACAAGCCTATCAGGCCTAAGACGAGATGAGAGTGTGCAAGCCGCTTAGACACTTGCTCTTCGCACTCACCTTAACTTCCGGCACTTAAAGTACACCTAAGAACAGCTGAAAGCCTGATTGACCACAAGTGCACGGAAAAGAACACACTAAAAAGAAAGCTCACTGCAATGTCGATTATGAGCAGCATATCCACTTAGCCATTGGCAATGTCCGCATAGGGGAAACTTTCAACACGGGCTGCGCGACTTCTACGAGACCCCCAACGCCACAAGTAGAAACACATTCAACCAAGTCTAAGGAGGGGGGTTGTGATTTGTTACAACCCCCCAAGCCTCTATGCCAGCATCATGCTAAGGCCAAAGTCAATGCCCATGAACCCCTGTTAAGGTGGGTACCTAAACATCAGAGCCTGCCACCAAAAAGCAATTGGCCATGTCTTCACAAGGGTAAGAACGCAACCAAAACCTAGGAGGCCAAAACAAAGCTATAGATAGTGACGTGTGGTCAAGCCGCGATGGGTTTCTAAGACCCTATTCCAGAAACAAGGCTATTAAGAGGGTTATGTGTTGGGGGTAAAGGTGCCTCTGCCTAGCCACCCGTGTATTACTACATTGACAGTCACCGCCACTGCGGAGGTGGCAGGCGCCCGTCACCGTCACTTTATTCTTTATTCTTTTAGTGACAGTTTGAATAAAGGAAGGCCCGGTCACACATTGTGACTGTTGGAGTTTCCATTTCTAGTCTCTCCCTTTCTTGCTCTTACTCTCCCGCCATAACTCTCGAGTCCAACCTTTGATTCGTCGCTCCCTTTCAACTGGTATCAAAGCTTTGCTTTCCAACTCTTGAGCTTGGCTCGTGGCATTCTCAGCATCCCATCAACTCCCTACTTGCATTGGGTCTCCTTCCCAGCAGCAGCAGCCATATCCGACTCCTTCGAGCTCCCATCACTCCCCAGCTTCCGAAGCACCTTCTCGGCATTGTTGGGCACCTTCAGGGCATTACATCAGAGATATTTGATCATTTTCTTCATGGTTTACTTTAGTTCTCAGGTCTCATAGACTGTAAACAAGTTGTGGGCAGCCATAGCTCACACCTCTTGGAGCTTACTTCACTTGGATCTTGCTTCCAGCCTATCAAGGCTTGCTGAGGCTTAGTATAAGCCTTCTTTGGCCCTCATTTGTGCCCCCTTTTTTGATATGTGGGACAGCAGACCCCCCATCCAGCTCACGTTTTTTTTGTGCCTGTTTCAAAATCTAACCCAAAATCACTCTTTTTGGCATATCTTGGGCATTCAGAACCTGATTCAAGAAAGGTAAGAGTCTAAGTTGGGGTTTTGGCACACTCCGGACACGATGGTGATGTCGGATTTGCCAAATTCTGATGGATGATAGAATCTTCTACAACAGATTTTAGGTCTGAGACAGCATGTATTTGTATGCCTATGCTTGTTTGGGCATGACTACATAATCAGTTTGATGCCTATTACATCCCGATTAATTGGGGGATTGAAGCTACATGTAACACTATGATTTTGGCCTGATTTTGGGGCTAGAAATACACATTTTATAACAATAAATGCATGCTGAATACTCTTGGGCTGAAGCTATCTTTCATGCTTTGACATATGCCTATTGGTTTCGGATGTATGTCTTGGGTTGTGCTATGATGTATTGATCATCGAGGGACGACTTTGAGCTTTGTCATTGAATCCGGATGCTTTTGGAAGCTTGAGCTTATTTCAGCCCGCACTTATTGACATTGGTATATGCTTTGACAGTGATGCTTCTTGGGTTTATGTATATCCGTTGCCTATGGCTTGATGCTCATGTCACGGTTGATTACCCTATGCATACGTTGAGCTTGAGTGCTCATTGAAGCTCCACCTTGGATGCATTTTGGATTTTCTGGAGTAGTCTTGGTGGCTTGTCAAAGTTTGGATTGGGATGTATTTGATGTCTTACATGCTTACGGATGCTAGATATGGATGCTCTACCGCCTACATGTTCGGGATGTACTATTGATGTATTGTCTTGGACTTACGTGATTAGCACTGTGTCTTGCCTTGGCTTGAGCTCTTGAGCTCGTACATATGACTTTTGTGCCAATGGGAGAATTCTTGAATGCTTATCAGACATTGAGTAGGTGGTACTTTTATGCATTGAGCCGTTACATGCCATTAAGTAGACACTTGAGACTTTGGGACTTCTTACCTTTTGGGATGATACATCATATGTCTTGGTTCACTATATGCTTATGAGCTAAGTCTCAGTTTTGGATCTGTATCTTTGTGAACTGACACCTACTTGTGTCAAGTTTTGGTAGTAGCAGGAATACTTTGCCCCATTGACTGGGGGGTGTGCCTACTCACTGGCAGATGTTTGTATGACATACTTGGGTGTTGGATTTATGCTTATCGACCGTCATATGCTTATGCTATGCCTGCATGATGCCGGCTTTGATCTTGGCAATATCTGATTGCCTTGGGATCCAATTTTGACACTGCTAGCTCTCTTTTACTGAAATCTAAAATTTATTACAGCATGCATATATGTATGGACTGACATGGATTTTTTCATGTTGAAACACTCTGAAATGATGTGCTTTCACTAGTACTTGGTGGGCAGCAGCTTTGGTTCCACTTTCCTCGCCATTTTTCCTCGATTTTGGTGATTTTTTTGTCATTTTCTACAGTAAACAGCAAGCAGTTTTGAACTGTCTACAGTCTTCCAGCCTGCATTATGGCGAGTTCGTCCACTAATCATGCTATTTTCAACATCACTAAGCTTGATAGTATGAATTACTCTTATTGGAAGAGCCAGATCTGGCAAGTGTTGATGCAGAAATTGCATATCAAACCCAAAAGGTTAAGCGGGTATCCACCTGCAACTATGCCAGATGAGGAATGACTTGAGCTTGATGAGTTATGCAAGTCCACCATTGTATTGTCTCTCACAGAACAGGTTCACTACAATGTATTTGAGAAAGAATAGAGTGCATGGCAGTTGTGGGATAAAATCAAGAATCTCTATGACAAGAAAAGTCCAGCGAGTCAAATGTATTGGTTGAAGTAGCTTATGGATCTGTGCATGAAGGAGAATGTGACTATGTCTGCTCACTTGAGCCAGTTCCATGCTATACTCAAGAAGTTGACTTCGCAGGACATCACTTTTATAGAGGATGTCACTCCTCTTTTCTTGCTTAGTACTCTTAATGAGTCATGGGATGTATTCCACACTACATTATGTGCCTCTACTGCTACCTTGAAATTATCTGATGTTGAGAGTGCTCTTCTGCAGGAAGAGGTTAGCCGTAAGAATTTGGATGCCTCTTGTGTGTTTCATGCTATGACAGTTTAGAGGCAGGAATGATGGATATGGAAAGCATGGCAATGGTAGTGGCCGTGGACAGGATTCTCAGAAATCTCGATTCAAGTCTCGTGGGAGTCACGTAGCAAATCCCATGGCAGGAATGCAGATGTTACTTGTCACCATTGTGGGAAAAAGGGCCATATTAGGCCACAATGCCATGAATTGCGCAATGAAAGGCGCAAAGATAAGGGAAAAGACAAAGTGCAGGATAACTCTTCTGATTGCAGCATAGTACCTACAAAGTCCAGTGTTAAAATTGAAGAGATCAATGTTATGCAGCCTGAGAATGTTGATGATGATGATTATATCCTAGCAGCTTCTTCTAGTACTTCGCAGATGATAGAGATACACTCTATGTATGAACAGTGTTTGCTCTTGGACTCGGGTGCGTCCTTTCATGTGATACCTTCCCGAGAGTGGTTTCATTCATACCGTACTGTTTCGGGTTCTGTGCACTTGGGTGATGACAGCTCTCTTGATATTATGGGCATTGGTGATGTTAGGCTGCAATTTTCTTCTGGCAGTAGTTTTGTTATGCAGGATGTACATCATGTATCTGCTTTGACACGCAATCTCCTGTCAACTGGACAGCTTGATGACACAGGATATCATGTATGGTTTGGAGAATCTGCATGGAAGATCACTCGTGGCAGACTTGTGATTGCAAGAGGTGCCAAGGTTGGCAGTCTCTACCCCTTGATTGTATCAGCTTCTTCCCTTGATCATGTTTTGTATGTGGGTTCCATCCCACATGTATCTCTTTAGCATGTCTGTTTGGGCCATATGTCTTTGAAGGGAATGAAAATTCTTTCTGGTTTGTAGTACTTACCGCCCCTTGATTATGCATGTTTTGATTCATGTGAGCATTGTGTTTATGGCAGGCAAACTAGGTCTATGCATAAGAAGTTTGGTAGGCCACGCATGAGTGAGCCCTTGGCATTGGTACATTTGAATGTCTATGGGCCCATGCCTTGTCAGTCTATGGGTGGTGTAAAGTATTTTGTTACGTTCATAGATGATTTTCCACAAAAATTTTAGGCTTATCCCATTAAGCCGAAATCCGATGTCTTGGCTGTGTTTCCGAGATGGCTTGCATTGGTTGAGAACTAGTATGGGTATAGGCTAAAACGCCTAAGGACAAATAATGGGGGTGAGTATGTCTCACGTGCTTTTGAGTAGTTATGTGATGAGAGGGGTATTAAGCATCAGTTGACCACCCTCTACACCCCCCCAGAATGGTTTGGCTGAGCGGATGAAAAGAACCATCCAGGAGCGTGTATGTAGTATGCTTAGCCACACAGGCCTACCACAGATCTTTTGGATTGAGGCAGTTAGTACAGCTCTGCATATCATAAACAAATCACCTTCTAGTGGTTTGGATTTCTAGGTTACCGAGGAGGTATGGACTGGAAAACCTCCCTCTTATGTGCATCTCCGTGTCTTTGGATGTGAGGCATTTTGCCATGTGCCCAAGGACAAGAGAAGTAAGCTGGATCCCAAGAGTGTCAAATGCATTTTCCTTGGTTATGGGGATGCAAGCGAGATGGGTTACCGTCTCTGGGATCCACAGGCGCAGAAAGTCATCCGCAGTCATGATGTAGTCTTCCATGAAGACAAGATGCATAGGCAGCTTGAGAGAGTTGTTGAGATCCGCAGGGTCATATTTCAGGAGGAGCCGAGAGCTCCTACACAGCCAGTTGGACAGCCTACAACTACAATAGATGCTCATGGTCAGGGCATTAAATAGGCAGCTGGGCAAGCAACAGAGCCTACCGTGAGACGGTCTACTAGAGACAGACGTCCACTTGATAGATTTCATCCCTCGATGCATTATGTCTTGGTTACAGATGTAGGAGAGCCTTTTACCTATGATGAGGCTATGCGTAGGGGTGATAGTCACTCTTGGGAGAGGGCTATGCAGTCTGAGATAGACTCCCTGCATAAGAATGACACTTGGGATTTGGTTTCCTTGCCTATGGGCAAGAAGTCTTTGCCATGCAAGTGGGTGTACAAGCTAAAAAGTACCCCTAGACGCCCCAAGCTGGCATACAAGGCTAGATTGGTAGCAAAGGGTTTTAAGCAGGAGCATGGTGTGGACTTTGATGAGGTCTTTTCTCCTGTGGTTAAAATGACCACCCTGCACTTAGTCTTGGCTTTGGTTGCTCAGCTTGACTTGGATTTATACCAGATGGATGTCAAGACAGCTTTCTTACATGGGGACTTGCATGATGAGATTTATATGGAGCAACCTAAGGGCTTTGCAGAACCTGGCAGGGAGCACCTAGTGTGCAAATTGAAGAAAAGTCTTTATGGCTTGAAACAGGCACCTAGGGAGTGGTATCATAAGTTTGATGCCTTTATGCAGTCATAGGGCTATAGTCGGAGTGCTATGGATCCGTGTCTTTACACGAAGAAAGCTTGTGATGGTTCTTTATTGATTTTTGTACTCTATGTGGATGATATGTTGATAGCAGGGAAAGATCATAATGAGCTAGATGCTCTTAAGGCTAAGCTCAAGAAGAGCTTTGAGATGAAAGATATGGGACAGGTCGCTCACATACTTGGTATGCGCATTACACGCGACAGGCATCAGGGACTCCTCTATTTGTCACAGAGGGAGTACATTCATAAAGTCCTTGAGCACTTCCCCATGCAGGACATAAAGCCTATTGGCTATCCATTGCCTTCTTATGTGAAGGTATCACAGGCTGATTGTCCGCAGACAGAAGAGCAAAAGGCCGAGATAGCCAAGTTTCGTATCCGCAGTGGGCAATCTTATGTATGCCATGATAGCCACTCGTCCAGATATTGCCTTTGCAGTTGGTGTTGTAGCACGCTATATGGCTACACCTGGCAAGAAGCATTGGGATGTCGTGAAGCGTATCATGAGGTACCTGAAGGGCACTGCAGACATGTGCATATGCTATGGCAATCATGATACATGAGTCGTGGGGTACACTGACTCTGATTATGCAGGACATGCAGATAGTAGGAAGTCCACTTCTAGCTATGTATTCACATATGCTAGAGGTGCTATTTCTCGGATGTCCAGGGTGCAGAAATGCTCAGCCCTTTCTACTACAGAGGCCGAGTATGTTGCAGCCAACTGAGGCTTGCAAGGAGGCCATTTGGTTGGGTCATTTGGTTGCGGATCTTGGTATTGATGCTATCCCTACACTGCATTCGGATTCTATGAGTGATATTCAATTAGCCAAGAATCCGATCTTCCATGCAAAGACGAAACACATTGAGGCGAGGTATCACTTTATACATGGGGTCGTTGAGGACAAGTCTATTGATCTTGTCAAGATCTCGGCTGACCAGAATCCTACAGATCTGCTCACGAAAAGCCTCTCTACATAGTGCTTTGCCTTCCCTAGGAGGTTGATGGGCGAGGGATGAGATGACATCTTTCCTCATCTTGTTGTACTGTCTTTTTTCTTTTTCTTTTCACTCCTCACTGGGGCACATTCACCTTTGAGTGGGAGGTTGTTGGGGGTAAAGGTGCCTCTGCCTAGCCGCCCGTGTATTACTACACTGATAGTCACCGCCATTGCACACTACAGGTGGCAGGCATCCGTCACCGTCACTTTATTCTTTATTCTTTTAGTGACAGTTTGAATAAAGGAAGGCCCGATCACACATTGTGACTATTGGAGTTCCCATTTCTAGTCTCTCCCTTTCTTTCTCTTGCTCTCCCGCCATAGCTCTCGCTTCCTTTCACTATGCCTGGGTATGGATCCCTAAGGCTAAAACAGCAAAGAGCAATGATCAAACCATACAACATGTGAAGGCCTAAAGCCACAGAAGCCTAGAGACACCAAACCCATCAAATCACAACTGATTATTCCCATGAAGACTGACCAAGTCTACCAGCCCAAATCTTAGTCTGCTACTCCCGAACCAGAACCAGAACCAGAACTGATTATTCCCATGAAGACCGACCAAGTCTACCAGCCCAAATCTTAGTCTGCTACTCCCGAACCAGAACCGCGTAACTCAACCAAGACTCAGGAAGCCCCATCCGCAAAAGTAGTGGTCCCCCATTAGCAGTCTAGTTTTCCCAGCCCATTGTGCAAGGAATCTAGCCACAATCTCAAGAACAACCAAGCCCACAACTATCTGCTACCAAACTCTCTAGTTCTATCAAACCTCAACCACCCACCCACAGGCCTTAGACCCTCCTATGAGCGGAAATCATTCTTGAAACTAGCCGTAGATCTAGCCAAAGACACAGGGGATGATGTGATTTCTTACCTCAGATGCTTAGATGCCAATTCATGTCACTAGCTCTAAGCTATGACTGCTTGGACTTGTCAAAAATAGCGTGATGGGGGGGGCTTGCTCAAGATGATGCGCCGAACACACACAGAATGCACAAGGAGAAGCTCACTCAAGAGACAAGAAGAGAGATGGAGGCCAAAACATTTTCTTGCTGGTTTCTTCTTCTTCTTCCACACACTTTACAATGTACACAAAGTATAGATAAGATACAACATAAAGGAAAGTGGCCTACGAAGTCAAACAATGCATAACCGACTACACTAGTCGACTGGCGCTATAACTATGCCAGCTGTAACTAGGTGTAACAACCTAAATATAATAAGAGTAATGAGTTAGTGGCCATGTGAGAGTCATAATGACCACCGACATGCTAAGTGAAGATGTGTGGACCCATCTAACCAAGCGGTCCATCATCAATGTCTGCATGTGTTGAGCTTGTCATCTCAACACTCCCCCTCAAGCTCAACTCCATCTCTGCAACTCCAAGTAAGCTTCAAAACTTTTGAAGCTTCTCTGTACCCAATGCCTTCGTGAAGATGTTAGCTATCTGATCTTGTGTGGTGACATACACAAAGTCAATCTCACCTGCTAGTACCTTCTCTCTCACAAAGTGGTAGTGTACCTCAATATGTTTTGTCCTGGCATGGAACACAGGGTTCCTAGCCAACTGTATACTGCTCATGTTGTCATAATAAATGACAACTGGACCTTCCACCTGTACATCTAAATCAGCCAATAACTTTTGCAGCCATACTACCTCACATGCTGCAACAACAGCACCTCTATACTCAACCTCTGTACTCGACAAAGCAACTGTAGGTTGCTTTTTTGCTGCTCCAAGTAACTGTTGCACTACCAAGAGAGAACATGTATCTGCTGGTAGATCTTCTATCAAACATACTACTAGCCCAATCTACATCTGTGTATCCAAACACCTGTACATCTGTACCTGCCTCATAGAAAAGTCCATAATGTAATGTGGACTTCACATATCTCAATATGTGTTTGACTGCATCCAAATGTGGCTTTCTAGGTACTTGCATAAACTGACTCACAAGACCAACAGCGTAGCTCAAGTTTGGCCTTGTAATTGTCATGTAGATCAAACTCCCCACTATCCTCCTGAACATAGTAGGGTCTTCTATCTCATCCCCAACATCAGCACTCAACTTTACATTCTACTCCAACGGGACTGAAAGTGGTTTGCATGCTATCATACCATACTTGGACAACATATCCAAGCCATACTGTCTTTGGGATAGCCATATACCATCATCAGATCTAATCACCTCAATGCCAAGGAAGTACCTTAGCTCACCTAAATCCTTCATCTCAAACTTCTTCTTCAAAAAGTCCTTGACTTCAGCAATCCCACTATCACTATCACCTATAATAATCAAGTCATCCGCATAGATGACTATGATGACCAAACCTGCATCTCCCTTTCTCACATAAAGTGAGTGATCAGCATCAGAAACATAAAAGCCAATATTGACAAGATACTCTCTAATCTTGTCAGACCATGCTCTAGGTGCTTGCTTGAGCCCATAGAGTGCCTTCTTCAACCTGCACACATACGTGGGATGCTCTAAATCTTCATAACCTGCTGGCTGATCCATATACACTTCTTCTTGCAAATCACCATGCAAGAAGGCATTCTTCACATCCATTTGCTGCAACCTCCAACCTTTGGCTACTGCCAAAGCAATCACACATCTGACAGTTGCCATCCTAGCAACTGGACTGAAGGTTTCATAATAATCTATGCCATATGTCTGGGCATAGCCTTTTGCAACCAGCCTAGCTTTGTACCTACTAATAGAACCATCTGCATTGTGCTTAATCTTATAAACCCACTTACATCCAATAGCTTTCTTGCCCTTCGGCAATGATACTAGATCCAAAATCTTATTGGCCTCTAATGCAACCATCTCCTCATCCATTGCTGCATCCCAATGAGTATGACCAACAGCATCCTCAAAACAAGTGGGCTCAACATCCTCAACTAGTTTCACCATATAAGCATAATGGTGAGCTGCATTTCATTTCATCAAAGATGACATCCCTACTCACTCTGAACTTACATGTGACAGGGTTATAACAACGATACCTTTTTGCTCTAAAGAGTATCCAATAAAAACACATTTTTTTGCCTTTGGATCAAGCTTCTTCCATAGCTCATCTGGCACATGAATGTATGCAACATAGCCAAATACCTTCAAGTGCGATACATCAGGTTTCTTGCCAGTAAAGCATTCTTCAGGAGTCATCCCATGAACTGCAACTGTGGGAGTTCTGTTCGTAATATAAACAGCAGTATGAACAGCCTCAGACCAAAAATGCTTAGGCATATTCTTTTCAGCCCATCAAGGCACATGCAACTTCTGCAATATGCATCTTTTTCCTTTCTGCAACCCCATCTTGCTATGGGGTATACTTGCATGTGAACTGTCTCTTTATCCCATGAGACCTCAGAAAATCACTGAACTCATTCGAGAGGTACTCTCCCCCTCCAACTAACCTCAAGCACTTTACTTTCAAGCCTGTTTTCTTTCAACTGCAGCCTTGAAAGTTCTAAAGTGCTCAAACGCTTCACTCTTTTCCTTTATAAAATATACCCACAGCTTTCTAGAACAATCATCAATGAATGTAACAAAGAACTACCTCCAAGAGATACATTTGTGTAGGCCCCTAAATGTTTGTATGCACAACATCAAGGATATTTATGCTTACATATCTGTCATGTGAAAAGGGTTGTCTTGCCTGCTTACCAAACTGAATGTTTCGCATACCTTATGAAATTCTGCAACTCTAAATGTAGGCAAACCTGTAACCAACCCTTTGGACTGCATTAATTTCAGCCTTTGTACATTTGCATATCCAATGCGTTTATGCCAAATTTCAATATCTGCAACAACACCTTTTCCTTTAGCATACATAGCAGCATTCATAGTAGGAATTCCAGCATCCAGAGTAAACATACGTCCAATTCTACTACCCTTTGCTACCAACCTGCACTTGTCATTGAAGTCTTCTACAAAGCATCCCTTTGCATTAAATCTGACTTGCAGCCCTTGCCCTACCATTTGACTGACTAACACCAAGTTCTTTGTAATAGATGGCACATGTAATACATCTGAAAAACTCTTTGTCTTACCATCATGCAAGGACAAGGGAACTTTTCCAATGTGTGAAATTGGGTGGCATGAATCATCACCCATCTGCACATAATCTGCACATAATCTGCATTTTGCAAATCCTGCATCTCTCCAAACCATTTTGCATGGCTGGTCATATGATTGGATGCACCTGAATCAACATACCAAACATCATCATGTGTTCCCTTTCCTGTAACAGCATTCAACATATGCTGCATAACAAACAAACGTTCATTTTTGTCTTCATTTTGTCGTGAAGATGATGCATAGTTTCCTTGCTGCAACTTACCACTGCGAATATCATCTTTCTTAGCATAACATTAGGTTGCAATATGACCTGTTTTGCCACAGTAGTGACACACAATACCAGAGTTGTTAGAACCTCTGTTCTGCCATCCACCTCTTCCTCTAAAGCTCCCCTGCCTCTAAAGTTACCACGACCTCCTGAAACCTGCATATCGCCAAATTGCTGATTCAATCTGTTTTGCTGGTTGTCACTACCACATCCTATACCACGGCCTCTTGAAGAGAACTTCCCACGTCCCCTTCCTGAACTGGAGTAGGAAGCTTGGATCTGTTCACCACTTCTTTCAGATGTCTCACTCTGCATGTTGATCTCTTCAGTGATCATAAGGGAGACCAACTCATCGAAATCTGGAAATGGCTTTCTGACATATACGAAAGTTACAAAAGACTTCCAAGCCTTTTCATTGTTAAGTCCACCCAAGGTAGACGATACCAAATCATCATCATCGGGCATTGCATCAATCACTACCAATGCATCTGCAATGCTCCTTACCTTCAGTGCATACTCATTGATAGACATCTTTCCTTTCTTCAATGTATTCAACTCTTGCTTGAGTACAATCTTTCGTGCCTTTGTATTTACGGAAAACGTACTTTCAAGTATGGTCCAAGCTACATATGAATTCTCTGCATTTCTAATATGTCCCAGCATATTATTGTCAATTACTACAGACAGCCAATACATAACCTTCTTGTCTTTTGCATTCCATTCCTTACGTGCCTTTGTCTCTTCTGCAGTTGGAGGATCACTCACCTCCGGCTCCTTTTCTTCACCTGAAACAAACTCGTAGAGGCCTTTTCCAATAAGGAAGTTCGTGATATGGAACTTCTATGAAGGGTAGTTGTTCTTGTCGAGCTTCTCAATGATGGGGCTTCCACTGTTCTCTGCCATTATCACAAAACTAATACCAAACAGCAAGCAAATCTTCTGCAACCCTCGACCTATAGTGCACAGCAATACACCAGACAACCTTTTTCACTGTCTACTCAACAATACATGCAATCTACAACCTGTTTGAAGATAAACCTTATGTTTGCTTCCTGCAAACATTACAGATTCGCAATCTATAACCTGCGCATCCACTTTCGATCAAAACAGCCGAAATCAGAGTGTATCCTGAAACTGTTGTCTGCAACCTTGCGGCTCTAAAACGGGGCCTGAAACGGCCTCAGATGCCCAAAATAACTGCATGAAAGCCCTAAAGGGCGTACCTGCAGAACACACAACGCTCTTTGCGCACACCAAATCTCACTGTAATCTGAGATTTTTTGCTCTGCCCTGCTTCTGGTGCCTCCACAGGCACTGTCCAAGAGAAAGAGTGGAAGAATGGTAGAGCTTCTTACCCGAGGCTTGCTTGCTCAAACCTTACTTCTTCTCCTTCACTTCAGCCTTCGAAATCAGCCTCTCTCAGTGGCACGGCTCTCATACCATGTCAAGAATCACGTGATGAGGGGGACTTGCTCAAGATGCTGCGTCGAACACACACAGAATACACAAGGAGAAGCTCACTCAAGAGACAAGAAGAGAGATGGAGGCCAAAACATTTTCTTGTTGGTTTCTTCTTCTTCTTCCACACACTTTACAATGTACACAAAGTATAGATAAGATACAACATAAAGGAAAGTGGCCTACTAAGTCAAACAATGCATAACCGACTACACTAGTCGGCTGGCGCTATAACTATGCCAGCCGTAAATAGGTGTAACAACCTGAATATAATAAGAGTAATCAGTCAGTGGCCATGTGAGAGTCATAATGACCACCGACGTGCTAAGTGTAGATGTGTGGACCCATCCAACCAGGCGGTCCATTATCAATGTCCGCATGTGTTGAGCTTGTCATCTCAACAGGATTTGGACCTGTTGCAAGAGCCCTTTGCGACATAAGTTCGTACAATGCCTTGTTCATGGGACACACTCGAAATCGCATTCGTCAAAGCATCCCACTCAGCTGTTATAGAGTTGCTCCACATTGAGATATCTATAGAGCAAGCCATCAAACATCATCTCATTATGTCATATAATAAGTGAGCTATTTCTGCTATCACTGACCAAGAAATCAAGGAGTTGAAACATCTTGCTGAAATCGAATCCCCATTCTTACGGAACTAATACGCTCTTCAATTGCAATGGGAACTGAAAGGATGTCAAATGATGACCAACGCTGAGTAGCAATGCGCCATCAAGACATTGGAATATGACCCAACTTATGTCGCTCCAACTTTGTATAGGGTGTTAACAACTATTCATGATCGGCCCCCTAAAAAAGCACATCAAAGGACACCCTTACCGGTCAGGGTATTTTTTCCAGTAGTTGCTTCTAATATGCCCTTTTTGTGACAAAAGGAGCACTTAATAGAAGCAGTATGAACTAACACTTGCTTACAGGAAGTGACTGCTGGCGTTCCTTCAATATGATTTCTCTTCTCTTCATCCAAATAAGATTGGATGGTACTTGCCAAAGTTGGGTTTGGGATATTAGTTAGGGTAGTACTCACAAGGGTTGGAAAAACCTTCTTCACAGCTTTTAGGAGAATAGCAATAGCATCCTCTTCATGGATTAGTGCTTGTACTGAGGTAAGCTATGCCATAAGACCCTTCATGTGAAAATGAATTTTCCCAAGTCTTCTCCTGATCTATATTCCAAGCTAAAGAATTCAATTTTAAGGAATATTTTAGTATTTTTACCAGTGGCTCCATAAAGCTTTTCAAGCTCATCCCATTTTTCTTTAGCAATATTTAGTTGATCAATATGATGAATCAAGGACTCATCTAAGTGTAACATTCTAATTGCTTGGGCACGTTGGTCATCCTCTACATCAACCAAATTTGCAGAGTTTATAGCTCTAATGCCTTGAATGAGAGGCCAATACCCTCTCTCCATCATCTTGTACTTGATAAGTACCTGCCATGGGTGGAAATCTTTGCCATCAAATTTACGAATTTGAGGGCAGACATCAGCATAGGTTGTGGCCATTGGGAAGGTCTTACCACTTGCTAAGACAAGGGCAGTGTCTAGTCCCTTACAAACTTGCCAATGAATGTAGAAGCAAATCAAGGACACCCTTACAAACAATTGATATTCAAAATTGCAATGAAGAGAAAGGCTGAAAAGCATACATATGTAGTACTTCAAAATATGACTTTGGTGGTCCTTTCTTATGTGCAATCTTCTTCCGAGGTTTAATGGTCTTTTTAGGCTTTAATGATGTGACTTTTAGCTCCTCCTTGTGGTATGGTTTAGTCGATGAACCTTGTGTTGGACAAGGATGGTCTATGATTTCAATGCTTGTTGCTGATGATTCCGAGGAGAGTACAATGGCACTCATCTTATTGACCAAGGTATTTGAAAGAAACCACACATGATATGCAGCAAGCAACACAAGTTTAGGATAGGATGGTGGTCTATGTGTTTATAGTTGTGCACATAGCCTTACAAAATGAAGTAGAGCACTTAATGATTTTAATTTTCTGATGAAAAACTCAGACTGAGTAAATACCATCAGCAAAATGATTGAGCAATGTGCTTTAGTGCTTACAAGCACTCATCTCTTAACTTATCCTTCTAGAGATGGTAAATGTTGATCTTTGATAAGCTTAGTGATGCCCTACCAAGTGAAAGAACCTCTGAAATGGAGTTTTCAGTTTAGTAACTGACTCTGGAAGAGATAACTCAGTGATTAAAATCACTGTTAGTGATAGCAGAAGATGAAAAAAAGCAAGAAGGTCAAGCTTTCAAGCTTGTGGCTATGGCTGCCATGAAACCCACAATTAGGGTTTGACTCTATGGGAGCAGTAGGAGAAGAATTTCAAGAAACCCTCTTGGGTGGAGATAGCCCACTTGTGGGGCTATCAAAGCCCCATGGTCGTCGCCATCATTGCACTTGCTATAGGCCGCGCTACCATACAAACTACTTGGATGTTTAGAACTGTGCCAATTTGACGATTTCCTCAATGTTGTCTTCCACACTACCCAATGTTTCTCTTTGATGTGCTAGAATTGGTTGCTTTGTGTCAGGGAAGAAGTAGTTGAAGCTAGGAGCTGAAATGCTCTCCTTTGGCTTCCCCAGTTCCTCCAAGGTCAGGGGGTCAAGCTGGCTATGGAGTTTGAAGGTCCAAGATGAGAGAAATGAAGATTTTCTTGTGCACTTAGTGAGGTGAGGTAGGAAACTGAAAGGATCAAAGGAGGCTTTGATACCATGTGGAAAACTAGAGTTGCAGCAAGAAAAGTGTGCACAAGAGGGAGATAGAAGCTCAAAGTACAAGAATAAAATCTTGTTTACTAAGTTGCTCAAAGTACAACTTGGGTACACTCTATCTCACACTTGATATTGACCCATAGGCTGTTTATATAGCCTCTGCCTAGCTAGGGTTAGGGTTTCCCCTACCCCTTATGTCCAATTACATCCATCAGCCCTCATATACCCTTGCTTAAGGTGAATTCCCATGCCTATATTGTAACAGAAGCATTTTGTGACTTTCATTGATGATTATTTGCATAAGGTCTGGGCATATCCCATAAAGTAGAAATCAGATGTATTTGCTATCTTCCAACATTGGGTTGCTCATGTTGAGAACCAATCTAGATATAGGTTAAAATGCCTAAGGTCAAAAAATTATATGAATATGTCTCTAAAGCCTTTGAGCAATTTTGTGAGGAGCAAGGTATTAAGTATTAGTTAACCAACCCTTACACCCCACCCTAGTATGGTATTGCAAAGTGCATGAGTAGGACGATTTAGGAGACAATCCATAGTATGCTTAGCTAGGCAGGCTTACTATAACATTTTTTACCTAAGATAGTTACTACTGCTGTACACTTGATAAATAAGTCCCCAAGCATTGCTATTGGTTATCAGGTTGCAAAGAACGTATGGTATAGAAAACCTCTATCATATGCTCATTTTTGTGTCTTTGAATATGAGATTTTTTGCCATGTTCCCAAGGACAAATGCAATAAGTTGGACACTAAATCAGTGAGATGCATCTTTTATTGGTTATAGAAATGTAGGTGAGATGGACTATCGCCTATGGGATCCACAAGCTAGGAAGGTCATCGATAGCCATGATGTTTTTTTCCATAACAAACACTTATAAAATCTAAAAATTTTCTATCTCAAAATCTACATATTAATTAAAAAATTACACAAATAATACAATGTTGCAAAACAAAAAAAAAAACACATATCAATAAAAAGGAAAGTATCTAGAGCAAGTACCATAAAACAAGTCCAAAAAAAGAAAAAGAATAACAGTAGTTCACAAACAAGAACTCTGTCAATACATTGTAGACTTAATACAATAATACTTGGAAATAGCTGCAAAAATTCTAACACTAAATTGTCAAGCTTGTAAAATAACTTTTTTCAAAACACATATATGAATCATAATAAAAATAACAAAATTGTTCTTACATATAACTTAACTACTAAATAAAAAGAAATTTTTTCAAAACACAGATATGAATCATGATAAAAAGAACAAAATTGTTCTTAGATATAACTCAACTACTAAATAAACATTGTAAAAAATAAGAATCACAATCAAACAAATCTTTCAAAAACCTTGGAAGACAAAGTTGATACAGTTGCATGGATTTTACAACTCTCAAGAATTCTATGATCTTGTAAACAAAATCGTAATAGTTGCACCTTCAAAATAACAAATTTCACTAGGAATTTTCTAATATTAATTCTATGAAGAACTAAATTATCCAACATTATTCAATGGTATACCACGATGTAAGAAGATGAGAATAAGGAATTGGTGTAAATAACATTGATATTATGCCATGTCACACTGGCATTGGTATAAAAGGAGAGGACATGTAATTTTACATATCTTTTTGACACATTAATACAATTACAGTCTTTCTCTCCCTTCTTGTTCACAGCTTCTATGGCTTCCTCATCTTTCTTGTCTTTCTCTCTCTAAATCTAGTATTTCTCTCTCCTCGTCACTCTTATTCTCTCTCTTCCTGCAGTATTTCTCTCTCCTCTGCAGTCTTTCTCTCTCCTCTGCAGTCTTTCTCTCTCCTCTTTCTCTCTCCCTGGTTCTCTCTCTGACAAGCTTGGCTATACCAATAAGTCCGATATTTGTTTTTGAGGACAAAAACTTCATTTTTGAGTGGGGATGGATTGTAAGAAGATGAGAATAAGGAATTGGTGTAAATAACATTGATATTATGCCATGTCACACTGACATTGGTATAAAAGGAGAGAACATGTAATTTTACATATCTTTTTGACACATTAATACAATTACAGTCTTTCTCTCCCTTCTTGTTCACAGCTTCTATGGCTTCCTCATCTTTCTTGTCTTTCTCTCTCTACATCTAGTCTTTCTCTCTCCTCGTCACTCTTATTCTCTCTCTTCCTGCAGTATTTCTCTCTCCTCTTTCTCTCTCCCTGGTTCTCTCTCTGACAAGTGGTATCAGAGCCTTGGTTCTTGATCCCAGTTAGTCCCTCATTTTTACCTAGTTACAACTTTCTAGTTACATGGAATTTTGAGTCACAGGTACACAAGTACGGGGAGCAGCAGGGGAGTTTCCAAAGCATCTCTAGACCACAAGGACTGCATGCAGGAGCATTAATGGCAGCTTTCATGAAGACCACACAGACCATGGCAGCCTTTCTTGGAGTCTTAAATGAAACTTGGACCAAAAATGGAGGCAAACAGATAAAGATGGCAGCTCGTTTTGCAAGCTCAGGCCAATCTTGAAAGCAACGATACATCACTGGTTTTAGGATCCTCAACTATTGGAATGTTATCTTTTTCTGGAGCAAGAAGATCTTGCACTGTTTCCATGTAGAGCTGCAGATACGAAATTGTAATTGTATCCTGCTCAGATGATGTATCTGTTAATATATCTTCCATGGCTCATACCATGATTCCATGGTCTGTTGTATCCTCCTCACCAAACCTACCAAGGGCAGCCTCTATCAAGACTTCATCAAATTGAAAAGTCTCACAGTCCCAATTATTTCTTCGTAGTTTCAGCCGCTTCAGCTCTGGCATCATCTCTTCTCTGAGCTCCTCATTCCAGGGCCTCTCTCTTCAGGATCGGCAGCAGCCATTAAAGCCGAGCAGCATATCTCTCGCTTCTTCTTATATGCCTTCATCCCCTCTACTCGTGGTCACGTCATCAGCAGCGTGCCTCCTCTTTTGCAGCATATCAGCTACATTTTCTTATGGTGGATAGGCCTTTCTAAGGAACTGCACACTGGAGGGAGTAGTAGGTATCTTGGCGGCCGCTATTACACCTCCCTTCATTATCTTGAAATAGAAAAAGAGAGCCCCCAGCATCATGGCGGCCGTAGCTGCAGCCAGTATGGATCTTCTCTGCTCGAAAATGGAAGCGGCTTCGACTTTTGAATCCGCGCCTTTGTCGCTCATCCTCTTCTCCTGCGAAGCTTCGCCTTCTGCGCCTTCTAGAGCTCAGCAGATCCACGTTCTTGGACTCGTCAGCGCATCTAAAATTGTATGGAATCTAAGTTTTCTGCGGATCTCCTGCTTGGTATTCCTGATCACAGATTCCATCACTTGCAATATCGTCCACACTTGAGTCATTTGCAGAATTGATCAGGCAATAGCCTGCCGCACATGCTCCAGGGCTTCTCCCATTCCTGCCACGATAGCTCTGAATTGCAAGGGATTTCAAAGGAGGAGGAAAGCTTCTCTTAAAAGCTGTTGATCTTCCAACACCTATTTTTGAATGGCCTGACTGTCATGACTTGCATCGGCTCCAGCATTATCAGTGTCATCATAAATCCAGGTGCACTTCTGTAACATGGAAAGCTCCAATTGACAAGCGATCCATAGAAGATCTTCTTCCAAAATCTGGGCATCTTGCACCTTCCAAGCCACAAACTGATAGAGGTATGAGCACCAGGCAGCATCAAACTCTGCAAGCTGCACAATCGTGAGGCACTATTGATTCCTTCCTCTTCAATAGCCTAGTTTGGATCACATATAGGCAGATTTTATGGGCCACATACAAGCACATTTTGTGAGGCTTCATCGTGGCTTTTCAAAGGGTAATGGAGCCTTAGAAGAGGAAACATCCGATTGCTTCTTGTACTGTCTGCTTTAGTGAGGCATACTCTTCAAGTGAAACAGTCACACCTACTCAGTAAGGGCTTTGATTTCAGCAAGGGCCATTACTTCTGATGCACAAGCTGCTTCAAATTCTTTTAAAGATGTTTGTAGTCTACTCAATGCAGTGCTGGTGGCAGCCTTAAATTGCTCAGATTCAAGTCTTGCTCCCCGCACTGATTCTCTGGATGCTTCTGCAGCAGCCTTGCCTTGATCTGCCTCTGCTACTAATTGTTTTGTGGATGTTGGCAAGGTCTCCTTGGCCTCTCTAGCTGCTATCTCACCTGATTGGGCTAATATCAGCAGCTCTCTAACTTTGCATAGCTCCTCCTGTAAGGAGGCTAGAGTTGTACATGCCATCTGTTCTTTTGAATGCATACTCTCAAGTTCCAGTTGAGTTCTTTCCAACTCTGTTTTGGCTGCCTGTATTTCTGAAGAAAGAGAAGACTCATTTTCTGCAGCATTTGTCTACTTAACTTTCAACTCATCTAGCTCTTCCAACACTTTGCTAAGAGCTGTAATAGACGCCAACTCAATAGACCTGGCATGGTCCAACTCCACTTTCAAGCTAGCAATGTTCTTTTGTGTCTCACTTTCAGCCAACACTGCCTGTCTCTCAGCTTCTTGTACATCAGAATACTCTTCCTTTAGTTTGATTACTGCATTACGTGCTTCCTCTATCTTTGTTTCGAGCTCCTGCAGTTCAGCTGACTTTCCCACCAGAATATCACTCATCACCTTTTCCTGCAATTCAGGACTATGATCTGACTTTAAAAGTTCAATCTGCTCTTCTGCCTCTACAAGTGCAGCTTGAGCAGCAACCAAAGCCTCATTAACAGAGTCATGTTCTTCAGTAAGTTCTTGAATTTTCTTGGAGACAACATCCAGAGCATTATTGGCCTCTTGCCTTTCTTTTATTGCTGCTTGCTTCAAATTAGTGACAGAGAGGAGCACCCCCTTTGTGCTTTCAATCTCTGCTGAGACCTTTTGTAGTTCTGACATAATTTCTTCAACCTTCAGATCACTGAACCTGTAGAACTTGTAGAATTCAGATCAACATGTTTTAGCTCTCTTGTGGAAACAACAAGTGTTGAGCCAATCACCATCTGACCCAGGCATCTAAAGGCATTAGGAGTCTCATCAACAACTCAGGAATGGTCAAAGAATGGGAGATGTAACACGCTTTACATCGATAAAATGAAGAGATATATTTTGTGCACCTGGAGCAGTTGATGTCATAAGGACAGTTATACTGAGTTTTTCAAGCATTACAAATCATTTACCCCAGATGTTGGAAGCAACTTGGATATTTCTGAAGAGCTAAGTGGACTCTCTGATATCTACTTTCAAATTTGGAAAAACATTGAGTCTTGGCTGTTGCTACAGCTGTTGCAGGGACATTGGCTCCTGAGATCCAGTAAATTCGTCAGTTACATACACTACACATGCTACCCTTGCATTGTGAGTCCAAACCTCAGCAGCAACAACATTGCACTTGAGGCTTGTGAGAACAAGAGAGATATCTGACAACAGTCCTGATCGATCAGTGCCAGTCAACTTTATGGATGTGTGTTTAGTAATTGATTGAACACCCACAGTATGTTCCAAACATGTTCTTACCTCTGAACTTGCAACAGTTCTTTTTGCTCCCAAAGCTTGTTGCATATACTCAATTAAACTTTCATATGTAAGTTTGTGTCCAAGTTGATCTATAACATGGAAAACATCCATGAACCAACCACCATCTGAGGATATATAGGATTTGGGGATGCAATCTTGTAATGCCATATTCATGGAATGTTGTTTCCTACTCATTTGAGTGTATAGGCATTGGGTATCGACTCAAGTTGGATAAGAAGTACTCAAAACACTTGGAACAGGGCTAAAACAGGGTGCAGTCCAAACAGGGACAGATTTGGAAAAGTTGCTACAGAAATTAGTAGCATCATTCTAACGACAAAGAAACAATTGGAAGTGATACTAGACATCATAAGCTTCGAGTGGAGCCATCAAACGTCTCATTTGGACACATATTTCTCGAGCTAGAGCCTATTTGGTACCTGCGGTTCACTAACAGTTCACTGTGGACAGTTTTGGAAATTCTTAAACAGAGAGGGGTATTGCTACTCCTAAATTCAAACCAGGATTTCTACTTGATACTAGACATCCTAATCTTCGAGTCAAGCTATCATACACCTTATTTGGACTTATATTTTTCAAGGAACAACATATCTCTTCAACTTGACTGCAATGGCAGCTGAGAACAATAGCTCCAGCTCTAGTGAACAAGGTTGGCTTCAAACACAAGCTAGAATTGACAAACTTGGAGCTTTGACTGATCAGTGTATTGCTCTTATAAAGGCAGTTATGGAAAAAACAGCAAGACCTGAATCAAATGCTTATGCTTATGGCCAGCATCTATATGCTGATGGTACACTTGAATCAAATGCTTATGCTTATGGACAACATGTATATGCTGATGAGTATCATTCCATTGAACCTTGGCAGCAGAATGGTTATTATGGTCAACATGCTTATGCTTATGAGCATCCATCTCTTTAGCAAAATAGTTATGATTATGCTTGTGAAGCTCTCTTGGTTGACCAGCCCAGTTCTTATGGATGTGACAGAAATGGTTATGCTTATCAGTGCACTTCTAGCTTTGATCAACAGCAAGCAAGTGATTATGACCAATGCTGTGGGATTAATGATCAAAAGCAGCATGCTTATGTATGTGAGCAGCAAACATCAGTGGAAGCAAATGCATATGCTCAACCAAACTGTCCGTCTGATGTGCAGCAGGGCTATTATCACCATATGCAGTATGGACAGCATGAGCAATATAGTCATGAGCATGGACAGCCATCTGTTGTACATGATGAGCATGGACAGTCATCTGTAGTACATGATGAGCATGGACAGCCATCTGTTATGCATGAGCAGCAAGATGACTATGAGTAGCATGTCAAAACTATTATAGAGCTGACCAATGGTGATGAACATATGTGTAAATTGCTATCTAAGGCTAAGTGTGTTAGACACCTTACTAGTGATACAATACGGGAACTGCATGCTGCGGGCTTATGCTATCGTTGTGCTAAGCCACTATCTTGTAATCACCAAGCCACATGTGGGGCAAAGTCTGCCAAAATATTCTTGGCATTTGAATATTATGATGCAAATGATGGAGAACATCTTGTTGAAGACCATTTTGGTATGAGTCCACAACAAGAAGTTCAGTTCAAGAAGGCAGATTATGGACAGCATGTGGATTTGGATGATCATCATGCAATGGTGACTTCGTTAGTGAGTACTATCATGATGATCATGCTTCCAGCAATATTTGATTTCGATCTTATGAAAGTTGATCCAATGCATGGCAATGATACAACTTTTCCTTTTGATCCGAGTGGCTACAGGCTGATTTTGACTTTTTGTATAGATTAGTACTACTATTGAGTATTAGGTAATCTTTTCCTTTACCACTTGTAATGCTGTACAGAGTAGTACTTTGTAGCCCCACTTGGCTATACCAATAAGTCCGATATTTGTTTTTGAGGACAAAAACTTCATTTTTGAGTGGGGATGGATTGTAAGAAGATGAGAATAAGGAATTGGTGTAAATAACATTGATATTATGCCATGTCACACTGACATTGGTATAAAAGGAGAGGACATGTAATTTTACATATCTTTTTGACACATTAATACAATTACAGTCTTTCTCTCCCTTCTTATTCACAACTTCTATGGCTTCCTCATCTTTCTTGTCTTTCTCTCTCTAAATCTAGTCTTTCTCTCTCCTCATCACTCTTATTCTCTCTCTTCCTGCAATCTTTCTCTCTCCTCTGCAGTCTTTCTCTCTCCTCTTTCTCTCTCCCTGGTTCTCTCTTTGACACACGATATAATGATAATACAAGAAAAATCTCATATGTTAGAAAAGCGAAATGGAAGCTGATGAATATAGACAACAGCTTTGTAAATCATATTATTAATTTATATTTCAAGGCAACGAAACTCATGGTGTTAAAAGTTTTAGATGCAACAACAATATGTATTATAAAAGCCAAACTTAAAAGTTGAACATTGTATATATGTGATGTGAAAGAACAAGTAGACTTGGATAAAATTTTACACGTTGATATAAGCTACTATGACTTGTAGCACTTGTGTATATCACCAGACTATCAAGAAGACTTACGAAAAAAAATTGTATGCCATGATTAGTTGACTAGGACCACTAACCTTTTTCATAATGTTTACTAGTCCCAAACAAAATTGGAAACCTTTACAAACAACACTGATTACATTATACAAGAGACCGATTACTGGTCCATTATCTACATTTGAGTTGCTAGATTTAGTTTGCTCTGACAGCCCATTAACATGTACTAAATATAGCGTACATTGAACAACCTGTAGCATAAACACTACTAAAAAAGAACACAAACTTGATAGGCCATGTGCAGGATTTGTTATCAGAAACATAATTTCAATCTAAGGGTAGCATACATGACCACGGTCTTATACATATTAAAGATATACCACAATAAGTTAAAAATTAGGCAAGTTGAAATTTGTAACTTTATTGGCAAATAAATATCATGTGATAAAGAACTATTGACAAACCAAGAGGGGCCATCGCAAAGAGGAGATGAAGAATCCATCCTCAGCCTTTGCAATGAGTACATTGCCCCCTCTTGGTTTGTTCTTGTTCTTTTAACTTTTATTTTGTTTGTTTTTGTTGAGAATGAGGTGCATTGAGGGCGAAAGAGAGGAAATGAGAGAAGGAGAAGAAGAAAGGAAAAGGAAGAGAGCATGAGAGAGAGAGAGAATAAACATGAAAGATAGCAATGAATGTAAGAAAGAGAGGGAGGGAGGGAGGGAGGAGAATGAGTGAGAAAACATGAGGGGTGAAGAGAAATAAAGAGAGGGTTTGTCACGAAGAGGAGACGAACAATCCATCCTCCTCTTGGTTTGTTCTTGTTCTTTCTTCTTTTTTTAGTTTGTTTTTTTAAAGAATGAGGTGCATTGAGGGAGAAAGACAGGAAATGAGAGAGAGAGAGAGAGAGAGAGAGAGAGAGAGAGAGAGAGAGAGAGAGAGAGAGAGAGAGAGGGAGGTTTGTATAGTTTAGAGATATAGATTTATAGATTTATCTATTAGTTAGTTAGTTTATTTAGATACTTGCTTTAAATTGTTTAGATTACTGATCAATGATTAATAGAGAGAGAGAGAGGTTTGTATTATTTAAATTGTTATCTATTTAAATAATTGATTAGTAAGCTGTTAGTAGGTTTGTTTACAATTAGTAAGTTTAGATTTATAGATTTCTAGCTAATTTAAAGAGAGAGAGGGAGGGAGGGGGAGAGAGAGGAGAATGAGTGAGAAAACACAAGGGGGTGATAGATTTATAGATTTATCTATTAGTTTGTTAGTTTAATTAAATACTTTGCTTTAAATTGTTTAGATTATTGATCAATGATTGAGAGAGAGAGAGAGAGGTTTGTATTGTTTAAATTGCTATCTATTTAAATAACTGATTAGTAAGTTAGTAGGTTTGTTTACAATTAGTAAGTTTAGATTTATGGATTTCTAGCCATGATTTCTAGCTAATTTAAAGAGAGAGAAAGAGAAAGGAGAATGAGTGAGAAAACACGAGGGGTGGGAGAGAAACAAAGAGAGGGTTTTTCGTAAAAAGAAGATGAAAAATCCATCCTCCTCTTGGTTTGTTCTTGTTCTTTTTAATTTTTCTTTTTTTCTTGAGAATGAGGTGCATTGAGAGAGAAAGAGAGGAAATGAGAGAGGGAGAAGAAAAAAGGAAACGGAATAGAGAGGGAGAGAGAGAGAGAGAATAAACATGAAAGATAACAAAGAAATGGAGAGAGAGAGAGAGGGGGGAGGGAGGGAGAGAGGAGAATGAGTGAGAAAACACGAGGGGGTGGAGAGAAACAAAGAGAAGGACAATAAAGAAAGAGAGAGAAAGAGAAATAAAGAGAATGGGGAGAGAACATAAAACGAAGAGTGTAAAGAAAGGTGCAAAGAAAAAGGGAGAAAACCAAGACTTTAGTTTACATTAATTTTGTTGAGTTACAAGAGAAGAAATCCATTCTCAAACAAATTAAGAAAGAAAAGAGAATGAGAACAAAAATCAATTGTTTGCCATAATGTAGACAAAATGAAAAATGATGATGGTCGTGATGTTCAAGATCGCGACACGTATCTTAATTAGCGTGTCATGTGTCCTTGTTCTCAATGCAAGCTGGCAATCAGACAAAAGCATTGCTTGTCTATAGAACACATACGATGCTTTGGCGAGTTTCAATTGAAGATCATTGATCAAGCAATCTCAGACTTTGAGCAAATGGTAAGAAAAATGTGTATCAATCATGCATTATATTATTTTCACAAACTAGTTGACTATCATATACAAAAACATTAGATGTGGTCGTAATATTTATACAGGGAGGTGACATCTCATCTCAAGGAGGAATGCACTTATTGCGGCCAGTTAAAAGATTTTGTGGGCGTGCGATGGATGGAGTGCCTAAACCAATCCACCACTTGGAAGACATGACCCAATCTATACTGTCAATACTAGAGGAGACAAGTAGCCTTTCAAACTTTCCTACAATCTTGGAACCTAAGTTGGAGGCAATGATCAATGCATTAATACCCATGGATGTCAAGACATCTGATCCATTAAGAGAGGAAGCATCAATACCATTATATGATGGGTGTCGAGTATCTCGCCTAAAGATGTTGCTTGCACTTGTAAGTGTGTAAGCAAAATACGGATGGAGTGATGCTAGTGTGACCAAGTTGTTCAGGTATCTTCTATATACGCTTCATTGATTTCTTTTCGGTACCATTATAAAAAACAATTGTACTTTTTCAAGGTGTTTTATGATTTCTTTTCAGGTTGCTAAAGTATCATATATTACCACTTGAAAATACCATACCTAAGTCTTGTGATGATGCACGACATGTTTTATGAAAGCTTGGCATGGGCTACAATAGTATCCATGCATGTGTCAACGATTGCGTGTTGTTTCGAGGAGAGTACGAAACTATGGAGACATGTCTAAAGTGTGGTGCTCACAGGTATTGACAAGACTTGCAAGGGCAAACCATCTCTCAGAAAGTTCTTAGACACTTTTCACTTATCCTCGTATATATCACATGTTTCATACATCAGGCATGGCGAGCTATGATGCCAAGTGGCATATTTCACGGTGGATTCCGTAAGATTCTACGGTGGATTCCATAAACTTTGATGACCGGGGCTCATACACAAAGTGGATTCTTTGTGCGAGAAGTTGATGGGGACGCCTATCATTTTCGGGCGTTTCATTAATTTAGTGTGTACATAGGTGATTCCATAGCGGGTGATTCCGCAAAATGCATATTAAATTAATAAACGTTTATGAGTTTAGAGTGCACACTCATAATAAACTAAGGTTAGGATTGATTTCTAACCAGTTGATTTATTTATGTAGCTGAAGACTGCTAGGTATTCACTTTTGTCGGTTTAATTGTATTATTTTACTAACGATTGTGAATGCTTCAGTTGATGTGTAGAGATAGCAGCAGTGGCGGAGGAAAGCATTGGAGGATAGCGAGTATTCGAGTTCTCACTTATATTTTGATGGGCGCATACCTTAGGCATGGCGCCTATATTTTGTCGCGCCTATTTATTGAGGCGTTGGATATTTGTTTATTATTTTGTATGCGCATGGACGCACGATTATGTTATTGTACTTGGACATTGTATTGGGTATGCCTGACTCTTTGGGCACCGCCCATTAGCTTTATTTCTATTTTGTGCTAAAGCAAACTCAAAAGCCAAAAGCTTGCTATTTTGTAATTTGGGCTATTATTTGAGCTTGAAGATGATTAATACATAAAATACATGCTTTGTGGAGCGCTCACACAAGGCATGGGGGAAGATTGCACCCAATTGGTCTCTTGTTCATGTCGTGCATGCTTTTTACCTTGAGTTTTGTGCAAAAAAGTAGAGTTCTTTTGTTCTTGGGGACCTTCCGGCATTCACTACGCAAGCGTATGGCATCCGATCTACGCACCAGAGCTTGACAATGTGGCATGCACATAATAGATCCACAGATGGAGTCCAACGAATATCAGCAGATTCACATGCATGGAGCCACATTGACTTTGCCTTTCCAAGCTTTACACGAGAGCTAAGGAATCTTCGACTCAGTCTTGCTATGGATGGTGTAAACCCATTCAGTCTCCACTCAACTTCTTACAATATGTGGCTTATAGTCCTTGTTAACTACAACATCCCACCATGGCTTTCTACAAAGAAAGCACACCTAATCCTTATCTTGCTTGTTCCTAGCCACTACAAAGTCAAGAATATGGATGTCTATCTCTGTCCATTAGTCGATGAGCTTAAGATTTTGTGGGAGGAGGGTGTCATCGTGGAAGATATGAGCAAGCGTAATGGACGACAGTCCGCCAATATACGAGCCATTCTCATGTGGACCATGCATGACTTTCTGGGATTCGAGGAGTGCTCAAGTAAGTAGGCTTCCGTTCTCGTTGGTCATATTTATCATAGCTCATTCAAGTTTGTGTTCACTAAATAGAGATATTGGGACATCTCTCGTTACCTCAAGTTATCACGCATATCCATTGTGTGGGACTCTCGAAGGTCACAAACCATGAAGAAGATGGTATATCAAGGACACACCTATTTCTTGTCGGAGGGTCATGAACTGAGGGAAGGTTTTCTTGGACGACCTCCAATACGAATGAATGCCCAAAGCTGATACGAGTTGAAAATGGTCCACACGGAGTCGCATCCAAACTGAATGTGATGATTCTCGGTTTTTTACGAGTTGCTATATTAGATCCACTTACAAATTAACCACATGTTGTTATATTAGACACAGCAGGGGCATGAATGGATTTGAAGGAGATAGACAAGATAGAGGCGCTTTGACCATAGTCAACGACCATACTCACGTGCTGATGGTCGCTTGTGTACCTCGCACTCCTTAGGTTTTGTTCACTAAAGAAGAGCACATTGTAAAGCAAATTATCAGGTCTATCTGCACTCTAACGGGTATGATGCGTTCTCTCAGATTCGCTTTTTCTAAAGACGACCAACTACTATCAGGGCTAAAATCCCATGATTGGCATAAGATATGTCAAGTTTGTACTACGAATGGATTGTAAGTGGCCTGCATATTTTGCTATTTGGAGTCTAGTCGGTGTCGTAATGCTTCTTCATTTGTGGCAGTTTATACTACTGATTGCGATCGCAAGATGCCTCACTCCAAAAATACGCGAGGCGATTTACAAGTTGTCAAATTTAGTGCACTGGATCTCATAGAAGGAGATCAAGACATCCTCTATTGAATCTGCAAGGCGGGAAGTAGTGAAGATGGTTTGTCTCTTTGAGAAGTAATTGCCCACCAGCATGCTCACAATACAAACCCACCTCCTCGTGCATATTGTAGATGAAGTGGAGATTGCGGGACCTATCCATACGCAATGGATGTTATTCTTGGAGTGCTTCATGAAAACCCTAAAAGGCTTTGTGTGACAACGAGCTCGGCCAGAAGATAGCATGGCTGAAGGTTGATCGGTGTCTGAGGCATTAGTGCATATTTCACAGTGGCTACCTATGGTGGATTCAGACAGCAGCTACCAATGGTGGATTCAAACAACAATATGCTATGGTTGTTGAAGGATGATGATAGACTAATCGGAGATGTGGTGGTTGGAAATGGAGTAGAAAAAAGGATGGATGCTGCAATAGAGGAGAAAGTGAATCGTTTTTGTATGTTGCACCATGCATCCATGGAGACGTGACTTGCTAGGTACAAGCAAGCCAAGAAAGCTCAGGAAGAAGTGTGATTAGAATTTTGACGTAGTACATGCCATCGACCGATTCTATATCTCGAGGGCATGGAGGAGATGTCGCAGTTTATGTCTATGTGATGGTTACATGGAGCTTTTATCGTAGCCTCTTGGGAAAGGATGGAGGTCTCTACTGAGGAGTGAGAATTCTTGAGGGGATGTAGTCCAAACGTGACCACATGTTTTATAAGTTGTCGTATCTAGATTTTATATGTGACAACTAATCTAATAGTTTCAATGTACGATACAAAATATACAGTGTGGCATGGTCGCACGGGTGACGTTTTCGTGTCGAGCGCATCGACAAAATGCGCTCCACAACGGATTGTGGTGTCATGGCAAAGTTCGAGCAAGAGAGCCGACGGTGAGCCATAGATTCAAACACTGTTATAGATTAGATGGAGTATTTTGGAAACTTGCAAAGTGTTATCACGGTGGATTACTGTAGCTTCTCCATGATCATATTCGATATGTAGTGGTTCAAAGTGGTACTTCAAGGAGCCGGGGCAATTCGGATTTCTCGAAATAGATTTCGAAAAAATATGGACGGATCTGCACGACACGTTTGTCTTACCGATCCATTGTAAACAGGTACATGAACTATTTTTTTAAATTTTATTACGACATGGTATATGTCACAAATGTTGAATCTCTCTTGTATGTAATTTTGAACATGTAATTTTCTATCCAAACCTCAAACAACCTCGATGGTGGTATGTTATGCCTTCAGCTCCACGAAGTGCGAGAGTATATGATGAAAGCAATGTTCCCAGCGTAGATGAGAACACTATACAGATGGAGGGGTCGATATTGCAAAGGTGGAGATCAAAGATGACTTAGAGCGTGTAGAGGAGGCAAAATCAAGTAACGATGATGGTAAAACAAAAGACTAAGAATTCTTTGAGAACGAGGTGGACTCATCCTTTTGTGGTGACCTGTCCATCGACCTTCCAGTCTATGCGGAGTAGTGCCAGGAGATTGACATGGAACCATAGGCTATATCATACTTGCAACATGTCAAGATTGTAGGAGAGAAGGAAGGAGTCTCACTTGTAGTTTTCTTGCTTGCACAATGGGGGAATACACACAAGGATGGAGGCTGAAAACAGTTTTCCTCTCTTCGTTGTGGAAGCCAAAAGAACTCAAGTACAAAGAAATAGAAGAACCCTAGATATGGGTCTCAAACCAAACTCAACTAACTAAGGTGGCATACTAACTGAGCCACGAATTAGAGTAGATAAGGATAGCTATCATGTAGCTATTATTCAGGGGCGGTGTACCAACTGCATCTGCAACTGACAAGTCGGTGACATAAATACACAACGGTCACCCTGGCGTATCACGAGTGGAGCTCGATATCTCAACACTCCCCCTCGAGCTCAATCCCAATTCATGCACACCAAGCAGGTCTCTGAACTTGCGCAGCTTCTCTGCGCCCAATGCCTTCGTGAATATGTCAGCTACTTGATCCTCTGTGCTGACATAAACTAGATCAATAAGACCTAGTAAAACCCTCTCTCACACATAGTGATAATGCACCTCAATGTGCTTTGTTCTAGCATGATAGACTGGGTTATTTGCCAAGTGTATACTACTCATGTTGTCACAATAAATGACAACTGGCCCATCTGTAGACTGATGCATATCATAAAGTAGCTTATGCAACCAAGCTACCTCACATGCAGCCATTGCTGCACCCCTGTACTCAGCCTCTGTGCTCGACAAGGCAACTGTAGGCTGTTTCTTGCTGCTCCAAGTGACTGCAGCACTCCCAAAAGAGAACACATATCCACTGGTAGATCATCTATCAGAAATACTACCAGCCCAATCAGCATCAGTGTATCCATGCAACTGTATCTGAACCCCAGTCTCATAAAATAGTCCATACTGCAATGTCGACTTCACATACCTGAGTATGCGTCTAGCCGCATCCAAATGTGGTTTCCTTGGAGCTTGCATAAACTGACTTACCAATCCAACAGCATACCTCAAATCTGGCCTGGTAATAGTCATATAAATCAAACTTCCTACTATGCGTCTGTACATAGTAGGGTCTTCTAGAAACTCACCTGCATCTGTGCTCAGCTTCACATTCTGCTCCAAAGGAACTGAAATAGGCTTACAGCCTGTCATCCCATATTTGGACAGCATGTCCAATCCATACTGCCTTTGCAAGAGCTGTATCCCACTTGGTGATCTAATCACCTCAATGCCCAAGAAATAACGCAGCTCTACCAAATCCTTCATCTCAAACTTCTGCTTCAATAGCATTTTCACATGAAGGATATCTTCATCACTGTCACCTGTCATAATCAAATCATCAACATAAATGACAAGTAGCATAATACCTTTCTCTGTTTTTCTCACATAAAGTGAGAAATCTGCCTTGGAAATCTGAAAGCCAATAGTAACAAGATACTGTCCTATCTCGTCAGACCATGCTCTAGGTGCTTGCTTCAAGCCATACAAGGCTTTCTTCAACCTGCAAACAAACTCAGGATGAACAGCATGCACATAACCTGGTGGCTGCTCCATATAGACCTCTTCTTCCAAATCACCATGCAAGAAGGCATTCTTTACATCCATCTGATGTAAAGACCATCCCTTTGATGCAGCCATAGCAATGACTGCTCTTACAGTTGCCATCCTTGCAACTGGACTGAACGTTTCTTCATAGTCAATGCCATATGTTTGTGCATACCCCTTGACTACTAATCTTGCCTTGTATCTGTTCACAGAACCATCTGCATTGTGCTTCACCTTATAAACCCACTTACAGCCAATTGCATTCTTACCTTTAGGCAAAGGTACTAACTCCCATGTAGCATTTGCTTCCAAGGCATCCATTTCTTCATCCATGGCTTTCTCCCATTTTTCTTTTTCCATGGCTTGCTCAAAAGATGTGGGTTCTGGTTCATGTATCACTTTGACCATATATGCATAGTGAATGGCTGTAAATCCATCATATTTCAGCCTATCCACAGGATACCTAGCTCTCGTAGACCTGCACAAAGTAGGTTCACTCCCAAGTGCTCTCAAAACATCCCTGGTCTTCCTTACTCCAGGTGTAACAATAGAAGGAATACCCAACTCATCATCAATGCTCTGTTCTGAGCCACTGGATTCACCATCCACATAAGAGTGACCTACATTCACATCAAACATGGGCTGATCAACCTTCTCTTTTCCTTTTCGTGATACCTGGATACCACTATCTGCATTGCTTTGAGAAGATTCTCCTGATCTCAATCTGCCTGTCCATGGCGAAGAATGTGAACCACTGCTAGAGGACGCTCCAGGTCCACTAATATTTTGTGACTGCTGCTGTGAATTCTGTGCAGCATTACCATTTTGTGCATCTACATCATCAATCACATTTACTGGTTTATACCAGCTACTCATCTCATCAAAAACAACATCTCTGCTCACTGTAAACTTACGAGTAGAAGGGTTATAGCATCTATACCTTTTTTGCTGCAGAGAGTAACCAATAAAGATGCACTTCTCAGCTTTTGGATCCAACTTGGATCTCAACTCATCTGGCACATGTACATAGGCAATGCAACCAAAAATTTTCAAATGAGAAATATCTGGTTTCCTACCAGTATACCTCTCCTCTGGAGTCATCCCATGTATTGCTGCAGTGGGAGTCCTGTTCATTATATAGACTGTTGTAGCAACTGTTTCAGCCCAATAAAAATCTGGCAAGTCTTTTTCATTGAGCATGGCACGAGATACCTCTCCAATATGCCTGTTTTTCCTTTCTGCAATTCCATTTTGTTATGGGGTATAACTGCATGAATATTGCTGCTTTATGCCATGCTCCTGCAAGAACTTTGCAAACTCATTTGAGAGGTACTCTCCCCCTCCATCTGACCTTAGGCATTTTATTTGCAGACCTGTTTCTTTTTCAGCCATAGCTTTAATGGTTTTGAAATACCCAAAAACTTCACTTTTCTTTTTCATAAAATACACCCAAACTTTTCTGCTATAGTCATCAATAAAAGTGACAAAATAATAACAGCCTCCAAGAGATGCAGCTTTAGTAGTCCACACATCAGAGTGGATTAATTCCAATGGCTTCTCACTCTCTTCAACATGTCTAGGAAATGGTTTCCTTCCCTGTTTTCCAAACTGACAGGCTTCACATACCTTATGCATTTCTACAACCTTGAATTTTGGCAATCCTGCAACAATATTTTGGGCCTGCATTGATTTAAGTCGCTGTACATTAACATGACCAATGCGTTTATGCCAGATATCAATATCTGCAACTACACCGGTCCCATGTGCAAACATTGCTACACTCAATTCAGACATGTCTGCATCCAACGTAAACATTCTGCCCTTCTTCTTTCCTTTTGCTATCAAGCGACCTTTATTTTTCATATCCTCAACAAAGCATCCATGAGGATTAAATCTGACCTGCAAGCCCTGCTCAACCATTTGACCGACAGAAACCAGATTCTTGGTGATATTCGGGATATGAAATACATCGGACATGTATTTCTTTTTCCCATCCTGCATAGACAAGGGAATTTTTCCAATCTGCACAATAGGATGTGCAGTATCATCACCAGTCTCCACAAATCCTGGTTTTTCCATTTTCCTTGCATCCTCCATCCATTCTGCATGACCTGTCATGTGGTTTGATGCACCTGAGTCAACATACCATACATCATTGCTTTCTTCTGCACTTGTCACAGAATTGTTCATGTGCTGCACCATGAACAAATGCTCATTTCTGTCATCACCCTGTCTGCTAGAAGATGCATAATTTCCTTGTTGCAGTTTTTCATTCATGATGTCATTCTGCTTTTTATAGCAGTCTTTAGCCATATGACCCATTTTACCACAGTAGTAGCATTCAACATTACTGTTTGCATTTTGACCTCTTTGCCATCCACCACGACCTCTTTGGCTCCCCCTGCCTCTAGAGTTACCACGTCCTCCTCCATAGGACTGGTTTTCTTGAGTTTGCTGCATATTCTGATTTCTACCACGGCCTCCAAATCGGCCTCCTCTACCTCTGCCTCTACCTCTTCCAGCATTTGAGTAGAAGACAGCTTCTTTTGAAGTTCCTCCTGAAGAAGATGCACCACCATTTCTTTGCTCCTCAGAAATTAGAAGAGCAATCAGCTCCTCAAAATCAGAAAATCTTTCACGAACTGAAATGGATGTCCGAAACTATGCATAATCCTTTCCTAGACCATTCAAGGTCACAGAAACTAAATCATCATCTTCCATTGGCGACCCGATGGAAGCAAGTGCATCTGCAATCTTCTTCACCTTCATGTGGTAGTCCTTGATGCTCATATTTTCTCTTTGCACATTATACAACTCTTGCTTGAGCTGCATTTTCCTGGCTTGCGTATTTGTGCTATAGATTTTTGACAAAGTATCCCATGCCTCCTTTGGCGTACTTGCATCCTGAATATGCACAATCATAGAGTCTGAAATGCTGATAGACAGCCAGTACATAACTTTCCTAGCTCTCTCATGCCATGTTTTAAATGCCTGCATTTGCTGTTGATTGGGAACATCAGGAAGAACTGGTTCTTCTTCATTTCCTGCAACAAATTCCCAATATCCTTTTCCCATAAGGAAATTCGTCATTCTAAACTTCCATGCTTGGAAGTTGTTCTTGTCAAGCTTTTCAGTGACAATCTATGAAAGAGAATCAGATGCCATTACAGAACACTGCAAAAAATTCTGTCACTGCAAAAAACACAGCTTCACCCTCACAAGGGAAAATCTGCAAAACTGGCGAAAGTGGTATTTGACCACACAGTCACTTCCTAGTGACGATTTTGCATCAACAGGCAACAGGGATGATTCTGTAACTCCCAATGTCTCTGCGCACAAGCATACGATGCAATTTCTACAGTAACTTTTCACCGACCTGTAGAACAGTGGCTGCACAGCATAAAACTGGGCCTTTTTCTGAGTGCGTGCAGAAAACTTCCGCCTCCAAAACAGGCCCTGAAATGGCCTCAAATCAAAAAAACAAGGTCGCCAAGGGCTAAAGCCCTATCCCGCAGCATATACTACCCTCTTGCTTCACCGCGAAGGGCGTCTCAACCTGAGACAATGCACTCCTGCACTTTCCGGCTGTGCTACTTGCAGAGATCTGCTCCCAAAACAGAAAATGAAAGCAGCACTGCTCCTCTTACCAGAACACCGCGAGCTTGGCTTGCTTTCTTGAGCTTCTTACCACGAACAAGGCTCTGATACCATGTCAAGATTGTGGGAGAGAAGGAAGGAGTCTCACTTGTAGCTTTCTTGCTTGCACAATGGGGGAATACACACAAGGGTGGAGGCTGAAAACAGTTTTTCTCTCTTCGTTGTGGAAGCCAAAAGAACTCAAGTATAAAGAAATAGAAGAACCCTAGATATGGGTCTCAAACCAAACTCAACTAACTAAGGTGGCATACTAACTGAGCCACGAACTAGAGTAGATAAGGATAGCTATCATGTAGCTATTATTCAGGGGCGGTGTACCAACCGCATCTGCAACTGACAAGTCGGTGACATAAATACACAACGGTCACCCTGGCGTATCACGAGTGGAGCTCGATATCTCAACACAACATTTGCCTACACAATTCATTGATGAATCACATATAAGGGTACTCTAGAATATGCATTTCAAGTAACATCATTTTTTTAAGAGTTATATTACCGTGCTTTGCTTGAATCTTTATATTGACTATGCTAACATCACTTTTTGTCTGTGTAGGTGACCTTTGATGATATTTTGGAGAGAAAGATGAGTCGAGAGATGAGCGATGGGGAGTTGCAGGATATATTTACACATATGTCTCCAAATCAAATGGCTCAATTCAAAGATATGGTGGCAGACCAAGAGCTATCTCAGGCTGTTCCATTAGATCTATATCGGCACGCTCTGATGATTTGGTTTCCAGTAAACAAGGTCGATGCTCCAGCGGACGGAGGGAGTGGTTCTAGGGGATACTGCAGGGACGTCGATGCGGTGAGTCTGTGGTTGACTTGAGATACAGATGCTACTCCTCGCTCTCGTGCATGTTCGAGAGAGAGTGACTCAAGTGGTTGTTATGGAGGCATCGATGCAATGTCTTCGTCTCGTCATTCTAGTGGAGTTACGTCACTCGTAGGATTTGTCACACTTGTGGGGACATCCACTCCAGTGACTCCAACTTTTGCTTAGCCATCCGCAAGTGACACTCCTATGGGTGCTACTCCGAGAGATACCATCCCCGTGGGTAGACCAGATGTACAAGGGTCTCCTGGTTATGCCCAGGAGCGCGGTCGTAGGTGGGAGAGGACACATCTTAGACATACCCTAGAGAGGTATGGATACCTTGTAGATGATAGGACAGGAGCCATGATCATGAATGATGAAAGGAGGAGGGTGATGGTTCATATAAGAGAGTTGTGTCAATAAGTTTTTTGGCACAATGTCTTGGACCATTGGAAGAACATACTTGAGGGGAAAAAGGACAACGTAGTAGCATCCTTGCATGATGAGTTTTCGATACCCACCGTGGCAGATAAGTTTTCCACAGACTGGATGATGGAGTGCATGTGCGCGTACATGTCACACAGATGATCGGACACATGCAAGACACTTAAGAGTGGTGCATCAAAGCCCAAGTGGCTAGACGCGGATGACTGGAGTAGACTCAGGGAGAAGGCTACAAATTCTCCAGGGCGTTGGAGACATCAGCACAAGGCAACGAGGACATGACTGGAGGCAAGGGTGGTCCATCATCTCAGGAGTGGCGGCCACAGGACTTATCTGGATGACTTTGTAAGTTTTTCTTTTGTTCTTCTCGTTTTGTTTTTGTTTGCAATATCACTTGTACTAACAATTGTATTTCTAACAGTTGTATTTTGTTTTCTTTGTAGCACTCCATTATAAATCGCGATTCCATCGACCTAGAGACTTGATATGCAGAGAGACACGGTGTCTCATTGTATTGATCGATAGACTGTATGCACGCAGTGTCCTAGTAAGTCACTCATCTTTCTTGTCCGTAGTTATTATTTTTATTAAAATGCATTATGTATGGTGGACTGATGTGTAGTTGTTTTTTTTGTAGAGTCTGTTCGATGCTCCTTTGCGTTGGGACGAAGCTTTTAAATGGTGAGGATCTATAGCTCGCACTTGGATTCGTGGAGCGCACACCCTCTTCCTTTTTGGTCCTGTGATTTATGTAGGCATTTTCCGTGCACTATGTCATTATCATCCTTTGTATCTTGCCATGATTCCATGAGCTTTTATTCAACGATTTTGTATTTATTTTATGTATCAATCTTGTGGGTTCAATTATATTTGCCTTCATTTTAACAACCATTGTACACTTTACATGTAATCCATTTGTAGAATATAAATACAACACATTGTGCTACATGTGGCAGGGCAGCAAGCCACTTTTTTTTTCTCTGTAACCGTCACTATTAGCGTCGTAAATTTACTGCAGACATCATTATTGTCGTTGCAATGTGTGTCGCAAACCGTCGCAAATAATGATGCAAATAGCGACAACAATAATGACTATTCTATGGAGACGATAATATCGACGTGTTTAGCAATGATGGGGCAATTTTTTCAGTGAACATTTTTATCACTTTGAACGTCGGTATGAGGCTTGTATCTTGTAGTGATGACTTTAAAAAAAAGAAAGAAAGAATAGATTATATAATTCTTACGACAATACAAGAAAAAATGAAAAAAACGCTTGAAATAATGATCGATGAGCTTCAAATATCAAAACATGAATACAAAATAGCAATATAATCAACATTAACACGCCCTACAATCTGATTACAAAGAACATTATCCAACATAAATATGAACCCTGTCCCAAAGAACTTTATAAATCTATTGGAAAGCAAATATGGACTAGCAATACATTTTAGATCTGCCTATTGTATATCATATATAATAAAAATAGATACAACTCTAACAAAAGTATTACAAATGACTCCAATATTGTCAAAGAGAATAAAATGATGCAACAACAATGAGACTAAGAAAACTAGAAAATGCATTTTTAACCATGCAACAAATGTCCATCCAACAGGCTATATACATGATTTTTGGACCTCTTTTTACTTACTCAAGTAGAGCATACCACTTTGTTGACACAAGAAATCTTGATCTACTCACTCTTGTTCTTAAAAAATAAGAAGAAAAAACTTGATGACATATCAACCCCCACAACTAACCATCACTTATAGACCACTACATTAAGCAACCTTCAAAACTAGAGACTCTATATTTGCATTGTATAGCTTATTCTTGTATACAATGCATTTATCTACTTGTGTTAAGTCTTTGGAGTGACTGCATGCAAGAATGCTATGTAATCATCCCCATGGAAGTGGCATGGGTTGTTGGCACTAACTAGCATGCACGCGTGCGCACACACATTGTGTGTGTAACTATGCCAAGAAAACATCTAATTAAATTAAAAACGTTTAGATTTTAAAAAGTTTAATTAAAATCATTTGAAAATTATTTAAGTTAAAAATTAAAATGCTTGAATTAAATATATTTAAATTTAAGCACTTAAAAAGCTATTTAATTTAAAAGTATTTCAATTTGAAATATTTAAATTAAAATAAGTTTAAGATTAAAACATGCCATCACAAAATTTTAAGTTAAAGATATTTGAAAGCCATCGGGATATTATCAAGGTTTGAGAAGTCTTTTGGAAGTTTGGGGCCTCCCTAAGCCATAATTAAATTAATTTAAAGGTGTTTAATTAAATTTATTTGATTAAATATTTTTAATTTAAAAAAATTCAAGCAAAGATTACAAACCGTAGCAAAATGACAAATGGCTACTTCCAAAATGAAAAAAAAAAGTTACAATAATGATATTCAACAAAAGGACATTCCAAAAAAATATACAAAATATCTTTAGCATGCCAAATTTAGAATATACAAACTTCATCTTACTATTATATTATTTTAGCTATAGGTTTGGAAAGCCCCGAACTTCTAGAGGGCTTCCTGAACCTGCCCCCTTTTCCAAACCTCCCTTTTTCAATCAAATCCCCCTCCCCTCTGTTAGAAATCAAGCTCCACCCGTCAGTTTGTCTTGGTGTGTAATCAACATCTGTGACAGCTAGTGTACAGCTATCTCCATGTGACTACATTAAATAAGTCGGGTTAGTAGTTAGTCAATGACTTGACTAGAGTTAGCCAGTCTAGTCAGTCTAGTTTACTATACATTGTATTGGGCGGTTTAGTGTTATGTTGAATAATGAAGAAAAGGCATTGAGAGCTCGAAGGCTCATGGATATGGTGTTTTCCCTATCTCTCTCTCTCTCATCTTTGAACATGGTATCAGAGCACTCAAAAGACTCGGCTCTGTGGAGTAGAGCATTGCAGAAGATGACTTCAAGACTGACCTGAAGGGCTGGAAAAAGAAGAGGATTGACTGTCATTTTCACCATTTTGGTCACACAGAGGTATGCTTTGTTGAAGGAGACTAGCCATTGGTCAAGAGGCTGTTGTTGGTGACCCATGGAGCATCTGAAAGGCCCTATTGAGCCTATGCAAGCCTTGTATAGGCTCAGATTAGCCATTGTGTACAACAGCAACCCTTGTTGAATCTGCATGAATTGCGCTTGTAGGGCTGAGTGGACCGCAACCTGTGGAAACTCAAATGGGGCACTTGAACAAGAACCATAAGGCATAAATGAGAGCTAGAGTAACAAACACAGATCTGTAATCAGTTCTGAACTGCTGTGAAAATGAATGGACAGCATGCATTCAGTCATTATTGACATACAGGAGCCTTGTGCTACACTCAGAAGGCATCTTTAAAGCATAAGAATATGTCAAAGCATGTATACATTGGATCTAATGTCTTGGAGCTGAGATTTCTTGCTCAGAACACTCGGATTTGAAAGCCATTGACATGCTGGAAACTGTCATACACAGTGAATAGCAAGCATTGTATCTTGCTGAAGCAATACATGTCACTTTAGAGCTTCTATCACCTATATGAACTGACATATGCATGCTGAATGTATGGAGGATTGTGGAAAGCATTGGATGCTGCTAAATACTCAAATCTGGACCTGAAATAATTGCCTTGACAGTGCTTGGACTGGTTATGAATAGTCATGTATTCCTTGACCTTGTTATGCTGATTTTTGGTTGATTGCAACCTGCAACCAAATTAGTTGACACTTGTACTTGCTGGTTATGCACTGTTTTGTGCTTCTATGCCTATGTATGGCTTGACACATGTACTAGAAGCTGTATGGGAAGTTCTGGGACATGTATGACATGTATGCATGTTGCTTTTGGACTTGAAATTGTTGCTGGTTATACACAGTCTACAGTTTTCAGACTGCATCTTTGGTCCCTGGCAGTGAGGTTGCAAGAGTTTAAACTGAAGCAAATACATACCATATATATTGATTGTTTTACCTACGGGTTAGACCATTTGTTTTGGGACTTTTTTGGGTTATCAGTGGGCTCAAATGCCTTGGTTTTTTACTGCAATTAATTGCAGAAAACTGTCATAAACAGTTAAGGTCAGTCATACTTGTTGACTTGCAGGTAGTCAAGCATCTGGCAGACATAGTCTATTGCATCATGGCTAATGCACATGGGACTGATAATATCACTCAAATAGTTGGAGAGAAGTTAGACAACAAGAACTTTGCATTATGGAAATTCAGAATGAAGAACTTTTTAGTTGGCAGGGGTTATTGGGATCTATGTACAGGAGATGAGGCTGCTCCTGAATTGCCTGTAATGAATCCAACTAATGAACAAAAAAGAGCTCATAGGCTATGGAATGAGAGAGCATGCAAGGTGCTGCATTGGTTTTCTCTATATATATCTGATGCTATGGTAATTCAAATCACTGGATGTGAGACTTTGAAGGATGGTTGGGACATACTAATGAAAATTTATGGAACCATGACACATGCACGAAAGATCCAGTTGAAACAACAGTTCAACAACATGTCTAGGAATGGCAGAAGCATCCAGGTGTATACCACGGAGATTAAGACCACAGCTGATCAACTTGCTACCATTGGCTCAAGTGTATCAAAAGATGATATGATTGTTGTTGCCTTGAATGGATTAGGGAAAGAGTACAAAGCTTTTGACACATCCATTTATGTTAGAGAAGAGCCCCCTACCTGGGAAGAGCTAGTTGCCTTGTTGCTGCATGAGGAGGTCAAGCTTGGTTTGAATACAGGTTCCAGTGTATCTCAGAGTAGAGACACTGTGTTATACTCTAGCCAGCGTGGCAGAGGATTTAGAGGTCGTGGTTCATTTCGAGGTCGTGGTGACACTCGTAATGCTTATGGACAACAGCAGCAGGGTAATTGGCATGGTGCAAATACACAAGGCCAGCGTGGATCTGGCGGGTTTAGAGGCAGGGAGAGATCACCCCGAGGTAGAGGTGGTGGATCTGGTTCATGGCAGTCATCTGATCAGTCCAACAGGGACAAGGATTGCCATTATTGTGGCAAGTATGGGCACATTGCAAAGGATTTCTACAAGAAGCAGGGAGATATGAAAGCAAAGGGCAGACAACATGGGCACTATGCATCTTCGAGTGGTGCTCATGATGAGCAAGTTGATAGACTATTTGCCATGCAACATGTACCCAAAAATGTATCGAGACATAATAGAGATGATAGATGGTACATTGACTTTGGAGCGTCAAACCACATGACACCGCATGGAGAGTGGTTTGATGAGATGGTTGTAGGTACACATGGTCATGTATGTACTGGGGATGACACCCAACATGACATAAAGCATAAAGGGATTGTTCCTCTCATGATGCCTGATGGCAAGAAGAAAGGCCTGCATGATGTATTACATGTACCGACCATAACAAAGAATCTTTTGTCTGTGATCAAATGGCAGAACAGAATCTGCAAGTAAGATTTAACAAAGATGGATGTTTCATTGAGGAGTATGGAAATGGCTACAAGTTAATTGCCAAGGGCAAAAAGGATGGCAGGATGTTTACTTTGGATACGACTATTCCAGGACTTAAGGCAGCCATGTTTGCTCATGATGAGAGTGCCATTTGGGATGTAAAGATTTAGCACAAGCGGATTGGACATGTCAATGTACAAAAGCTGAAATCTATGCAGCAGAAGGAAGTAGTACTTGGATTACCTAAATTCAAGTACAATGACTTTGGTCATGTATGCCCTGCATGTCAGTTTGGGAAGCAGGCACCGTTTCCGTTCATGAGACATGTAAAAAACAACACTAGGCCTTTACAGTTGGTGCACTTTGATGTCTGGGGCCCTTCACATAATGCTTCGTTTGGAGGTGCACGGTATTATGTCTCATTTATTGATGATTTCAGCAGCAGGTACACTTGGCTTTATGTTTTGAAGCATAAAGATGATGTGTTTGATGCATTCAAAGATTTCAAGAAGCATGCAGAAAATGAGTTGGGCTGCTACATATCTTGTTTGAGATCAGATGGAGGAGGTGAATATGTCTCTAATTACTTTGACAGGTATCTTGCTAAATATGGGATCAGAAGATAGCTTACTTGCAGTTATACACCGTAGCAAAACGGTGTTGCAGAGAGGAAAAACAGGGTCTTGATGGAATCAGCTAGAGCTATGGTGAATGAGAAATGTCTGCCAAATGGTTATTGGGCTGAAGCAGTGATGACTGCTGTCTATGTGCTGAATCGAATCCCTACAACAGGGATTCATGATGTCACTCCATATGAGAGGCTGTATGGTCATAAACCTGATATTTCGCACTTGAAGTATTTGGTAGCATTGCATATGTGCATATACCGGATGAAAAGAGGAAGAAATTGGATCCTAAGGCAGTGAAGAGTGTGTTTCTGGGATATGCATAGGAACTGAAAGCTTATAAGTGTTATGTACCTTCTACACATGAGTCACTCATAAGCAGAGATGTGGTATTTGTGAGTTAGCATCCTGGTATGGGAATCCTGTTGCAGTGCCTACTAATGGCTTACCTAGTATGAGTCGTGCTGAAAATACTCTTGCAGAGAGTACTTCCATGAGTGGTCAAACAGGTGATGTATCATCTACAGTGAGTCCTTGGACAAGACGATTGCGTAGTCACACTACTGCATCCACTGACACAGATATGCCAGTGAGGGGGAGAACAGATAAGGGAAAAGAAAAGGTTTTTGAAGATGTAACAGGTCCACTCACTGCAGGTTATGAGTCATCTAGCAGTGACAGCTTAGACAGTGAATTGGGGATTCCATCTGTTATGACTCCAGGTGCTAGGCGGAGTCGTTATGTGCCGCCTCATGAGAGGCAAGCTCATAGTGAGCCACAGCTCAGGAGATCAGAGAGGGTCAGACGACTTGTTGATAGATACACTTACACTGGATATTCAGCCTGTCATTATGCTTGTATGACGAAAGTAACAGGTTTTAGAGAACCAAGTAAGTTTGATGAAGTAGTTGCAGATGAGGATTGGCATGCTGCTATGGATGAGGAATATTCAGCTTTGGCTGAAAATGGCACATGGGATTTAGTACAGTTGCCTGAGGGCAAAACACCTATTGGTTGCAAGTGGGTGTATAAGGTAAAATGTAAATCAAATGGATCATTGGAAAGATACAAGGCCAGGCTGGTTGCAAAAGGGTATGCACAATAATATGGTCTTGATTATGAGGAGACTTTCAGCCCTGTAGCAAAGATGGCTACAGTTAGAACTGTGATTGCTTTGGCAGCAGCTAGAGGCTGGAAACTATGGCAGATGGACGTAAAGAATGCCTTTCTGAACGGAGAGTTACAGGAAGAAGTTTACATGGAACAGCCTGAAGGCTATGTGCATCCAAAATTTCTAGCACATGTATGCCAGCTGAAAAATGCATTATATGGGCTGAAACAGGCACCTAGAGCATGGAATGCTCGCATCAGCAGTTATTTGCAGCAACATGGTTTCCGATTGGGTGATGCTGATCATAGTTTGTTTGTGAAGAAGACAGATCGTGGCTGTGTATTCCTAGTTATCTATGTTGATGACTTGATCATTACAGGAGATGATGAAAGCGGAATTGCTGAAGTAAATACATGTTTACAGGCTGAGTTTAAGGTCAAGGACCTAGGAGAGCTAAAATATTTTTTGGGGATTGAGGTTGTCTCTACACCTCAAGGCATATGGCTGCTACAGAAGCAGTATGCTCAGGACATGTTACATAAATATGATATGGCTGATTGCAAGCCTATGGATACGCCTTTAGAGCAGAATGTCAAGCTGCAGATTGATGTTGGGATGGAGATTGAGAATGTTACCATGTACAGACAGATGGTAGGTAGCTTGATCTATCTCACAATCACTAGACCTGACTTGAGTTATGCTATGGGGCTGATCAGTCAGTTCATGCAGAAGCCTCACAAACCACACTTGGATGCAGTCATGAGATTTTTGAGATATGTAAAGAGTACCACAGATCATGGGTTGTTTTATGCATATGGGAAACCCCTTGACTTGATGGGGTATACTGATGCTGATTGGGCTGGTTGCACTTATGATGACAGGAGGTCAACCAGCGGCTATGCATTTGGATTGGGTAGTAGCATGATCAGTTGGTAGAGTAAGAAACAGCCTACAGTTGCACTGTCCAGTACGAAAGCAGAGTATCGTGGTGCGGCCTTAGCAACCTGTGAAGCTACGTGGTTACAGAAGTTGCTGAATGACTTGGGAATACACTTGGACAGCAAAGTAAGGCTGTACTGTGACAATTTAAGGAGTGTCATGTTAGCAAGCAATCCTATTTATCATGCAAGATCGAAACACATTGAGGTTCACTACCATTTCATCAGGGAATGGTTTTAGCAGATCAGATTGACTTGGAGCATGTGAAGGCTGAAGACTAGGTAGCAGAAATCTTTACCAAATCACTTGGTAAAGATAAGTTCATTCACTTTAGACAGCTACTTGGAGTGATGCAGATGGTTTGAGTTTTTGGTTTGAGCTTGAGGGGGAGTGTTAGAAATCAAGCTCCACCGTCAGTTTGTCTTGGTGTGTAACCGACATCTGTGACAGCTAGTGTACAGCTGTCTCCATGTGACTACATTAAATAAGTCGGGTTAGTAGTTAGTCAGTGACTTGACTAGAGTTAGCCAGTCTAGTCAGTCTAGTTTACTATACATTGTATTGGGTGGTTTAGTGTTATGTTGAATAATGAAGAAAAGGCATTGAGAGCCTGAAGGCTCATGGATATGGTGTTTTCCCTGTCTCTCTCTCTCTCTCTCTCTCTCATCTTTGAACACCCTCCTCTCTTTCTCACGTGCAATATCTCATTTTCTCTTCCCCTTCCCTTTTTTCATTAAAGCCTTCCTCCCCACCTCCCTTTTTTAAATTAAAACCCCTTCCCCTCTCTCTCACTTATAATCTCTCTCTTTCTTTTTCCCATCCCCTTTTTAATTAAATTCTTCCCCCCTCCCCCCTCTCTTCTCATGTGTAGGGCTTAGATTCTCTCTCTCTCTCTCTCTCTCTCCTTTAATTACATCAAACTTCTTTTTAAATCAAAAGTTTCTCTCTTTCTCTCTCTCTCTGTGATTAAACTTTTCTTTAATTAAACATTTTAAAAGTTTTTTTAATTATTATTTTTTTCGAACATAGTTTTTCACACACTTTGAGAAGGATATAGAATAAAAGAGAAAGAGAGAAGAGAGAAGAAGAAGATGAAGAAGAAGAAGGATAAAAAGAAGAAGACTGAGAGAGAAGGGGAAGAAAGAGGAAAGAGAATAGTCTTTTTTTAATTAAACATTTTTCTTCTCCCCCTCCCCCCTCTTTCTCATGCGTAGGGCCTAGGTTTTCTCTCTCTCTCTCTCTCTCTCTCTCTCTCTCTCTCTCTTATTTTTAATGTAAATGTTTTGTTTAATTAAAAGAAAAGAGAGAGAGAGAGCAAAAAAAAGAAGAGAGGGAGAGGAAAAACAGAGAGAGAGAATTATAGAGAGAGAAAATATAAAAGTAGAGAGAGAGAGAGGAAAAGAAAAAAGGAAAAGAGAGGAGAGAGGGAGAGAGAGACAGAGAGAAGAAAATGAGAGAGAGAAAATAAGACGAAGAATTATAGAGAGAGAATTATAGAGAAAGGAAAAATAAAATTTAAAAGAAAGAAAAGAAAAAAAAAGAAACTTTCTTTTTAATTAAAATAAGGAGATATATATATATATATATATATATATATATACAAATAGCAAAAAAGAAAGAAGAGGAGAGGGAGGGAGAGAGAGGGGGAACAGAGAAAGAAAATTATAGAGAGAGAAAATATAAAAAATATATATATATACATATACATATATATATATACATATATATATATACAAATAGCAAAAAAGAAAGAAGAGGAGAGGGAGGGGGAACAGAGAAAGAAAATTATAGAGAGAGAAAATATAAAATTTAAGAGAGAGAGAGAGAAAAAGAAAAAAGGAAAAGAGAATAGAGAGGGGGGACAGAGACAGAGAGAAGAAAATGAGAGAGAAAATAAGAAGAAGAGAGAGAATTTGAACACAGTGAGAATTATAGAGAGAGGAAAGATAAAATTTAAAAGAAAGAGAAAATAAAAAATTTAAAGAGAAAAAAAGGAAAAAAGAGGAGAGAGAAGGAAAGGAGAGCAAAAAAATGTTTTGTTTAATTAAAAGAAGAGAGAGGGAGTAAAAAAAAAGAAGAGAAGAGGGAGAGGGGAAACAGAGAGAAAGAGAATTATAGAGAGAGGAAATATAAAATTTAAGAGAGAGAGAGAGAGAGAGAGAGAGGAAGAGAAGAGAAGAAAAAGAGAGGAGAGAGGGGGGAGAGAGACAGAGAGAAGAAAATGAGAGAGAGAAAATAAGAAGAATAATTATAGAGAAAGAAAATGAGAGACAGAGAGAAGAAAATGAGAATTATAGAGAAAGGAAAGATTAAATTTAAAAGAAAGAGAGAAAAAAAAAGAAACTTTCTTTTTAATTAAAATAAGGAGATATATATAAATAAATATATATATATATATACATAAAGAGCTAAAAAGAAAGAAGAGGAGAGGGAGGGAGAGAGAGGGGAAACAGATAGAAAGAGAATTATAGAGAGAGAAAATATAAAATTTAAGAGAGGGAGAGAGAGAGAGAGAGAGAGAGAGAGAGAGAGAGAAGGAAAAGAGAAGAAAGAGGGGGGATAGAGACAGAGAAGAAAATGAGAGAGAAAATAAGAAAAAGAAGAGAGAGAGAATTTGAACACAGAGAGAATTATAGAGAGAGAAAATATAAAATTTAAGAGAGAGAGAGAGAGAAAAGGAAAAGAGAAGAGAGAGATAGAGAAAAGGAAAAGAGAAGAGAGAGGGGGGATAGAGACAGAGAAAAAAATGAGAGAGAAAATAAGAAGAAGAGAGAGAGAGAATTTGAACACAGAGAGAATTATAGAGAGAGAAAATATAAAATTAGAGAGAGAGAGAGAGGAAAAGAAAAAAGGAAAAGAGAGGAGAGAGGGAGAGAGAGACAGAGAGAAGAAAATGAAAGAGAGAAAATAAGAAGAAGAATTATGGAGAGAGAATTATAGAGAAAGGAAAGATAAAATTTAAAAGAAAGAGAAAAGAAAAAAAACTTTCTTTTTAATTAAAACAAGGAGATATATATATACAAAGAGCAAAAAAGAAAGAAGAGGAGAGGGAGGGAGAGAGAGAGGGAACAGAGAGAAAGAGAATTATAAAGAGAGAAAATATAAAATTTAAGAGAGAGAGAGAGAAAAAGAAAAAAGGAAAAGAGAAGAGAGAGGGGAGACAGAGAGAGTGAAGAAAATGAGAGAGAAAATATGAAGAAGAAGAGATAGAATTTGAACACAAAGAGAATTATAGAGAGAGGAAAGATCAAATTTAAAAGAAAGAAAAAAAAATTGAAGAGAAAAGAAAAATGAAAAAAGATGAGAGAGAGAGAGAGAGGAGAAGAAGAATAAGAAAAAGAAAGAGGAACAGAGGAAGAGAGATGGGAAAAAAGAGAAAAGAGAAAATTCTTTTTAAAAATTAAATTCTTCCTCCCTCCCCCCTCTCTCTCATGTATAGGGCTTAGATTCTCTCTCTCTCTCTCTCTCTCTCTCTCTCTCTCTCCTTTAATTACATCAAACTTCTTTTTAAATCAAAAGTTTCTATCTCTCTCTCTCTCTCTCTCTCTCTCTCTCTTTCAGATTAAACTTTTTAATTTAAAATTTTCTTTAATTAAACATTTTAAAAGCTTTTTTTAATTTAGACTTTTTCGAACATAGTTTTTCACACACTTTGAGAAGGAGATAGAATAAAAGAGAAAGAGAGAGAGAGAAGAAGAAGAAGAATAACGATAAAAAGAAGAAGACTGAGAGAGAAGGGGAAGAAAGAGGAAAGAGAATAGTCTTTTTTTAATTAAACATTTTTCTTCTCCCCCTCCCCCCCTCTCTCATGCGTAGGGCCTAGGTTTTCTCTCTCTCTTTCTCTGTGTGTGTGTGTGTGTGTTGGATTAAACTTTTTAATGTAAATGTTTTGTTTAATTAAAAGAAAAGAGAGAGAGCGAGCAAAAAAAAAGAAGAGGAGAGGGAGAGGGAAAACACAGAGAAAGAGAATTATAGAGAGAGAAAATATAAAATGAGAGAGAGAGAGAAAAAGAAAAAAGGAAAAGAGAGGAGAGAGGGAGAGAGAGACAGAGAGAAGAAAATGAGATAGAGAAAATAAGAAGAAGAGAAAGAATTTGAACACAATGAGAGAATTATAGAGAGAGGAAAGATAAAATTTAAAAGAAATAAAGAGAATTATAGAGAGAGGAAATATAACATTCAAGAGAGTGAGAGAGAGAGAGAGGGAGTGAAGAGAAGAAAAAAGGAAAAGAGAGGAGAGAGGGGGGAGAGAGATAGAGAGAAGAAAATGAGAGAGAAAATAAGAAGAAGAATTATAAAGAGAGAATTATAGAGAAAGGAAAGATAAAATTTAAAAGAAAGAGAAAAGAAAAAAAGATTTTCTTTTTAATTAAAATAAGGAGAGAGAGAGAGAGAGAGAGAGAGAGAGAGAGAGAGAGAGAGATATATATATATATATATATACAAAGACAAAAAAAGAAAGAAGAAAGGGAATGAGAGAGAGGAAAAATAGAGAGAAAGAGAATTATAGAGAGAGAAAATATAAAACTTAAAAGAGAGAGAGAGAGAAAAAGAAAAAAGGAAAAGAGAAGAGAGAGGGGGGACAGAGACATAAGAAAATGAGAGAGAAAATAAGAAGAAGAAGACAGAGAATTTGAACAAATAGAAAATTATAGAGAGAGGAAATATAAAATTTAAAAGAAAGAGAAAAGAAAAACTTTAAAGAGAAAAGAAAAAAAGAAAAAAAGAGGAGAGAGAAGGAAAGGAGAGGAGAGGAGAGAGAGAGAGAGAGGAAGAATAATAATAAGAAGAAAGAGGAACAGAGGAAGAGAGATGGGAAAAAAGAGAAAAGAGAAATTTCTTTTTAAAATTTAAATATATTTTGAGAGAGAGAGAAAGGGAGAGAGGAGAGAGGGGGGAAGAGAAAGAGACAGAGACAGAGACAGAGAGAGAATATAAAATTTAAAAGAGAGAGGAGAGAAGAAAAAGATAAAATTTGAAAGAGAGAGGAGAGAAGAAAAAGATAAAATTTAAAAGAGAGAGAGGGAGAGAAGAAAAAAAGGAAAATTAGGAGAAAGGGGAGAAGAAGAAAAGGGGACAAAGAGAGAGGAGAAGAAGAGAGAGAATATAAACATAAAGAGAGAATTATATATAGGGAAAAGATCAAATTTACATACTTTAAGAGAGACTGGGGGGAGGGGGGGGGGAGAAAGTGAAAGAAGAAGAAGAGAGAGAGAGAGAGAGAGCATGTAGAGAGAATTATAGAGAGAGAATAAAAAATAAAGGAGAAAGAGAGGAGAGAGAGAGAGAAGAAAAGCGCAAAGAGAAGAAAATGAGAGAGAGAGAGAGAGAGAGAAAATTTAAAAAAATAAAAAGAGAATGAAGAGAGAGAGAGAAGAAAAAAAATGAAAAAAGAGGAGAGGGAGAGAGAAGGAAAAGAGAGGGGGGAGGGGGGAGGGGGGAGAATAAAAGGAGAGAAAGAGAGAAGAAAAGCGGTGAGAGAAAAGAGAGAGAGAGAGAACCAGAAGAAAAGAAAAATAAACTAAAATAGAAGGCAAAGAGAGAGAGAGAGAAAAATGACAAGGAATTTGGGGGAGAGGGAATGCTAGTAATCATTATTGAAACACATATTGATGATATTGAACCATGGCTACTAAAAATAGACTCTAAAGCTATACAAACAAAAATAAAACACAACACTATACTTTTATATAATCAAAGTAACAAACTTTTGCGCAAACAAATCACAATTATACAAGATTATGAAACTATCACAAGTGAACATATCTGGCCAAATAATTTTAAAATGCATATAATATCTACACGTAAGGTAAATCAACATTCATTCTTGGAGACTTCAATATTAACATGTTGCAACCAACCAACAAAATCATAGAAACCTTAACACATCAAATGCAACAATCAAAATTTAGAATACTAAACAAAAATCAATCGACAACACAACACAATCCTTTGCTTGATCATATATGGATAAATGTTAATTGTACACAAAGTAGCAACAATATCAATAATTCCAATGTATTGCTCGAATCACAATGCATTATTCATTTAACATATGAATCAAAAAATACTTGAGATAACAAGCTTGTATAAACAAGCAAGCAAAATCAACTTGTCCCAATCTCTCTTTCAAGCCAAAAAAAAAGGTTCAATGCTCTAGTCATGGTAGTGCACCATTGTTAATATATAAAAAGTTATAAGGATAATAATTATAAGAGTGACACTAGTGTTTTGTGTAAGGAATGCTAGCATGCTTCGTTGCGGCTTCACATAATATTGTGAAACAACTTGGTAAGGAAAGCAAAGTTGATGTGTGGTTCGCATCCCTCACTTCTTCTCCTCACATGTATTTTGCATTCGCTATCTTTCTCTCTCCACACATTATTCTCTCTCTCACATGTCTTTGTTGCTCTCTCTTTCCCCCTCCCAAAATATTCTCTCTCTATCTCTCAAAAAATTTCCTCTTTCTATCTCAAATTTTCCATCCCTCCGTCGCTCTCCCCTTCTCTTCATCTCTCTCTCCCCCTCCCAAAAGTATTCTTGCTCTGTCTCAAAATTTTCATTCTCTCTTTCTCTCTCTAGATCTTTCCCTCTCTAAACTTCTATCTAGATATTTTTCCTCTCTCTCCCTTTCTAAATTTTTATTCTCTCTATCACACATTTTTTCTCTCCCCCTATTTTCTCTTTCCTCTCTCTTTCTCACTCTAAATTATCTTTCTTCTCTCTATTCAATATTTTTCCTTCTTGCTCTTCTATCTCTCCACAAAATTTGATTCTCTTGTGTTTGGTGTTTTCACTCTCTTCTCTCTCCCCCCTCTCTCTCTTCCTCTAGATGTTTTTCTTCCCTCACTTAAACACTATCTCTTTCTCTAAAATTTCTCTCTTTCTCTCTCTCGCTTAATTGTTTTTTCCTCTCTCTATAGTTTTTATTCTCTCCCCCCTCTCTCTATATACTATATATTTTCTCTCCCCCCAAATCACACACATGTACGTATGGGGGATGGGGGGGGAGGGCATGTTAGAGCCACATATGGGAGGAGGGGGGGGGGGCGGGGGGGGAGGTTTGGGGATTCGAGACCTCCTTAAGTCACAAATCAAATTGCTTTAGAAACGTTAAATTAAAAACTATTTAAATAGGAATGTTTAATTTAAAAATATTTGGGAGGCGTTGGGGGAAAGGGAGAGGAGGGAGGTTTGGGATATTATCTAGTTTCGGGACTCTTTAAAGGATAAGGGCCTTCCTAAGGCACAGTCAAATTAATATTATAGTATAAAAACTGTTTAATTAAAAAATATTTGAAAGCCGTCGGAGGCAAGAGACAGAGGTCAAAGTCACACTCGAGAGAGGGAGAGGAGGTTTGGGACATTACCTAAGTTGGACGTCCCCCTAAACCTCTCTAAAATCTCTGGGTGCAGGCAGAAAGGGTCTCCGAGCGACGGGGAGACTCCGGCGCTCTCTCTCCCCCCCGCCTTCCCGTTCCTCTGTGTCTGTTTGTGAGAAAGAGGGACCTTGCATCCATGGACGAGACTGTGGCAAAGCACAAGGGCAACGTGGTGCTGGTCCTGGACTTCGGCTCTCAGTACACGCATCTCATCACTCGCCGCATCCGCCAGCTCTCCGTCTGCTCCGTCTGCCTCTCCGGCACCTCCCCCCTCCCTACCATCCAGTCCTACTCCCCCTCCCTCATTGTCCTCTCCGGTGGTCCCCACTCCGTCCACGAGCCCGGCTCCCCCTCCCTCCCCGACGGCTTCTTCGACTACACCATAGGCAATGGCATCACCGTCCTAGGGATTTGCTACGGCCTCCAGCTCATTGTCAAACTGCTTGGCGGTGCCGTCACACCCGCCGAGAGTCAGGAGTATGGCCGCATGGACATCGTCCCCACCGAAGGCTCGGAGCTCTACGCGGTCCCCAGTATCTGCTTGCGGCAGTCTGTGTGGATGTCCCATGGGGATGAGGCTGTGAAATTGCCAGAGGGATTCAATGTAGTCGCCAGAAGCTTACAAGGAGGAATTGCTGCAATTGAAAATCCGTCGATACAAGTGTATGGTCTGCAGTATCACCCGGAGGTATGTGCTTTTCTCTTCTGGTCTACTGCTAGCATTTTCATCTTTGGGTACATGATTGCATCAGTACACAGTGCAACGTTTGTGTGTGCCAAGGTAAGAGGAGTTTGAATGAGATGGCCCTTCAATAAGCCTATCATACTTCGTTCTTGAACTCCCCTTTCTACATGACTCGAGGACATGCCACTACGACCTTTTTATGCTTAAGTTGTTCTTGAAGTTTGCAACTAGGATCAATTTGGTTTTTTGGACCTGAAATGCTAGTTAGTCTCTTCTCATCCTGCCCCTTGTGTATTTGGTTTGGATAGCCTTGAACTGATCCAACAATTGTGTAGAAGCGCAAAAACAAAATAATAAGTGCTATGATAACTAAATTGTTGACTTGTGAGCAAAGCTTGGTCTCTTTCAAATTGCCAAAAGCACACTATTTCACACCTGAATGGGAGGAAATGCAAACCTCCATTGCCAAGCTTAAGCTACCCAAGATAGAACATCTCGATTCAATAGCTAATCATTCAAGTCAAATGACTAGTTAAAGATGATTGAGATTGAGTCAGATTGGTTGATACTACAGGGAGTTCAATAAAACTAATCCAAATTAATATGGCTAGGTTGTTAGAAGGCGAATTTGCAATAATAGAAGTTGAATTTTCAAGCTTGTATCATTCAAGAGTTACAAAGTCTCACATTGGGACTATGTGTGATTGAAGAATGATTTGAATTAGATGTTCACATCACTATACAAGACTGTCTACATAATTGCTTCTATTCTATGGTGGAAGTAGTCTCATGCGAGGTATTTGTTAAGAAACCCATTCACTCAATGCATTCACTTCATTTCTTTCCCTTCAGTTTTAGGGTTTCACACAGTATACAGCCCCAAAAGGGGTTGGACGCCCACATTTGGGGTGCCACCCTAGACTGTATGGGGAGCCATCCTAGACAGTGTTTGCCTATTTATAGGTAGTCTCTGTTATTCTTCCATTCACCCCATACACTTTGGCTCATTCATCGAACATTCTTCTTTTCTCTTCTTCCACCATCTTTACCCCTTCATGCTGCCAAGTGCGAGTCTCCATGTACAGGGCTGCGTCTATGGTGGCAGTCTCTTCCTTCCTTGCGGGTGTTAGCATCCACACCCTAGCGATTGCTCTCATCACTTGGCGACCTCATCTACCTTGTTGGCCTTAGTCTTTGTAGCCCCAAGTATTTGCGGTTGGGGGCAGGTGGTCTCATCAGGTTGTGTTTGCTCCTTTGGCGACTGTTGCTCCACCTGGAGACATCCTACATGCTATGGCGCCAGTTCCCCAGGCTCTTGTTATCTGTGTTTGCAGCTTGGCATCTCTCCTACCATCTGGTGATAGAGTTCTACCTCCAAGTGTTAGCATCTAGGCTGTTTTCACTTGCGTTTGGCAGCTCACACTCTCCAAGCATTTGCTTTTTGCAACATGGATCCTTCTCCATCAAATGGTGTCACTCATCAACTTGTGTTTGCATATTGAGAAGTTGTTTCTCCATTAGATGGGAGTCTCCTTGCTCCAGGTGTCTTCTTGCTAGTTGCATTTGGCAGTTTGGCACTCTTCTTGGCTTCGGCCCCTCAACCCCTGATAGTTGGTGATCTTCTTCTGATGGATTCAAAAGATTACGTTCGGCTCCCTGAATAATTTTCCTCCACTTTGAGTCATTACTTTGATAGCTTATTGCTTAGAGGATTGCGTTTCACTCCCTTCACAGTGCAAATTTCCTTCAAATATTGCCGCTTGATTGAGACAGGACGTTGCGGTCATCTTTTGAGCTTTGGCTCTTGTATCAGCTTGGTTCACTTAGCATGATTTAAGTGCGTCATCATCTTCTTTTGTGTTTTGAGTTTCTCTTCTCTTGTAGTGTTTGCCATGCATGTTCTGTGTTCCCCCTGCAAACCCTATTATCTCTCTAGTTTGCTTTCGTAGCACTCATTTCTTGACAGTATGCATGGACATCATCGGAATCCCATGTTAGCACAACTTCCTCGTGGTTGTCCTACTCCCAATCAAAGGTGGGTGCAATGATGGAAGCGTAGATGATTTATGTAATAGATTGCACAACATGAGAGAAAAGAGAAAACAGAAAGAAACAAAAGAACACTGCAAAGGGAGAACTCAGAGATATGTTCAGGAAATGGAATCCATATATCAAACATGGGACATTCAGATACAATGAGTCACTGGTTGTGTGGGCATTGGCACCGGCTCCCTCTCTTCAACAGGGCGTGCACTGGAATTTGCAAGTGATGAATGATAGATTGTGGAGGAGGAACCTAAACATATAGGCCATAAATAATGAAATAAATGCATTGGGTCTGCTACATTTAATGCTGGTCAGCCAGCAATAATGTCATAAAGCACATAATAATACGCAATCAAAAATGCATATTTTGGTGGCTAGAGTTGGGGACTAGGCTGCCTACTTTTGCACTAGCATATCTTGATCTGTGTCAGCTGGTGAGCCAATTTTTACTCGCAGACTGCATCAGATTTCTGCCTGATTAGATCAGCCAGTTTTGGCCCAGGTTGCCTATTTATAGCCCCTCTCCCACACTTGGTAGACCATCTTCTTTGTCTTGCAGGTTCAGCACACTTTGTCTTTCATCCTCCTTTGTCTCCGGTGTTGCCATAGGTGTTAGCTTGATCTGGGGGAGGGGCGGATCGGGGCACCTTGGGCTGCATGTAGGGATTGATCAGTCCACCATTGTATTCAACATTTCTTTCAGATTTAGTGTAGAGTTATCACTTCATTCTCTTATCTCTTGTTGTCTTTCTCTTCTCTTTTCTCTTCGTGTTTGTGCCTCTCCTCCATTGCAATGTTGCACATTGCCACGATGGGTTGCCTAAGGAAATATGTGACTTGTGCATAAAAACAATTGTGACTAGCATGTCTCAATTGATTGAGACAACCTGTAAATGCATTGCTGTGTGGAAAGTCATTTGGCTTGAAGAATGATAAAGGGAAGCTAGATATTAGGGCAACAAAATTGAAACAGCATGATAACCCTTTTTTTAATGCTAAGAGAGAAGCAAAAAGGGTATAATAGATCTTGGAGCTCTTTGAATAGGAGGGCCATATTGCTATGAACACAAAAAATAACTGAAGTGATATAACTGTTGAATATACAATGCTCATGCAGCAAACACACTATGTAGTGAATGAATATTGAACCTCGAACTCTTGTATCTCAAGGTTTAGAATAGGGGTAATGAGCTAGAGAGTGTGTTGTATTGTGAAAATGGATCCCGAATCGTAAGAAGGCAGTCTCTGGATGTCAAACACCAGCAAACACAGCAATGAGAAGTTGGATTTGATGCAGTCGGCAGTGAGGAGAGAGAAAGACTAAAAACGCAGGTAGGAGAGAGAAAGACTAAAAACGCATGTAGGACAGCTTGCCGGAGAGAGAAAACTGCCAAACGCAGATTGGACAGCCTATAGAAGTTGGGCGACAGTTGGAGGAGAGAGAAAACTGCCAAACACAGGCTGTAGATGATGTGGCAGGCTGTACGGTAACAGGTTTGTGTAGGAACATCAGTTGCTTGGCTGGGATCAGCTCCAAACTGCGAGAAGAGGGCTGGAAATCAGGCACCAACTGATGTAGACAGCAATGGACAACTTCGGTTGAGATGTCCTTTGCAAACGGAGTGTGGGCAGCAAGCTGAAACACATGAAATCTGCAAAAACGAGATTAAGGGCTGAATGGAGGGTACCATACGTATTTATAGAAAGTTTGGGCTCTCCCAAGTGGGTTTGCTTATGGGACAGAGAAACTCTCTAGGATTGCGTTTCTTTTAAATAAACAAGGTTTCTTCAATAAGTAAGCAAGTTTTGGGGCTGTTTAAGTAAAGCTAATGCATTTTTAGCTCAACATCCCCTCTTAGGCCCAACAACGGTGCCACGAGAAAGATCTTTTACCCCAAGGCGTCCCACCCCAAGCAGCTAGAGCATCGGGCAAAGGGTGCGCATTGGCTGCCTAGTGGCTTACTAAGACTACAGAGGCGATGGTTATCTTACCAAGGGAGCCCAAGTGATCACCTTAGAGAAGTTAGGGCATTGGACAAAGGGTGCACGTTGGCTACCCAGTGGCTTACCAAGCCGTATAAAGGCGGATGGAATCAACTATGGATTGTGTTTGTTTTGTTTTGTTTTTTTTTTGAATTTGATAGATGTAGCATTTAGTGGGGGTTCAAATCAGTTTTTGTCCTATTGAGTATTCGTGCCCCAAATGGGAGAATGATAAAGGATGGTTAGACCCAAGACCTTCATAAAACAAGCATACTATCCCTACCATTATTGGGTGTCGGTGAAGAAGAATAAGGCTAAGGTGTGGATATAGCAAATAAGTGAAGCAAGCAAGACACACAAAGTAAGCAGGCGGCAAGCTAAGGAAAATAATTGCCTTGGAGACTATCATGGGTAATGCGACGAAGATGGAGGATCCAAAGTCGACCACTCTAAAAGATCGGAAAGGGATAAATGCGCACAGATACATGTGTACATGAACAGAATGCCAATGCATGGGGTAATGTAAAGGGTGATGCAAGATGTCTTGCTCACGCAAGATGCAATGCAACGGTGCTACTTGGACAGTGCCCTCGCAAGGGAATTGTTCACTTGCCCAAGTGCCCTTTTACATCATATCATCCTAACAGTGCGGATTAAGTTACAAATGTTCATAGTACAATACAAAAGAATAAATAAAGGAATGTCAAAAAATTGTAAGCAACATCATTGTCACTATCAAAAGTAAAAGTTGTCCTCTTAAACTGGAAGGGAAAGTAAGAGGGAAGCACCCTCTCTTTGTCAAGCTGAAGAAGTAGAGGAGGGTGTACCCAAACCGATCTTGGGTAACATGTATTGAAGAACTGGTCGGTTGACCGCTTTGGTCAAAATATCTGCAAAAATGTTGGATGTAGGCACAAACTCTAGGCGAATACTGCCTAGCTCAACCTGCTCTCTAGAAAAATGAAAGTGAACTCCCACGTGCCACGTCTGTGGTGTAATGATTGGATTGCCCGCAAGGGTAATGGCACTTTGGTTGTCGCAGTAGACAACGGTGGGAGAGTCTCATGGAAAATGAAGTACCGCTAGTAGACTCCTCAGGTAGATGGCCTTGCTGGTGCCATCGAAGAGAGCTTGGTACTTAGCCTCGATCGTGGAAGCCGCCACCGTCTCCTGTGCTTACGGCTTGACTAAGCGATGGAAGTTGTGTCCAAGGTAAAGAGGTAGCCGCTATGAGAACGCCGGGTGTTGGGATCTCCTGCCCAATCAGAATCAGTGTACCCTTGCAAACATAAACCAAAAGCATAGGTCAAGCCATAAGAATAAGTACACCATAAATAAGGCAACACATTGAAGACATGCAATCCAATGTGACATCCTAGGTGTTGTGAAATACCGATGGAGTATGCTGACTGAGTAGGCTAAATGTGTCCTAGTGTGATTTAACCAAAGAAGTTTTTCTACAATAGAGCGATAGGTATGTGCATTGAAGGGCTGTCTTAGGGTATCCTTCGATAAGTGGACAGTAGGATCAAGAGGTGTGGCCACTAGCCGTATCTGATCCGAAGTGTGTTGTTCCACTAGTTGAAGTGCGTACTTCTGCTGTGACAGAAAAATGTATCCCCTAGAACGAACTACCTCCATCCCCAAAAAATAAGACAACAAACCAAGGTCTGTCATCTCAAAAGTAGCACTAAGATTCGCCTTGATGTCTGCTAGGGCAGTAGAATCTGAACTTGTGATAAGTAAGTCGTCAACATATAGTAGGATGTAGTTGACCTCCTTTGCAGAAGATCAAACATATAAGTTCGGGTCATAAGGGGTAGAATGGTATCCACGAGTTCGTAAGAACTCATCCATCCTATGGAACCAAGATCGCGTTGCTTGCTTCAACCCATAAAGAGCTTTCTGCAAGCGGAATACCTTATTCCTCAGGTTCCCTGAAGGAAAGCCCGATGGCTGCTCCACATAGACTTTCTCCTCCAAATAACCATTCAGGAAGGCACTCGACATCCATCTAATATATCGGCCAGCCGTGGTTAGCGGCTAGCGCTAGAAGCAACCAGAAAGATGTCAACTGCGCAGTAGGAGCAAAGGTCTCTTCATAATCAATGTCATATTTCTTTCGAAACCCTTGCATGACAAGGCGAGTCTTGTACTTATCTAAAGTCCCATTAACTTTTAGCTTGGTCCTAAAAATCCACTTTGTCCCGATGACTTTCTTGTGGCTTGGATGATCCATAAATGTCCAAGTCTCATTTTGGTCAATACTCTCTAGCTCTTTCTGCATGGCCTCTCGCCATTGAGGGTGCTGAAGAGCCTCTTGCTATGTATCAAGCTCAGAATGCACTATGTAATCTGCTGTAAACAACGATGCAAATGAAGCTTGAGGAGCAAACCGGGAAAATCTTCTAGGTCCCTCGGGAGTGAAATCCGGTGGTAGGATCCCCGAAGTCTGCTGGTACCACCGAGGTAACGGGTCCCATGGAGGGGGACTGGGAGACGAAGAATCTACAGGAATGTTAGGAGCAGGAAGTAGTAGGCATGATCTTCGATGATGTGGAAGGACGATTAGGATTGGCATCCTGTGCAAGGGATTGCACGATATCCCTCTTGTAAAAAACGACGTCCCTTCTAACGTTCACCTTGTTTGTTAAGGATCGAACAAACGATAGGCTTTTGCTTCAGAGGAATATGCGACAAAAATAAGGAGATTAGCTCGGGGAGTGAGCTTTCCTATGTTATCATCAGGTATGTGTGTGTGTGTAGCAAGACAACCGAAGACTTTGAAGTGGGAAATGACAAGCCAAGAGCAAAAAAATGCCTCATACGGGGTCTTCTGAAGAAGAGCCGTAGTCGGGCATCGGTTGAGGATGTGCATCGAAGTGTTAATAGCCTCGACCCAAAGGTGCTTAGGAAGCTCTACTGCAAATAGCATAGAGCATGCCATTTCCATGACTGTCTGGTTCCTACGTTCTACGACTCCATTCTGAGAGGGGGAGTTAGTAGAGGTGAGCTAGCGAGAGATGCCATACTCCAGTAGAAACTCGGAAAACTCGTGGGAGATAAACTCACCATTGCTATTACTCCTCATGCAACCAACACGACGTTTAGTTTGGTTATGAACCAGTAGCACCCAAGTAGAAAAATATGTGAAAGCATCTGACTTATGCTTTGAGGAAGTATATCCACATGTATCTAGAATGATCATCCATTATCAAAAAGAAATAGAGTGCGCCATTTAAGGCGGCAGTGGATGTCAGCTCACAAAGATCAACATGAATCAATCTAAGAGGCTCCTCAGCACGATGTGTGGACTGTTGAGGGAATGGGATATGGTGTTGCTTTCCGAGCTAACAAGCTTTACAAACATCGCGAGCTAGTTTTAGACGGGAAAGGCCCTCAATGAGCTAACGGCGGGATAACTCATAAAGAGAGTCATAACCAATATGCCTTAAGCGAAAGTGCCAAAGACGCTCATTGTTTGTAGGCTCCTGAGATGTGGCTAATGCCTGGAAGCTATGGAACACGAAGCCCTCGGTTGTCGGCTCGGTCAGAAAGCGAGTCATGTGGTAAAGGCCATTAGGCTGTGCCTCACCGCGAGCAATCACTAAAGGATCTCGACTGTAGTCTGAGAGTCAAGGATCTCGAGTGAGATGGTTGAGTGGTGGCAGTATGAATGTGACCTTTAAACTGCCCCTTGCCATCACCTTATCTCCCCGGCTGGGGGTTGCCCTACTGAGGGGTGGGGGTTTGAGATTTAGATTTGGGTGCTATGCCTTTGGCCTTTGAGCGACACTCGTCGTCAAAATGACTAGCCTTTTGACAATGCTGACAATAGCTATTCTTTTTAGGTACATTTTGCCACCCTTGTTTGAGTTGTGATTGGGAGTTTCCTTGTGATTTCTCAAATTGATTTTGTTTTTGATTTTGATTGGAGGTTTGATTTTGTTTGCCCTTCCCTTGTTACCTCTTTTGAGAATGAGCAACAAGAGCCCCCTTTGAGGAAGAATTCATATGAAATTGATCGAACAACCATGCGTAACGCAATATTTGATACTCAAATTCATAGAAAGTAGGCATGATAGGCTTTGAAACTATATCTTCCACAAAATTGAAGTATTTCCTTGGGAGTTTGTTTAGAAACAATGTGTTTTGATCGTCTGAGGACTTGGGAGTTCCTGTAGTAGAGAATTCGGCAAGAGGTCGCCGATACTCAGCCAACTTGACTTTCAAGTCATCCCGGTCAGTGATTTTAAAGAGTTGGAGCTCATGGTCAAGATTTATACGACGGGTCCTATCCGGAGCCGGATAGCAGTTAGTCAAGTGTGCCCATCGTTCTGACACTAAGTCAAAATGTTGAAGCTGAGAATGAAACTCAGGCAATACGCCATGTCACGAGGACGTGAAAATTTGATGCTTTGCTTATGTTTAATTGACATTTGATTAAAGGATTAATCAAATGTGCAATTAAAAGATGCACATGTGTTGCACATGTGAGGTGCAAGCTACTCTCTCACAGTTGAAGACCGAAGGACCCTGTGAAAAAGATGGGTGTCAAAGGCAAAAGTTGTAACAAGTTACACTTGCTAGATTTTAGGTGAATTTTGGTGTAAGTTTGCCCCTAGGACCATTAATTGGCCATTAAGTGTCAGTGGTGACATTAGGGACTAGGCATTAATTAATGGATTAATGCTTGTCCAAGGATCAATTAATGCATGGGACCACTTTGGGTTGCAAATGGCCTAGCCAATTAATTTTTGGATGGGCAAGGTCAATTTTTTGGGTATGGATTAAGGGCTGAATTAATTATCAGAATTAATTAATTCTGAAAATTAATTAAATGGTTGAAAATGGATTAAGAAAGCTGCCACTTGGTAAAACTTTCCCATGCAAGTGGGGGAAAGGCTAAATAGGGCTGAAGGGAGAGGGAAATCTCGTTTTTTCATTTTGGAGCTGTTGGAAAGAGGTGTTGGACTGTTGCTGCCAGATTTTGGGGTCAATTCCCAGCCATTGGAGACCATTTTGGTAATGGAGATTGCATATTCTTGACCTTGGGAAGCTGACAATTGCTGCTGATGCACTTTCTCCTGAAGATCACAGTCTCTGATGCTCCTATTGTTGTTGGTGCATCCATTTGGGGCTGGTACAGCAGGGCAGCAGCTGATTTTGATCAGTTCTTCTCGACAAATCTCAAAAATTTCTCTCTCTGCAACATTCTCTTATCTCCTTCAGCATATGCTCAGCTATTCTCAGCAATTCTCAGCCATTCGGAGGAGATCTTAGCCATTTTTGGTGGGCTGATTTGCAATTTATGTAGTAAACCCTAATTCACAGCAAAAATTAGGGTTTAGTAGCCACCTTGGGATCCGTGTTAGAGATTGAAGGCTCAAGGGACTAAAATCAGCAGCTGATAATTGAAGATTATCAAGGGATTTCAGGAGCCAGCCCATCTCGAATTGATTTGGGGCAGCATTTGGCCAGCCAAGGGTCAAATTAGAGAAAAAGTCCTGGGTGAAACAAGGGGCAAATGACCTAAAAGGCTTGTTGGACATTTATGACAGCAAGAGCAATTGGTTAGCAGGAAGAGATTGAAGAATCTCAAGTTGTACTCCTTCCAATTGAATGAAAGCTAAAGAAATACCGCAAGGGGCGCCAATTTTGAGGCCAACAGGGTGTCTATTGTCCAAGAATGTTATGGTAAAGTGTGTATTTCGTTTTATGTGCATTTATTTATTGTTGTAATTAACTCTTAAATCAGGTTATCACCACCCATTCCAAGAAGGAAGGCTGGTTTTAAGCCGTGCATTAGCTTGACAATAGTGGAGGCATTCCTAGCCTTTCATGATTGGACAACCTTGTATGGAACAAGTGCGGGATCGGGTTGGGGTTCCAACCCTTGCACAAGATCCCATAGGTTTTGGGAGTCAAGGACATGTCTCATCAAGTTCGACCAAGTAGTAAAGTTTGACCCGTTAAAATGAGTCTTATCATTGAAAGCATGCTTGGCAGAAGATGAGCTGAAACCATGAGGTGTTAGGAAAGTGGGATAAGATGGTGTTGGAGGGTAAAATGGTGGTGGTGGGTGTGTCTAATAGGAAGAATGAGGGCAAAAAAGTGGGTAGGCAGAAATAGGCAGGGAGTGTCCAATGAGTGTTGATTGATGCGGAGGCACTGGAACATGAATGTTTCTATAAGGTGCCGATGGAGGTGGAGGCACTGGGACATGAAAGCCCTGTCCAAAGCTCGGTTGGGGCACAATAGCATGACCAAGAGGTCCACTAGGTAATGCTATAGAGGCAAGCTGTGGTACCAACTGATCCACACTCGGGAGAAATTGGGGGGGATACCCAGGTTGCAATGATCGCCAACTGATGTGGACAGCAATGGACAGCTTTGGCTGAGATGTCCTCCGCAAAACGGGGTGTGGGCAGCAAGTTGAAACACCAGAAATTTGCAAAAACGAGATTAAGGGCTGAATGGAGGGCAACATATGTATTTATAGAAAGTTTGGGCCCTCCCAAAGTGGGTTTGTGCTTATGGGACACATAAACTCTCTAGGATCGCATTTCTTTAACATAAACAAGGTTTGTGCATTAATTAAGCAAGTTTTGGGGCTGTTTAAGTAAATCTAATGCATTTTTAGCTCAACAGAGACAACAAATCCAAAACCTTGAAAATATGGCTGATCGTAAGGATAAAAAGCTTTACCATTGGTATGAAGCTAGGTTGAAAATTAACAAATATGGGGATAAAAATATTGAAAATAAAGTTGATCATAAGGACAAAAATCTGGTATGGAGTTGTGCAAAGTATGGGGCAAGTTTAGATTAGCATGCTTTAATATTCTTTGATTTTGGAGCTTGTGCCAACTTCATCACCAATGACATGTCTACAAAAAGGACTATAGGTCAGATTGGTATGGGTTGTTGTGGCCATGTTGAGCTTGTCATTCCTATCATTCAAAGCTATGTGGATAGCAAAGAGTTCTTCATTGCATCACTTGATAATTGTAATGTATTGCTTGGTATACCGTGGTGTCACAAGGTGCATGTAGTGGTTGATACATATGTGAAAGTAGTAAGCTTTTAGCACAAGGGCAAGACCTACACTTTGGATGCAAAATCAAAAGAGGAATCTTTTCTTGTTGTATCAGCTTTAGCTGAATAGGAAGAGATTGAATGTGGTATAGAAGCTATTAGAGAAGGAGTTGATTCAGCCGAGTTCATCTCCATATTGCTCTTGTGTTTTATTGGTGCAAAAGAACGATGGATTGTGGCATATATGCATCACACCCTAAATAAAATCATGATTGAAAATTGATTTGTGATTCCTAGAATTGATGATGTGGTGGATAGATTGCATGGGTGTACTATCTTCAATTGCATTGATTTGAAAAGTGGATACCATCAACCATGCATAAGGCATGCGGATGTATATAAGATAGCCTTTCGAACTTTGTTCCGATTGTATGTGTTCTTGGTGATGCCATTAGGTGTCACTAATGCTCTAGCCATATTTAATTGGATAATGGATAGAATCTTTTAAGCCATATAGGGCATTTGTGGGCACATACTTGTTAGCTTGCCTATGTTAGTTTGCCATCTCCTAGTTGTGAGCTCTTGTTAGAGTTTGACGTAGACATAGGAGGTTTGGCAGTCTAGGTGCATTTTCTTTATTTGTCGGCTTTTTGTGTGCATTTATAGGCTAGTTACTGCTTTCGATAGTTTGCCTACACCTGCTAGACATTGTCATTGTCATCTAGGATTTGCCTACACCTCTATTTTTTTTGGCATATTTCTTCAATGACCAGCATTAAATGCTGGTTGACCAGATTTGGGCATTTATTTGGGAGATACACACACACTCTTTAGTCTTGAGTCTTTCCTTTGCAACTCCACACTCTAACACTTGGACTCTCTATGCTTGGTGTTGCCATCGTCATCAGCCTGATCTAGTGCCCTCACTGACACTTGGGTTGTGTGCAGGGATTGGTTAGGCTATCATCATTGTATCAACATTCTTTTCAGTCAGTGCAATATTCTTCCTTCATCTTTTACTGCTGCTTTCTCTCTCTTTGCTTCTCTCTATGTTTGTGTTTCTCTTCCATTGTGCACTTTCACATGGTATCATCGCCTAAGTGAGGACATAGTTTGGAGTTTTTTTGTAGTAGAGCAGGTTTTCATCGCGGAGGAGCAACCCAGATCTTCAAAATGCAAATTTTCAACCTATGTTTACAGCCTTTACAGCCTGTATAGGTGGTCTATTGCTCGTGTGATCTTCCTAATAGCCAGGCGACAGTCTCTAAGACCCAGGCGACAATATTCAAGCATTAGGTGGCATCTATTTCTGTGTTTTGTAGAAAATGCAAATTTGCGTTTTGCAAGTGACCACATCTTGGTGCTGATAGCATTCTAGTGCAAGTGACAGCATCCTAGTGCAGACAACAGCTTTCTAGTTGCAGCCAATAGCTTTTTCTTGACAAATGATGCATCTATAGTCTCTGTAGCTAATTGCCTTATGTCTTTCCCGGTGTCTCCATCAAAACATAGATTTTGGGTGATTGCATGATTAAAGATGTCTATCTAACTTAGCTATCATCTCCTCAATTCGATGTCTTCTACACCAACCTCATCACATTGCGAACCTGCGAGACACTCTTATGGGAGGAGCTTTCACACTTGTCTTGGAGTATGATGAGTGACTCAGAGAGGTTGGGGTGAGTGGTTCTAGCTCCACCAAGGCATTTAATGCAAGTACATGTGGAGGGAAGGAGAAGAAGGCACAAGCCAAGGATAATCTGGAAGAGAAGTGTTGGCAGAAGTACCCCCATTTGAAGTCAAAGCAGAAGGATTCAAAGGCTGCCTTGGTGATGACAAAGATTGTCTTTGCGCATATATTTGTCAAGGAGGATACAACTCTTGCTTTTTCCGCTTAGGAGAAGCCTTGGTTGTTGACAGTGGGGCCTCTTCTCACATGACCTATAGACAAGATTGGCTTCAAGTTCTGAGTGCTAGAGGGGGTAGAGTCACCATCGGTGACAACTCTACTGTTCCCGTTCAAGGAGTGGGGACTATTCCTTTATTACCAAAGAGGTAGTTTTCTTCAGCCAAAGTTCTCTATGTACCAGATTTAGGTTTTAACCTCTTGTTTGTTCATGGTCTTACATGGCTTGGTACATGCGTGATATTTACACAGGATGCAGTGACTGTGGAGGATGCTTCTATAGGTGCCATTCTTTGGACAAGATCCTAGGAGGGTGGGCTTTACGAGCTCACCGCCTTAGCTAGGAGATCTTCCCATGAGCTTGAGCTGCTTTGGCATGCTCGTTATGGTCACAATATATAACAGCCTTAGCTGACCCCTTTGAAGCAGTGCTCATGTAAAGACTTCGATCATAAGGGGTAGAATGAAAGCCGTGTGGTCTAAGGAAATCATCCATTCTATGGGACCGGAAGAGCGATGCTTGCTCTATCCACCCATAATGTCACATTCTTGGGTTTTGCTAGGATTCGACAGTCTCAATACCACTCTGTACTTTCTCCTAAATGACAGTGTTCTGCTGTCCCTGCATAGAATAGGGAT